>NC_084887.1:26034043-26634043 GCF_958979055.1 Alnus glutinosa
CTCCTTTCCTTTTTGTTTTCTTGCAACAGATCTCCTTCATCACATCAATGCCAACTTTGTAGAGCTCATTTGGTCCACAAAAAATTCCTGATTCGGATCTAAAAAATATCCGATCTTGGTGGATCTCTGCCCCACTGCTTCAGATGGCGTCTCCTTCACCACTTTACAACTACATCTTAGTCTCACAGGAGATAAGTTAAAATGGGTTTCCTTTGTTGATACTTACAACATCTACCATGGGCAGCTACAACCAGCTTTGCTGGCAACATTCCCGATTGCCTTCTTCGCCTTCGATGATCCCTTTTGAAGTTGTAGCTGGATTGCTATCAAGATTGAATTTTATTTTTGGTCTTTATTAATTTTCTATTTTTGTAACTGCACTTTTTTATTGTATTTTTTCTTACTCATCTAAAAAAAAAAAAAAAAAAACAGAAAGACAATATAAGTAGTTATCTGAAAGAGTGAAATGGCAACTGCCATATGTTACAAGATCAGAATACAAGGAATCAATCTAAAGGATGTGATAATTTCTATCACTATCACATCCACTACCACCACAATCAGAAAACAGCTCATGCAATGCTGCTACCTATAATACCAAATATATCTATCTTTCCTTCCATTTCTACCAAGGGGGAGTCAATTGGATGCCATCGCAGACATGCATATACTATAGAAGATCTATGTGCTCTCAAAATGCATCTAAAGGTTAGAGGAACTTCGATATGGAAACACTAAAAAATTTGTTGTTGCAGCAAGTCAAAGCACTAAAAAAGTTTCAGTTAGATGTAGACAGTCTGTTGAGGACCGCATGGTTACTCAACTTCCGGTACATAGTCCTCCAACAGCTCTAGCGCTCAGCAAAACAAGCCACCTTAAAGTCAAAGGCTGTCGGCGCAGCAGCAGGAGAATATTCCATGCTTGTTTAAACCTTTCCTTCTTCTGAGTTCCAGCTCTACATTTTACTACTCCAAATCACTGGAATCTATTTCAAGCATATAAAGATGAATATATATTTATTCAGGACAGGAGTTGACCAAGCAAGATGCTTAGTGTTTAGGTGACAGTTTGGTCAAAATGAAAGAGATTAATTCCAAAAGGAACTGAGATTACATAATTAGTTAATGATAACAACAGGGCATTTGGTCTAGTGGTATGATTCTCGCTTTGGGTGCGAGAGGTCCCGAGTTCGATTCTCGGAATGCCCCTATTCTTAACACACTTTTTCCCATTTTTGGTTGAACAATAGATTAGGAGAACAGTAAATAAAACCCCTAAGCTATGAGCTTACTGGAACATTTCTTGGAATTTCCTGTTTCTAAGTTATCTAATGTGTTTATATAAAAAGAACATTGTGGCAAGAAAATACAGCATATGAGCACAAACTACATTGAGCAGCAGAAAAAATTTCACTGTTATAATTTAGTTGAAGAAGTGTAGCACCAAATATATTTATATATATAACATAAACAGCAGCATAAAGAATATAATCCATCCTTTACTTAACTTTTTTCTTCAGCAGGGGCAGAATTTACTATACAATTGAACCTACAAATACAATTTGGATATTTATCAAACTTTATATAACAAATAACTATTTCCACTAAAGATGAAGGAATAAATAGCTCGATGGCTTCTCTCATAACCGGTCTGCCAGCTGTGGAAATTGCTGCAAAAGCCAAGTAACACCTCTGATAGCGACCTGTATTCTCATAAGATTTAACTTAGAACGACAGAATTTATGGATAAGCATCAAAACTAAATCCATAAATCACCCATTTTTGCCTTTCAACAAAAAAATTATTCTTATATCAAATGGTTGCCAGGAAGACCATAAGAAATTTTAAACCTAACAAATTGACACCTTGCAACTTTGCACCAAGCATATAAAGATGAATATATATTTATTCAGGACAGGAGTTGACCAAGCAAGATGCTTAATGTTTAGGTAATAGTTTGATCAAAATGAAAGAGATTAATTCCAAAAGGAACTGAGATTACATAATTAGTTAATGATAACAACAGGGCATTTGGTCTAGTGGTATGATTCTCGCTTTGGGTGCGAGAGGTCCCGAGTTCGATTCTCGGAATGCCCCTATTCTTAACCCACTTTTTCCCATTTTTGGTTGAACAATAGATTAGGAGAACAGTAAACAAAACCCCTAAGCTATGAGCTTACTGGAACATTTCTTGGAATTTCCTGTTTCTAAGTTATAGTACATGGGTTATCAGAATTATGAGTATATCAGGGATGATATACAAGCAGTCTCTTTCCATTTATTTTGTTCATTGGGTGCATGTCTCTTAATTCATGCAATCTCAAACCACTTAGTGGAGTTGAGCATGGTTTGTATTGGACATACCAAACATACTCAAGTCAATTTATCTTCATTTTTTTTTTCTTGTTTTGCAGTCTCTAAGTGAAGACATTAGTGTATGACTTGGCATCTAAAGGATAATATGTGTGTATGCACGATTCACTAATTTACATACCAGAGCCGCCTCCCCAGGTTTGATCGCAGGTTCTACACTGTCTCTCCCATAACTGTATTTTTTTTTTAAAAAAAAAAAAAAAAAAAACAAGGTCAGTCTCCCAACAAAATGTAAGTATTCTTTCCAGATTGCTTGCATGGTACATAAAAGTTATAAGCATCTCTTCAACTATATGATGGTAGTTTCTTATTGAAACAAGTTTTGAACGTAAATCGCTTTCTTGAGCTTGCATACCAAGTTAGGATTCATAGGAGAAGAGAAGCCTGGAGGATAAACCGTTTCAAGTTTCAACAAAAACTAGAGCAAACATATAATATCGAATTGGAAATTGTAGCCAAGCATCGCACATTGGTTCTATTCCCGAACTTGGTACTATCTTTACTAAGCCAACCGTGGCTTAGAAATAGCCCAATCAGCTACAAGTACAAAATGGAAACAGGTCTCCACGAGACACCTTTAGTAGTAAGTGAACCTTGGTTTCATTGATCCAGTACGGCCACATTATGTTTGTTGATTCCACAAGGCCATGTATGGCCTTAATTTACTGAACTGAGAGATCTCGATCAGCTGTGTCTGCTGATGAGTCGGAGTTCCAAGAAGGTAAGAACTCCAACCTCTCTATTTACTATTTAGTTCCTCCCAGGCGTTGATATCGCCACTCCCCTCTCTTTGTTGACCGAACACAGCCCTATAAAGGGGGTCTCTTTTTTCTTGGAGAAAGGCAGTATGTCGTAGAATTTTAATTTTGAATTTGCAGCAAAAAAATTCAGTATATAAGCTTCATAATAGAGCCAAAAATCTAGTTTTTCTTCTATTTTCTTTTCTACTCTTTTTCTTCCTCACAATGCCCTAAAAGTCAAAATTAATTAAGGAAAAAAGGGGGGAACTTGTTCATTAATCTAGCAGTATTACCCTGAAATGTTCTCAATTTCTCATTCAAAGAGGAAATTTGCACCCTTGAAACTAAAATGGAAAATCAGAGTGAGATCAGAGCCACAAGAAGTGTGTTCTGAACAAAAAACATGGCTTCAAATGTTCAGCACAGATGGTAATGCAGTTTTCTTTTTTATTAGAGACTAGTTCATCGAACAATATGATAAAAATTGTAGCTTACGTTATTCAATGAGAAGGCAAGCACCACTGAATTTCTAAAGCACTTAACCAAAGAAATTTTTCAACTAAGTTTTCCTCATAATTTTTAATCACATATAAGTCCTGAAGAAGAGGACCACTATTGACTATCTTATACAGTGAGACTAACTTTCCCCCCTTGTGTAATTGGCAACCAGTGAATGATAGCTCTCCAGAAACCTCGGCGAAAAGGGATTGCATTTTTTGAAGGGTTTCTTCTTTTTTGCATTTCTTTGGTCGTTCAAGAAGAAAGGAACAGAGAGAGCAAGGGTTAACATAATAATGCAGATTTTTATTATTGATTTGGTGGCACCATGGAGATCTACATCCTAACTTCAAAATCTGCAAACTCTAGAGAAACTTAATCCCCAAAATTAATACAAAAATATGGCATAAGCAGTAAGCCCTTCATACTTGGTACTCATATTATAATTGGATTTAAAAAGAATTAGCCAAGTAATTTAATAACAACCACATCCAAAAAAATAATTTATGTGGAATAGCAATTTCCCCCAATGCTTGAGTTTAGATCAAGGAAGATAAAAGTTCCATGACACATATCACCTTTTGCGTAGAGATTATACACGCCAACTTCTAAGTTCAAATACTGGCACATGAGGCAAGTTATTTAATTGTTATATTGAAAAGATTTTTTTTTTTACCTGGTTTAAGCAAGATTTGATGTTGTGTTAGCACTCATTTATGCTACCTCAAAGATATATAGAAAGTGAAGAAATATTGGGCTCTCACAGCCAACATCTTATGTTTTCAACCCAGAATATTCATATAATTTTTTATTTTATTTTATTTTTTTTTGTGGAAACCAAACTTTATTTGCAAAGAATAACTTTAAAATTAAGGCTTAGAGAAATTATCTTACAGCAGATTCTTTCAACAAGGTTTGGATAATGCACTGTGAGTACTTGTAAACTATAGATTCAACATAAAAGTCTCACTTACACTATTTGTCTCTTTTTATTCACGACCTCCAACCGATAAAAGCTGCATCCTTTGCTAAAAGGAAAAGGCCTCCCCTTCCATTCTGAAGTTATTTCCTATATATTAGTCATGTTCAAAAAAACAAAAATCTAAGCAGGTAACTGATACTCTCATTACTCACTATATATATAAGATGAAAGAGGTTAAAAAACATAGAATAGTTTTTCAACATACCCAAATGCCATGTCACCCCAACTGCTGAGGAATCCTCCGTAGACAAGTCATCAATAACAAATTGGAGGTCTGTGCTAACAGAACCAATGAACTTTTTGAAGAACTCCAGGATTTCCTACATAATAATTGAAGCACAAACTGAATCATGAGAGACATAAATAAACAGGCCAACTACTTTTAGGCAACATTTTAACCACTTTTTCATGGCAACTTGAAGCCATGCATGAAAATATGATATAGCCATGATCGTCAAACACCAATTACTTCAAAAGCTTAAGCTGATTAAAAATAGTAAATTTAATTATTTAATTGATATAGTATAGGCATGAACTCACGTGAAAATGAGAACTAAAATATAGAATCAAGGATGGACCTGGAGACCTTTGGTTGGATTCTACAATAAATTACCAGTTATCCCAAAAACGGGTTGCGCCCACATCGGATATTTGCAACATTGACAAACAGAGCGAAAAGGTAACCGTACCTTGCGACCAACGAAAGGACGAGGAAAGATAAGGTCCTCGTAGACGCAGTTGTCGGCAATGAGGTCCTCCACGGAGGCCAAATCACGGCCGTTGATTCCCGCGTAGAAGTTCCTCACAACGTCCGCCGCGGATTCTACCCCGTTCTCGTCATCACCACCAACAATCGTTGTTGGTGGTGGCGGCGACGATGCAACAGCTACCGTCGGATCGTCTGCCGATGAGACCCTAGTAACGGTCTGTGGAAGCCATCTTCTTCTACTACCTCTTGTGTTCCTAGTAACGAATTTAGGAAGGGTTTTGGTTGTGTGGTAAGGAAGAAGAGGTGAAGGAGAAATGAGAGATAAAGCAGAGTACTTCAGAAGCGTGAGCATGGTTGGTTTGTTGGTCGGTTGATTTAATGGGGCATTGCTATTTCGGTTGATCTTTAGAATTTTATTTTAAACAAATGAATGTATGATATTTTATCGCTTTAGTATTTATAATTTTTAAAATATTATTAAGTCATCATAAATATGATCAACAATAAATTAGTAACTTTCTCTTTATTTTTTAATGACATTCACCCTGAATATCTAAAATATTAACAATTATATTTTATTAAATAATTTAAAATTTATTATTTTAATTTTCCTTCAGTTTATTATATTAATTAAATTGTATATATAATAGAATCTAAATCATTTCATTGAGTTATGAAATAACTTAAAAAAATTACACACTTTTTTTTTTTAAAAAAAAAAATTAAAATTAGATGATTCAAAAGTTACTAGATCTTGCTATGTCAACTTTGAGGGATATTTATAGGATTACAGATGAAAATATGAGTGGATAATAGTCGTTCGTATCCGCAATCCGTACGTACCCGCAATTTACATATGCGGATAGCAATTTCAGAGTATACAGACGTGTTTCTTTTATATATAATACATATTTAATTAAATCACTAAAAAAAGGTTATTTTGAATTTGTTAGTTTATGACCTAACTTTTAGGTTACGTTAGGTTTTTTTTTCTCACTATTATCTTAAAGTTATACATCACTACAATTTCTTTTTTCTTTTCTTTTATTTGGGTAATCTAAATCCTAATTACTCTATAAAACAATGATCATCTATGGTTGATAATCGTGAATTGTATAACAAACGAAATCTTAATTTATTTAAGATTGCATATAGTAATAACTGCGTTATTTAATTTTGTATATAAATTTAAATAGTAATCTAAAACGTCTATTACCTCATATGCAGATAGGAGATAATAACTACAATATCCGCGTGAATACAAATACCTAAAAACGATACCGCATTATACAGATAAGGATATTACTAATAAGCGCATCTATATTTTTACTCCTAATAGGTATGTTGGTGTGATATGTAGCATTTTTCTAGAAATTACATCTATTCAATCGATCTCTTAAGATAAAAATTAAATCCAAAAAAAAAAAAAAAAAAGAGAGAAAAAAAAGTAGCTATCCAACTTTTATGCATGGCCAATCGCCATGGCCGTGGTATGTGGAATTATATATATATATATATATATATATATATATATATATATATATATATATATATATATATATATATATATATATATATATATATATATATATATAAAATTAATTAATTAATTAATCTTACACGTTGACTTTTTATCAACTTCTTCGTCTTTTCATGGTGTTTTCATAATTAAGAAGCAATTTTCCAAGGAGACAAAAGGTTATATTTGTGGAGCTTATTTATTTACATGCCTTTTATCATGGAATTAAAAAAATAAATAAATAAATAAAAAAATAAAAAAATTAGATGCATTTATAACAATGAATAATGGAGTCTTCTTTATTTTTCACGTAAATACAAAATCTCAAATATAACGACATAGTATGGAGCAATTCGTGAACCCATAAATAGTATCATTTTAAAGATTCTAAAAAATTTTGAAGTTGTCAAAATCTCTCCAAAAAAATTAAGGTAAATCCGCCTTTAGCCATGGAGGTCAACCTCCATTGTCCGTGACGATAATGGAGGTTAAACCTACAAGGGGTTGGACCTCCATGACCCTCTTATATGGCCTTGTGCGGCACTTATATTGGAGAAATATCACACATCTAATGGTCACAGAAGCATCTTGTTTGGCCAGCTGAGAGGATATAAACCGATAAAACCCTTCATATTCCTCGCCTCCTTTTATTCCTATCTTTCATAAGCTGTTGAATAGATATCTATCTCTTCTCTATTTTTTTTTTTTTTTTTATCTTATGCCTACTTTTCTTACGTCGTTCTATTATCCAAAAAAGTAAAATAAAATAAAGAGATGTATTCTGTGTTATTCTTTTATACATTTTTTTTTTTGACAAATTCATTATTAAGTTTGTGAATTCTACATAATAATGGCGAATTTGCACATTTATCGTACAGAAATGAACTTAGTCAAAGAAAAACCATGTTGGTAACTGATTTCATTTCTTTAAACGTTTTCCCTCTTAGTTCCAACTCTAAATTTTACTACTCCAATCACTGGAATCCATTTCAAGCATAAACATATATATATATATATACATGTGCAGGACAGGAGTTGAACAACCAAGATGCTTAGGGTTAAAATTCAATTACCAAACGCACCATTAGTGTTTAGGTGACAGTTTGGTCAAAATGAAAAAGGTTAATTCCAAAAGAAACTGAGATTAGATAATTAGCAAGACATAACAACAGGGCATTTGGTCTAGTGGTATGATTCTCGCTTTGGGTGCGAGAGGTCCCGAGTTCGATTCTCGGAATGCCCCTTATCCTTATTCCCACTTCTTCCGGTTTTTGGTTTAACAATTGATGACCTCGCTTCACGCCAGGTGGCTTTTGCTCATGCTACATATATTATCTTAAAATAATAATAATAAAAAAAACTTTGATAGCGAACGCTAATCTCATAGGAATTCGCTTAGAACCATAAAAATTATGGATTAGCATAAAAACTAAATAGATAAATCAACCGTTTTAAATTTTTGCCTTTCAACACAAAATTTGTTTTTATATCAATTGGTTGCCAAGAAGAAGACCATAACAAATCTTAAATCAATAAAATTGACACACTGCCGTATGTGATGGATCACTATTAAATTTTGATTTAATAGTAATTTTAAAAATTACATCAAATTTTAAAAAATAAAATGACGATCCCTACCATTAATCCATTTTGTGTATATATTAATGCTAGGGACCATTATTTATTTCTCTAAATTTGATGTAATTTTTAAAATTACTGTTAAATCAAAATTTAATAGTGATACATCACATATGACAGTGTGCCAATTTTGTTGATGTTAGATTTGTTATGGTCTTCTTGGCAACCAATTGATATAAAAACAAATTTTGTGTGTATATATATATATATTTTTTTTTTATCAGAAACTCTATCTTCATTCATTCAGAAAACCTCAAATGGCCAAATTACAGTGAACATAAAGATTTCCTAAAAAGACTCCCTAAACACAAAGCCAGAAACTGACTTGGGAGCAACTATCAAAACAAATACAAAGATTACATGGACAATAATAAATAACCTCTCTTTACAATGAAAATCACTAAAAAAACTAAGAGAGAGCAGATTTAAGCTAAAAGAGCCATAAGATCCAGCAATCCTTGAACATGCATCAGGCAAACTGCGAGAATTAACCTAAAAAAGCAAAAAACAAGACAATAATAAAAACCAACAACAAAGGTTCGGTCAGGGGAGAGGAGGGGGTGCCGCAAACAGAAAAAATGTCAGATCCGCCGCCAAGCGCTAGAACAGCGCATGGCGTGTGCGAGCCATGCACCGATGTGCTAGGGTTGGTGGGGAACACACATGCTAGAGGGAGATAAATGTTATTTCTTCAATTCTCTCTAACTCCAACAATTTTTTTAAAAATCAACCATTAAATATGTAGAACGCAAGTATAAAAACCAGATTCAATAAATGATTTGAGAAAATGTTGAATGAGAATTCAACAGGAGCCGGAGACGGGCTTATAAGTCCCAGATGCTAATCTTATAAACCACTAATCAAGCAGATAAACAAATACGAATACCTGTGATTACAATTCTATCGTCAGAACCACACAACTCACTGTTGTGTCCGAAAAGACACATCCATGGAAGGCACCATTTCATGGACTCTACCTCTACAGCTTCACGTTTTCCCCTCAAATCCCTTCACTAGCAAACGCCGCCACTTCAGAACCAAAGCCTCAACAAAATCCCCACGAATTCGAACCCATAAACCGCCGCCACCACCACCACCACCAAAAAACACCCACCACCACAAAAAAACATCTAAATTTCCCCCGAAAAGAGCTCCACAACCATTTTCCCAAAAGGATGCATTCCCAGAATCCTTACCACTCCACACCAAAAACCCACGTGCCATATACAAGGACATCCAGAGATTCGCTACGCAAAACAAGCTCAAACAAGCGCTCACCATCTTGGACTACTTGGACCAACAAGGCATCCCAGTTAACCCCACCACATTTTCCTCTCTCATCGCCGCATGTGTTCGAACCAAATCCTTAACTGAAGGGAAGCAAGTACACACGCATGTACGAATAAACGGGCTTGAAAACAACGAGTTTTTACGTACGAAACTCGTGAACATGTACACGGCTTGCGGGTCAGTCGAAGATGCACAGCAGTTGTTTGATGAATGTTCTAGCAAAAGTGTGTATTCGTGGAATGCATTGCTTCGAGGTAATGTGATATCGGGTAAGCGGCGTTATGGTGATGTGCTTTCGACATATATGGAAATGCGAGCATTGGGGGTCGGATTGAACATTTATACTTTCTCTAATGTCATCAAGAGCTTCGCAGGCGCATCAGCACTTTGGCAGGGTTTAAAAGCTCATGCCCTTTTGATAAAGAATGGTTTTGTTGATAGTTCGATTCTTCAGACGAGTTTGATTGATATGTACTTTAAATGTGGAAAAATTAAGCTTGCCCGTCGCATCTTTGAAGAAATTGGAGAGAGAGATGTTGTTGTTTGGGGAGCGATGATTGCAGGTTTTGCACACAATAAACTGCAAATGGAAGCTTTGGAGTATGTCAGGAGGATGGTAGAGGAAGAAATAAGGCCAAATTCAGTTATACTGACTACAATACTTCCTGTCATTGGAGATGTTTGGGAACATAAACTAGGCCGGGAGGTTCATGCTTATGTTGTAAAGGCAAAGAGTTATTCGAGGCAGATTTTCATTCAGTCTGCCTTGATTGACATGTATTGCAAGTGTGGTGACATGGTGTCGGGGAGAAAGGTCTTTTATGGATCAACAGAGAGGAATACTATTTGTTGGACTGCTTTAATGTCGGGTTATGCCTTGAATGGGAGGCTCGAGCAGGCTGTGAGATCAATAATTTGGATGCAGCAGGAAGGGTTTAGGCCTGATGTTGTGACGGTTGCCACTGTTCTTCCAGTTTGTGCAGAGTTGAGGGCTCTAAAACAAGGGAAGGAGGTTCATGCTTATGCTTTGAAGAATTGGTTCCTACCTAATGTATCTATTGTTTCCTCCTTGATGGTAATGTACTCAAAGTGCGGTATCTTGGAATATTCTTTAAATTTGTTTGATGGTATGGAACAGAGGAATGTGATCTTGTGGACAGCCATGATTGATTCATACAGAGAACATGGGAATCTAAATGAAGCACTTGGAGTGTTTAGGTTGATGCAGTTGTCAAAGCACCGGCCAGATTCAGTTACAATGGCAAGGGTATTGAGTGTTTGTGGTGAAGTAAAAATTTTGAAGCTTGGGAAGGAGATTCATGGACAAGTCTTGAAGAAGAATTTTGATTCTATCCATTTTGTTTCTGCTGAACTTGTTAAAATGTATGGGAGTTGTGGACTAGTTGATGAGGCAAAGTTGGTTTTTGATGCAATCCCCGTTAAGGGGTCAATGACATGGACTGCAATTATAGAGGCATATGGATACAATAACCGATGTCAAGAGGCAATGGATCTTTTTGATGGGATGAGATCGGGTGGTTTTACTCCAAACCCTTTCACTTTCAAAGTGGTTCTATCTATTTGTGATCAAGCTGGATTTGTTGATGAAGCTTGCCAAATATTTAATTTAATGCATCGTAGCTATAAAATTAAGGCATCTGAGGTACATTATTCTATAATAGTTGGACTTCTTACCCGTTTTGGTCGCATCAAGGAGGCTCAAAGATTTGTACAGATGAGTTCTTCCTCATTATAACTAAGAGGCGATGGGGCCTTCACTCTCTTGTTTAGTTTCATCAAGTTCGTTCCTGAAACTTGCTTATGAATAACCCATAGCTCAGTAATGTGCAAATGTATAGACCTGTTGTAACTTAATGCATCGCATCTTTGTCTCAGTATTTGTCTATTTTGATTGAGGATGGAAAGCATTGGTCTTGAAATCTCTGAATCTACAATAAGGACAGTGGCATGTATGTATAATCTTATATGCTTGTATTTTGTAAAGATCTTGGCCATGGGTCCTTACAAGCTAGGGCCAGTTAACGGTTATATGCGGACTCTCCTAGAAACAAATGCTCTTGTATTCCTTTGTACTCCTAAAAGCCTTGCAATTTTATTAAAAGTTCAATCCATCTTTGTGAACCTCATACAAAACTTTGGTAATGGATTAATAGAAACTTTTAATTTCAAAAGAAGATATATAATCAATAATGTTAAGACAGTTTCTGGTACAGTGATACAAGCTATTGTAAAGTCCTTTCTTCACTCCTGTAAAATAATAAATATTAGCAAAAAAGCTTGTAGGGGGTGCCAATTAGACCTACTCCGATGTCTAAGTCAGTTTTTTTGGGAGAATTCAAATCAAGTCTGTATATCAAAATTCATCTAAAAAATACTTGATAGTTTGTACCTATTTATAGATGAGATTTCAACCGTTCACTCCAGATCAGGTGGGAACTGATTCCCTGATTTCGAGATTTCTTCCCGGCCTATCCGTGATCCGTACAGTCCGAATATCCCGGGATTTTATGCTTCCGAGATACTCCTGGCTTCTTGTGAAATTGTTTCTTGATGAGCCTTAGCCTTAACCTTCTAACATAATTGGTTTTTTAGGATTAATATATGTAAATGGGCTTTGTATGTGAATGAGAAATACTTGACATCCCAACACTTTTTTAAAAAATTTGATTTCAACTTGATGTGTTACAATTCTATGAGATTGTGACACATTTCTCATGAGATTTCGTGATTGAATGTTTACTCTAAATTAGTTATCTGAAAAGTGTTCATTTTTTTCCCACCTTTTTATTTTGGTTGTCTTTGGAAAGTGTTTAGACTTGGAGTTTGCAAATGAAGAAAGAGAATGGGCGGGCTGTGTTTGGGCCAAGGCTGAAAAGTTGTTCAAAGCCCAAAGAAGTAGCCTTGTCTGTTGTCTCGGACTTTTCCTCATAAGTAGCATGGTTTTGTTGGGTGTAACGTAAGCCCAACCAAGATCTATTCGAAATCTGTTTCTTTTTTTTTTCTTTTTTCTTTTTTAAGTAAATGCTATCCACACATTATATAATGGGCTTTTTAGGCCTATTTTAATCTTTTGGGCTTTCTTTGAGTTTCCATTAAGACATATTTTAAACATTTTTTTAGCCTATTTTTAGTGTTTTAGATGAAATTCATATCCTTATTCTTGATTCCACATTCCAACTTAAAAATAACCAAAAAAAGAAAAGAAAAGAGAGAAAGAAACGAACACCCTATGATGTGTTCATCCAAAAAATACAAATTACAAAGCACAGTTAGTGAATTTGTTTATATATATATGAGATTAGTTACTAGAATCATAGAATGCGCGCACAAAGATAAAGATAGAGATAAATAATAATAAACAAAAAGAAGATAGCCAAAGAATGAAAGTTATATATACAAAGGAAAATGCTCTATTTCTCAAATTTTTATCTCCAAAAGTGGTTCCCAAATAATGTGTCATCATCCCATGAGATAGGGGTGGGCGTCGGTTCGGTAGGCGGTTAAGTCGGTTAACCGACTTTTGTCGGAATGTAGTCGGTGAATTTATTTCGGTTAAGTCGGTTAAGCGGTTAATAGGCGATCGGTTTAGTCGGTAAAGCGGTTAATAGGCGGTCGGTTAAGTCGGTAAGGCGATTAATAGGCGGTCGGTTAAGTCGGTTAAATCGGTTAACATTCGGTTAAAATGGGTAATGAAACGACGTCGTTTTGATTTTTTTAAAGGAAAAAAAAATGATCATACGTTTCGTTCTTACTAAAACGACGTCGTTTCGTTTTATGTCGGTTCGGTTAATCGGTCGGAATAGAATTCGGTTCGGTTCGGTTCGGCTGCCGATCCGGCTTTCGGAATAAAATTTTATACCGACTACCGAACCGAAATTAGTCGGTTAAAGTCAGTAGGCGGTCGATGTCGGTTCGGTTCGGTTCGGTAAGCGGTCGGTAGGCGGTAGGCGGATAATTTGCCCACCCCTACCATGAGATGATGACACATTTTTCAAAATGATAGATCACATGAGATTGTAACACATCATTTGAGAACCAAATTTTTAAAAAAAAAAATTGAGATGTGTAACACTTCTCATATACAAATAGAATTACATTAGTTATTGCTTGATGTATCTTATTGATGCAGCAAGAGAGGGTTAGAATATTGCACTTTTCAGATGCAAATAAGTGCCCCTTTGGCTGCAAATAAGTGCAATCGGTAATGGAGTAAGAGGAGCAGCCAAAGGGCTTGTAGTGGGATTACCCAAGGCACCAACAAAAGAAGATTCTATTTGGGTAGTAGTTGACTGGCTGAAAAACCCCCCACTTTGTCCCAATGAAGATTAAGGACTTCATGGAGAAGCTGACAAAATTCTATGTCCAAAACATAATTCGATTGCACGGAGTGCCAACCGCCATTGTGACAGATCATGAACCCTAATTTACCTTGAGGTTTTGAAAAAGGTTGCAAAAGGAAATGGGAACGCAGTTAAAGTTCAGTAGTTCAAGTCTTCAAGACACAAGAGAGACTTATTTGTGATCTATTTTGACGTCAATTGTTAACAAAAAAAACTTATTTATAATACGGTGGTAATTTGAGGGAGTCAGATATCACTATTTAAGGTTTGGTGGCATAAATACCAAAATGGTGTAGTTCATAAAGCAAAAAAATGTATTTTTAGCTTGAAGTTATGTTTAAACACCAGCCTTTTTTTCAAAATTAGACAGAATAAAACTAATGTATCAAAAATTTAAGCAAAATGGAAAACCACTTGAATTCTTATATATATATATATATATATATATATAGAACAAAATGGATAAAAATATAACACCAAACCAGATTTAAAACCATTTTAGGGGAGCTTGACTATTCTAGCTAGGTTGGGTAGGTTATAATTTAACCACTCATTTCCCCAAAAGGTTAGTGGACGGTTGGGGGAAATAGCTTTGGTCAATCTTTGTCGGTCCTTTTACCTAGGGTTGTGTCTTGGACTACTGTTGGTCAATCTTTGTGTTTGTGGGGGCTACAGTCAGGGAGACTGAGAGAGAGTAAAATCTGACTCGGGGCACCGGCCTTCTTCCTATTTGCCCCCACAGAATCCTGAGGATTGCGCTGATATATGGGCACTTGATAAATTAATGGATCATTCTCCATTTAATTTGAGTCAAAAGGAAAATAATTGGCTTTGTTACTCTATGGCAACATATATCGACATCACCTCTTTGTATGTGTTGCAGCTGTTTCCCTCCCTATCCCTGATGTTGTTGGCTTAATTAATTTATGTTACAAATTACGGGCATGTTTGGAAATGCCCTTTGGTGTATATTTTACTCAATACCGAAAATCAAACGCACATGTGTTTGTTAATGTTTTCAAAAAAATATAATATACTTGTACACCTAACTCTTCCCAATTCTAAAAATAACTATTTAGAAAATGTTGATCGACGTTGACAGAATTAATTCTTAGGCAAGAGAAATGGACTTGATGGTCGATCTAGAGAACAAAATTTTTTTTGGCAAAAGTGATCACGTTATTTTGTAAGTACAGGTCGGACCACGAACGTAGGTGTGAAAACAACCGTAAAAGGCCCTAATTTCAAATTTCAAACCAAAATTAAGCAGCCCCAAAAGGGGTTATCAAACGGGCCCACATTTGATATTTTTATCACATAATTATCTTACAATTTTGATGTGTCCGGCCGTTCCAATCAATTCTTAAACTAGTTTTTTTTTTTCTTTCTTTTTAATTAAAATAATAATAAAAAAAAAAAATGAAAGAATTTGTTGAGATTGTCAAATCTAACATTACAAGATAAGTTGTATGATAAAATATGATTTATAGGATTATATATTGAAAATAAATGAAGGTTTTTATTTAACGACACTAGCTACAACGTTAGACTATCCCTGATTCCTTTCCCATGAAGCGGGACTGCTGCTTAATTCCCACGTCCTAAAACCTAGAATGGAACATGCACCCTACTAGTCTATATCATAGGTTTATCCAAAACCTATATTTATTATTGTCGGTGGACAAAAAAGGTTTTGCTCTTCATTCAGTGAACGACGAGTGGGTAAATTGATCGATGTGATTAGGAACCCTAAAAGTCGCACCCCCAGGTTAAATCGCATTGCTTGGCACCAGAAAATGGTGTACTTTTCCTTCTTCATCATAAGCTTTAGGCCAATGTGCTCGATTATCTTGTGCTTTTTAAGTATTCAATCTCAGCTGATTGAGTGGATAATGAGCTATGAAATTATTATTCAAAAGAAAGAAAGCAAATATATACCGGAATTTTTTTTTTTGTCAAAAAATATATTTCTTCGCATATATTTTCACCGAGTTGATGACATAAAAAATAAATAAATAAATCTAGTAAAGCAGTAATTAATTACAATCTATAATCTTTGGATATATACTGAAATCATATAAAAATAAAAAATAAAAAATTAATGAGTGCACTGTAATAAGTTAATGTAATTTGATTTACAAATAAGATTTGAAGTTCCTGCAGAAAATGTTTTCAACCCCCCACCCCCACAAATAAGAAAAGAAAGAAAAGAAAAAGAGAAACACGTGGCTTTCACCAGGATAGCTTTCTCCATGTGGGTCAAGCAGCAGCTCCTGGTGAACGCGGAGATCGTACCTGTACGTGTACATAGAAATTAAGCCCATATTCAAAATAAAAATGAGAAGTTCTCACTAAATATTGATGGTAATGTTGATTATCTTTTATTAATTATTATTATATATATATATATATATGGAGATGGTTGAAGCTTAGCATGATCCAGCTGTTCCCAAACTCTGAGGTTGAAAAATCCTTATCAAAACCAAAAATGGCATGCGCAGGCTGATTGGAAAATTGAATGCTATTGATCGAGTTGGTGGCCGCAAAAAGAAAGAAAGGGAGGAAATTGGCCTGTGAACGAAGAGTTTTGTGGGAAAGCCAATTATAACAACAAAATAAGTCCCTAAACCATATTAATTAACCTCTCTATTAATTATCTCTACCATCTTGACGAATGGCATGGATCGAGTATGACACCCACTCATGAAATATGGACCCTACATAATGGCCTTTTGTGGGCGCTTTCGATGGTTGATGTGTTAGCAAGTGTAAGGGGCAAGATCAATAACATGAAATGATTAATTATGTGCATTTTGGTGCCTGTAAGAATTCCAAAAAATCCCTATTTTGATGAAATTATTTGTTGTCGATCTACACAAATATTAACTTGTTTTTAACATTAGCTTCGACTTTCTGTCGACGTTAATAGTCACTTAATTAGTAGCATCGATTGTTAAAAGTCGGCACTAATAATCCATTATTAGGGGCGACTTTTGGTCCGTCGCTAATAAACGAATTTATTGTACGGTGGCCGGTGGCACTTGAATACTGGACTCCTAATGATCCTGAGTTATGTTGCAAGTGCAGTAGGTAGAGCTTTTGATACGGATGCTTTGGCAGCAGCCAAAAAAAACAAAATTAGTTTTGCTCGAGTTTGTGTGGAAATGATTGCATTTGATATTGATCATATCATTATCTAATCTTGTACTCGAGTGATTTCTTGTTTTTTTTCGTAATGTAGAAGGAATATATGGTTCTATTTCTCATAGTTGCAACACTTTTCCGAGGTTGAGAACATTCAGTCATTTTTCAGAAGGCCTTAATTATACGACGCAGATTGATATTGTGTATATATATAATGTGAATGGAATATTACTAATTAATACAACATTTATAGAATGTAGATTGATCCATTACACTATCAGGGGTTTCCAACCATTGCTAGTTGGCCTAGAAAGAAAGAAAAGAAGGGGTCAAATACATTGTGGGTAACTGTGATTTAACGCGTTATCAAATATACGGACCATTAATTCCATTTAAAAAACTATAACATATGGTACTTAATTGTACAAATTTAATAAATGCAAAATAGTATATTTTAACGGCTTGCCATGTTAAACTAATCAGTAACTGTCACATGTTTCATATGCCTCATTAATATTATTTAAAATTTGATTTCTTTAAAAACAAATCAAGGGTGGGCCGGCCAGGGGGTGGTTCGATCGGCCACCCCCTTGGCTATTTTTTCTTTTTTTGAGGGGTGTTCCATCACCCCGTTTGGCTAAGAGGCCGTATCAGCCACCCCAAATGGCCAAAAAATAAATAAATGTGGGGATGATTTTGGCCACCTCTCTCTCTCTCTCTCTCTCTCTCTCTCTCTCTCTCTCTTCTTCTTCTTCTTCTTTTCATTTGGACGTAGCCGAACTGTCCCTAATGCCGGCCATCGTCCGCATTTGCATCCACGAATAGCGAATAGTAGATAACGGATAGTTGCTGATCGCAAATGCGGACAGTTAGTATCCGCTCGCATGTACACATCTGTAGTAGCCAGGATCACCCTTGAGGACCTCATGGATTAACATAACCTTAAAATTAAGGTTTTTCTTTGGTTGCGCTAGGTACGAGCTAGAGCTTGTCAGTAAGAACTTTAATGGGATGTGTGGGTGCATTGTTTTTCAAAAAAAAAAGAAAAAAAATTATTGGTATTTGCAATTTTTTTTTAAAAAAAAATCAGATTTTATTCAACTTTTTCTAATTTTGTTTTAGGAAGTCAAACCATCCAAACATTTTTTTTTAATTTTATTTTGCCTCGGAATTCACGCAGTAAATTATAGTTGAATTTAAATTTCAAAAAATCGAAAACCCGGACGTGCCATAAACTATTTTTTGTTGAAATCATATATTAAAAAATTGTATTCGTATTAACATATATTAGTGGCCGGCAGAGAAATATTCACTATTTTTGGTATAATGGTATAGTACTACTCTAGAGAAATATTGCATGTGACTTTTTTTCTTGACATTATCCTCAAACCTGCAAGAGAGGTATTTATTAATAGATCGACGTTTAATTTTCCGATGATCCAAAAGAAAATTAAAAGGCTGGAGGCTCAATTGGTTGTTGTATTTGTGTGTGTTTCATGCAGGGGCTACGTGTTCAATCTCCAATATTTTTTATTTGTTTTTTTTTTTTAAAAAAAATCTCTCTCTCTCTCTCTCTCTCTACATATATAACTCTTTCAAAATCAAATATTAATATTTGTAGTGATGGTATTATATATATTGGAACAAAAGTAAATCAATATATTCAGGTGTAACACATAGGAAAAAGCTCTGTAGCAAAGAGAGCAATAAGATAAGCTTTATTTGTATGCTTCCCTCCTCCAACGGTCTTTAGGGTTTCGGTTTTTAGAGTACAGTAGGTGCTCTTCTATCTTCAGGCGTCTTCAACACCTTGGAGGAGAATGGGGTTCTTTATTCTCGTCCTGTTTCTGGGATGGAGAAGTTGCTTTTATGTCTTTGTTGTGGTTTCTTCTTTTGGTTAGTTGGGGCGTACTAACGGAGGATCTCTCCCATTCCCAAACCTCTTGTTTTGCTTCGTGGGTATTCCAGTTTGATGCGTGGAGTCCGGTGTAGATGTTGATTAAGAGTGAGTCTCCGTAGAAAGCCAAGATTTGTGCTTCGGTGGAAGGGTCTCCAATATGGGTGAATAGATTTGTCTGGAGAGGACGAACGAATCTTGATGATGGTTTTCGCCCACATTGAAATCCAGAAGAGCGAGAAACTCCAGAGATTTGGCAGCTTTGCTTGGTTTTGTTGGATCTGAAGTTTTTACAGGATGCGGCTGCTAGATTTGTTGGAACCATTGGAGCTGATCATTGCACAGGTTTTTTCTCCATGGAAGCTTGCAGAGATGACGACAAATGGATCTCTGATGGGATGGAGGTTCAGCTGAAGAGTAGCTGCGTTTCTATGATAACTACTCTCTTGCACAAGGGGCACCAGGCCGAGGATTTCAGTAAAGGTACAGAGTTGAAACCGCCCGATTTTTATGGTAACTAATAGGATGCTATAGCATATTGTGCACCCAAACCGTCGAGCAAAATGGGGAAGTGGGGAAATGGTTTTGACCCCTCCGGCCAATGAAGTTGAAGTTGGTTATGTTTTTCGGTTGTTTGTATTTTAGTTGTCTCATGCAAACCTACTCTATTTTTTAAGATTAAACCTGGTCTATAAAAGCTATTTTATAGCTCAGCATGTGTGTCCTCTCTCCTAAATCTAGCAGAGGCTCATGTTAATGTAGAGACACCTTCTATTGTCTAGATTATTTTGATACAGCTGTGATCAGTAATGGTCTGAGTCTAACTTTGTTTGGGTGGCAGAAACTCTACCCTCTATGCCTCTGACTTAGTTTATTAGGAAATCTTTGCAACCCTGAACAATTAGACCAATTGTCTCTCTTCTATATATTGAAAGGGATCTTTGAATCAAAATATATATATATATATATATATATATATATATATATATATATATATATTGGAACAGTTGTTTGAATGGCAATTAATCGTAAAAAAATCCCAACTATATATATTTCCCAATATTTTGTTCAATATTATAATGTGATCATGAGTGTAAAATGCCAAATTCTTCACGTGAGTATATATGGTCTGAAACATGAGCTCTCAGAATGTAATCACATTTCCTCCCATAACGATATTAATTTACAGTAGTGCAACAATTTCCTCAAGTGAATATATATATAGTATGAACAAAAAATTGTGAAAAAAATTTAGGATCCTATAAATTTTATTTTTATTAAATTAATTAGACATAAGGAAATATTATTCTTGGATTCAAATTTATTTGTTTTTTTTTTTAAAATAAAAAATAAAATAAAAAAAATCTGTCGTTTCTCTGTAGAAGGAAACAAATATGTCTCTTCTTGAAATCGCTTTCCGGATAAGAAAACCCTCTAATTTTAATTTGTTTCACTCGATCATTGATGCATGAGTCAAAAGAAACGTCTTTATACATATGATTGTCCGCTACAAAGTAACGTCTTCGATCATGATTGAGCTTTAATTTGTTTTTATCAGGCCATCCTCACCAAACGGATCATGCAAAAACCATGCTATTTTTTCCCTTCTACCACCGACGAACAAACTATTCAATTGGAACCTAAAAATTATTGGATAATAAAATGTATTTATATTTTGTTGTAAATTCTACTATATATATATATATATATATTCACCATTTCTTTATTTCTTTATTTCTTTCTTTAATTTTTTTTTTTTTTTTTTTGGGGGGGCTAAGCCACTACGTACACGTTTTCACTAAACAGCAGCAAAGAAAGATTTGGACAATATTCAATAATTATCTGAGTTTGCTATCAATTGTTTTTAGGGATAATTGCACCATTGATTCATGTGGTATGCCATAATTATTTTTCACTCCCTATGGTTTAAAAAGTTCATGAGAGGTCATTATGGTTAGTAATACTTACAAATCGATCCCTGAAGTCAAATTCCGTTAAAATTTTTGACAAATTTCGACAAATGCCACGTCAGCGCCACGTGTTGCCAATAAGATGGCGACGCGTGTTCATCTTAATAAAAAAAAAATTAAATTTGTTAAAAAATAAATAAATAAACTTATTTTTTTATTTTTTTTAAAAGAAAAAAGAAAAAAGAAAAATGGGAAGCAAAGGGGTGGTTGGGCCACCCCTTTGGGGGTGGCTTGGCCGCCCCTAGCCAATGGGGGTGGCTTCTTCTTCTTTTTTTTTTTTTTTTTAAATAAGTATATTTATTTATTAAGATGGACACATGTCGCCATTTTATTGGCAACACGTGGCATTTGACGAAATCTGTTAAAATTTTTAACGGAGTTTGACTCCAGGATTGATTTGTAATTATTGCTAACCACAATGACCTCCCATGAACTTTTTAAACTATAGGGAGTGAAAAATAATTATAGCATACCACATAAACCAATTGTGCAATTATCCATTGTTTTTATTTGCAAGACTTTTTTCTAGATCGACCGATCCGCTTAAAAAATGAAAGATTTATTTTTTGATATGGAGTTTTGTTTTGTTTTTTTTTTTTTATTGTTTTTTGGGGTAATGAAAACAATTTAATCCTTCTACCTCTTTGCTCCACTTGGTACGGGTAGGGTCTTTACCATTTGGAATGTTTATAGGGGGTGGCTAAAAGATTGGAGTAGGATTACCATGTTTAGTCATCCTATTATTCCTACAGCTATACCAACTATAAGATTAGTTTAGTTTGGGTTCAAAATTTATGTACATAGGCGGTGTCCGGACCTGGCTTAAAAATAAAGACTCCTTAAATGTGTGTGTGTAATCAAACCAAACATGTAACCAAAATATAAAATGTGAAAAAGTAAAGAATACAGATATTTTGGTTACAAAGTAGAAACTCTTTGCACCAAAGAGAAAAAATTGTTTCGGGGCAACCAAACCCAAGAAATCCACTAACATAAGAAATAGCTAGTTACAAAGTAGTCGCACTCACAAAACCCAATGCAGTAGTCGTACCTTTAACTCTGACACGTACCTATGCGCGAACGTCTCTCAACCAAACCTCCTATCTAAAGAGTTATTCAATGGATTCCTTTAACTTAGAACTTCTCTCTAAGTTAGACTTCAAATGATTGATTAAATTACACAAAATAAAAACTCTAGGAAACTTAACACATCTAATAATTTCTGCCAAAACACCCTCTCTTAGCACAATGAGAATTCTACTATGGAATCCTCAAAATTACACAGCCTATGAGCATCTTTAAATAGGCTTTAAAAATCCTAATTCTACTCAAACTCGAATTTAAATAGGCGGCATCCAGACTTGCAACTAAAACTTCGAGTAATCATTGAAGAGCGTCCGGACTTGCAACCATAGCGTCCAGACTGTTGCATAATACTTCCACTGTCTGCAGTCATTGCATAAGCGTCCGGACCTTCTTGCAGACGGGTGCTCTTTGTGGCTCGTGTGTGCTGGGCTGTCCGGACTTCTTGTAGACGGATTCTCTCTGTAGCTCGCGTCTGCTGTGCTGTCGGACCTTCTTGCGGACGGGTTCTCTCTGTGGCTCACGTCTGCTGGGCCGTCCGGACTTCTTGTAGACAGATTCTCTTTGTGGCTCACGTCTGCTGCGCCGTATGGACCTTCATAGGACTGAGATTCTAAGCTAGGCGTCCGAACTCTGGCATCTGGGCGGGTTGTAGGGAAAACTGACTTTCTGAGCTGTAAAGTCTCCAGAATCTTTCCTTCAACAGGAACTTGCATTCTTAGAGATATTCTGTGCAGATTCAAGCCTTGATCAATCCTTTCCATATTAGAATTAATATTTTGTAATATTCTTCTGGAGGACCCTGGAAATATGGTGTCCCTGTTATGGAAGTCCCTAATATGGAAGCGTTTTTGTCAACCAGAATGTAGTAAATTAAAATAAACCAACTATATTGAGATAGAGAATGATATGTTTATAACTTCTGTACAACTTTTGTACCACTCCAACAACTTTTTTTAAAATCAACAATTGGATATGTAGGACCCACATGTAGAAAAACAGGTCCAATGGTTAGTTTGAAAAATAATTATTAGAGTTTACAATAGTTGTGCCAAGAATTGTATAATAATCATTTCTCATTTAGATAAGGCTTTAGGCTTTCATTTATCAAATCAAGATGAAACAACTTGCCCGACAAGTACAATATCATGGATAAAAACAGGATAATTTTCCATCGTGGCCCTCACATGGAATAGAGATATGATAGTTTACAACTTCTGTACAACACCAACATTTTTTTTTTTTTTTAAATCAACAATTAGATGTGTATGACCTATATTTAGAAAATAGATCCAATGGTTAGTTTGAAAAAAAAAAAAAAAAAAAAAAAAATTGTTGTACATGAGTTATACAAAAGTTGTAAACATATCATTTCTCCATGCAATATGAAAGCTACGCCAAAAAAATTATGACCAAGGCTACATATAGTTTTCTAACTAATATTTCTCTTCAAATGAAAAATGAAAAAACGTGAAGGATAACATTCATATTGTTTAACTAAATTCAAACCATATTATGCTTGATTTTTTATGAGTTAAACGAGGAAACCTCCTTCCAAAATGGTGAAAATAAGACACTAAACATCGCGCCAATTATATACTCAAATGATGTCCAACTTCTTCAAGTAGACACAATCTATGATCAACACCACAGTGCACATCAGCTTCAACATTATATAAACATTATATATTGGGTTAAATACGTTTGACTTCCCTGTGATTTAAAGTTTTTTTTTTGCCCCCTATAGTTTATTTCGTATCGTAGATGGTACCTCGTTTATAGCTTAAGACAGAGATGGTACATCCGTCTAGCTTCTGTCCAAAAATTAATGTAAGTCCAGTCAAAACCTCTAAGAAGCTGACACGTGTCATATAACTAAATAAAATTAAAAACTAAAAATAATAAAAAATTAAAAGTTTTTTTTTATTTTTTATTTTTTTAAAAAAAACTTTTTGAAAAAGAAAAAGAAAAAAAGAGGGGTCACTCCCATGGTCGGCAAGCCACCCCCATGACCCTTAGGGGTGGTTGGCCACCCCCAAAGAGCAAAATGGAGGTGGACGAAACCCGCTCTGCCACCCCCATTTGGCCTACAGTGGGTTCGGCTAGCCCCACAAGGCCAAAAAAAAAAAAAAAAAAAAAAAGGAAAAAAAGTTTAGGGTTTGGCCTTTGGGGTGGCCGAACTCATCCCCAGGCCAAACGGGGGTGGTTGAGTGATTCCAAGGCTCTTAGGGGTGGTTTCGGCCACCCCCATTTTGCTACCACCCCTCATTTTATTTTATTTTTATTTTTGTTTAATTTTTTTTGTTTTAAGTTTTTTTTGTTTTAATTAGGCACATGACACGTGTCAGCTTCTTAGATGTGTTGACGTGGACTTCCGTCAATTTTTGGACGGAAGTTTAACAGAGGCACCATCTCCGTTTTTAACTATAAACGAGGTACCATCTAAGATATGAAATGAACCAAAGGGGGCGAAAAATAAAGTCTTTAAACCCCGGGAGCAAAAATGTATTTAATCCTTATATATATATATATATATATCCTCCTGTTGGTATCCAACCTAGAAATCTTCATGCTTTCCAAACGACTTCCGCAACAGTAGTCTTGGATTATTATGCTCAAGCCTAAATTAAAAATCATTCTCTGGGTATAAAAAATAATTTAGAAGTGGTCGAAGTAGGCCAAAATAACAATCTAGTCCCTGCAGTTAAATTCTATCAAAACACTTTACGGGTTCCGTTAAAGTGTCTCATCAGCACCAACAAAATGATGATGTGTTCCACAAGGAACACCTGACGGGTTCCGTAGGAAAAGATTTGTAATTTAAACCAATCACTGAGACTAATTTTACATTTATCACTTCATAAAAGGAAAGATTAGATCCACCTGTCATAAAAAGACAAAAGCCAAAGTTTTCCATACATTGTATTCCTTGAAGCTATCCAAGAAACTCATTTATTATTTCTCTAGGATTCAGCTAGGATCATGTTCCTCGTTGGATTCAACATTCAACAACATCATTATTTTACAGTTAAGCGTGCTTATGCAAGAGTAGTACCAAGATGAGGACATCCTTGGAGGCCTAGTCCACATGAGCCAAAAGTTGACAATGTTGTGTCGTTGGGGGTGAGTCGTTACAAGTGGTAAAAGAGTCATTGCCTAGCCTGATATGGAAGAGCGTGCACAAGCCTTTGAGCGTCACCAAGCGGGCACTTGCTGGGACACCAGGAATGGGGTGATCCTATGAGAGTCGTCAGCGGGAACACTGGATCCCAAGAGGGGGTGACTGTGACGTCCCACATTGCCTGAGTATGGGAATAAGGATTGCTTATATGTATATTCGCATATTTCTTAACACAACGCATTTTAAAACTGTGATGGCTATAAACCTATCAGAACTTTGTAGTTAAGCGTACTTATGCGAGAGTAGTACCACGATAGGTGACCTCTTGAGACGTCTGGTCCAGGGGAGCCTAAAGCAGACAATATTGTATCTTTGAGGGTGAATCGTTACACTATGTCTTCCCTGAGAAATTCATCAAATCTGACGCATCATACCAGGAAAAGATAGATGAGAATCAAGCACAATAACTCACCTCGGGGTCAATCAACAACATCAACAACATATTGTTCATCATCTCCATCAACTAAACCACCCTTATCCTTGGAAGCACTAAATGGTGGGTGATTTCAAATAGTATATCAATTGAAGAATATTATTTTTGCCCGTGCAATATTCTATTAGGGATTCCTTTCAGTAGCTCAAGAGAGCAACAAATATTCAACATTACACACTGCAGCTTTTTACCTACAAATGACCCTCAACCTACTCGCTACGAATGACCACTATCGTGTTTCACATGGCTTAAGGGCTAATTGTTGAGGGATGATTTTTTTATCTCAATCTATGTGGCATGATCATAGAGGCCAATCCAAATTGAATCAAGAGTTTGGCCTAAAGTTTCATTAAAAAAGAGCTAACAGAACCATAAAAAATCCTCACATTTGATTGGGATCATGGCTCAAGAGGGATGCGGGTCTAAGACGAGCACTAACTAATGAGTCATCCTCTTTCTTGAATAAGTCAAAAAATAGCATCAGTGCAGGTGCACGCATGATAACATACAAACATTCACGTGGGTTGCATCAAGGCTATGATTTCTTGCAAGAATGTACTTGGCCATGGCTTTTTTAGGTTTTCAACATACATTTCTTCAACCACGAACTAGGCCCATGAATTTTTTGATGAGGGAAAAGGGAAGCTGGGGTTTGGAAGGTATGGATGTGGTTCAACAAACTATATCGTTAGGCCATGATCAAACATTGTGTGCCTTGGCACATTGAATGAATGGAAATCTAATACGGAGGTGGTATGGTATGCAGCAAGTTGAATGGTTAAATCTCGACTAAGTTTCATGAGCCTTGATAAGTCACCATCTAAAATATTTTCAACCATTAATGTACCTTGGGGGTGTAATTTACTTTTTCTGCAACTTTTATACTTTAAGACAACCAATAATAAGGAACTCAAGCAAGCTTTTTTTGTTAAAGCAAAAGTCTTATATCTCACCTACCCATTTTAACACGCATTGCCAAAGTAAAAAAAGAGGTGTCTTTTCCCTCATTTTTCTCTTGAAATGTTCACCCCAGGTGATTGCCCTCTGTCTAAGGTGAAAATGTGATATCTCATCACTCTTTTCCTCATTTTCTTTTGCATTTCCCTCTTATATAAAAGAGTAGCACAACCCAATGTAGCAAGAGGGGACCACAACGCAATATGACCAATAGACAAAGAGCATTTTTGGCTCCTACATATTATTCATGGAAACTCTATTTCCTCTTCCTATTCTCTCTTTTGCTGGATGAATACTTTCCAACCATACTAAGGGGATTGGTCTAAAACTCTAAGAAAGATAAACAAAGAGAGGAAAAGAGAGAAAGAGAGGAAGAATTTCTCAACTTACCCATATTATTCATAGATATTCTATCTTAAGAAAATTCTGAAAACACCTTATTCTCCCATCAATGCATGGGTCAACATTTGCCAAAGGCTAAACCGTTATCAAATTGAGGTTACGCCATTCACTGTTGCAATACCATTTGGTCACATCCTCTCTCCCTTAATCATGCATTCTTTTCTCCATTATGTGTGATTACTATTGTTTTCCTATTGACATGTGGACTAGGAGTGGGCAAAACCCGCCCAAACATGCACCACCCGGCTTGACCCGTTCGTCCCACCCGTGAAAGTCGAATTTTAGGTTTAAAATTGCGAATCTTGGTACAAAATTGGATTATTTGTGCGGAGTGGGTCACATGTATAATATTTTTAAAATCCCGGGTACCCGCCCCACATGTTTAACACTAAGACCTAAAAAAATCCTAAACTACCCACTCATAAAAAAAACCTTAAACTTCCTCTATCTCGTCAGTCGTCCTTGCGCCACTTACACCTTAATAGCCAAACGATATATCATTTTCGTTAAAGTGTAGATTTCTCCGTCTGGTTTCTAAGTTTCTTTAAGTGCAGATTTCTCTGGTAAAAGACAAAGGATTTAGATTGGTTATTCTTCTCGCCACAGGACTTGAAGCACCAGAATGGGAATCAATTGAACAGGGCAACCAAAGGTGGGTACTGGAAAGTGACTGGTAAGGATCAAGAAATATTGTCCAGGGCGAGCTCAATTGGAAAGAAAAAGATACTGGTATTCTATGAGGGGCGTACTCCAAACGACAAAAAAAATTGACTAAATCATGCATGAGTACCACCTTTGCCAGAAGGAGCTTGATGGCAACAACCCTGATCAGGTCGGGTGTCTATCTTGTCTTTTATTTTTATTGGTTTTACATTTCTTCCTGATTGCCCTGTTTTTATTAGCTAATTGTAGTGTTTTCACCCTCACGTCTTCAGAGCTCTTAAGCTTCAGTGTTTTTGTACAAAATACAAAAATTATGAGCCATACCATGCGCAAAATACCCGACCTAACCAACTCCACCCAACTTGAGACCCAACGGATACAGCCACTATAGCAAGGTCACAAGTTGTGTTTTTACAACCCACGGTGTGTGGGTCCGGGTGCCAAAATGGCCAATACCCGGCTCGCTCCGACCCGTACCTACCCCTAACGTGGACTGCCCGATGACAATTATATTTTAGTAACTGATGTAATAACTGTTATGTAAACTATCACATTAATTTATAAATAACTTGTCATAAAAATGATTGTATTATTAGAGGAACTCGTTTGTTATTTGGTATTATTGTTTTATTTTTTATACCATTGCAACCTTAGATGAAGCCGACCAGAAAAAAATAAACCTTAAATCAAGCACGAGACAGGAATCAGATAAGGGTTGGATGTGATGTGATTGAAACAAACCTCTTTTGTTTGTCATGCATCATTTTCCACGCATGACCGAAACGCATTCTTGAGCTCATGAATTATATATATTTCTTAACAACAAGTTTTTTATTTATTTATTTATTAATTACAGATATAATACGAGGTCCAAGGTAGACTTAGTAATCTCTAGCATTAACTATATATGTTTCTTTTCATTTTAGCATATGCAATATATAGAGAATCAAGAGCAAATGATGACTGAAACTCAAAATCAGATAATTCAAGTGGATCACTCTATAATCTATATGCCATCTACTCAAAGCGATTCAGCCCTCACATATTTTTTGTTTTTTTATCCTTTAATTTTTTTTTGAGAAAAAAATAGATACATATATATATGGTGATTAGGTAGTTTAAAATTCTTAATCACTTTTAGAAAATTGTGACCGTAAAAACAAAAATTACCGTTGATAAAGAAATTTCAAGCATATATATGAATCATTATTTTCACGGTTTACAAATTTCAGCCATATTTTGTTTTTGGAGTTACAAGGCTTTCTTAATTTAGCGTTGACAACACCAAAAAATGCTCTCAGAATAATATTACTTTTCATATTCATTTTATACCGATCAAGATTACGAGGTTTTTTTTTGTTTTTTTTGAAGAGACATTATATATCTCTTTTTAGTACATGACTTTATTTTATTTTATTTTTTAAAAAATGTATAACATAAAAAGCTACTTTAAATAATTAATGTGAAATTAATATCATAAATAAGTGTACAATCCTTCCCATATCTACTATGGAGGTCATAGTCATAGACCATAGACTCGTGCCTCCCTATATAAATTTCTCTGTGGTCAATCACACTCAAATTAAATCATATTACCCAACTCTGTAATGCCATTTAATTGTCGACATCTTATTGTGTTCCCTTATCAATTTCCTTTTTGTTTTTGTCATTTTCCATATTTTGATTAATTAATTATGATGGATCTATTCAACTCTTATTTTCTTTTGATCTTTTTCATTGATGAGTTTCTTCCTTATCTCATAGTTTTATATATTATGATTATTAACATCATTTTCATAATCTTTACGGACCTATTCAAAAAATAAATAAAACTAATGTTAAATATTATACTTTTATTCAATATTTATCTGACAATATTAACATGACACTCTAAATTAGTCATTGAATTTTTTTTACTTAATATATAAAGACTACTTCAATGAATATTTAAAAGTGTCACACCAACTTTTTTTTAGATGAATATTTGATAAAGTTAATTATAGTATCTAGAATTTTTTATAAATTTAATTACAAAACTATCTCTAAGGATTCACCTACCAATGTTTGGATTAGTGGGTCCAAATTTTAATGCCACCTGCGATGAAACCGCGTTCTAAACAGGAAACACACTATATATATGTCCCCCAATTTAATTGTCTATTTAATTGGTTCTGCTATATACACTTTGCCCCCCACAAAATTTCTTTATTTACCAAACCAACTTTTAAAATTTAATTTGATGCACCCGGCATGCTATGACTTGCCCCCCAAAGAGATTTTCAATTTTTTTTTTTTTGTATATATATATATATATATTTTCTTTCATCTGTTTAAGTATGAAAAAAAAGATAGTAAACATGCACATAATCGCATCTTTTTCAGTAGTGCAACTACGGGGAAGCTCACTCAACCCATGTCAACTCTCCACGTTTCATCCAAATCATCTATAAATACTTATAACTGGAACGCACTTTCGCTAATGCATTTGCTTCAAACACCGGCCAACAGATATAGCTAGCTCATTGCATGGGAGAGCCAAATAGTTGTAGCAGTAGCCATGGCGCTGCCTCTTCTACCTATAGAGGAGTGCGGAAGAGAAAATGGGGGAAATGGGTGTCTGAAATCCGCGAGCCCGGCAAGAAAGCCAGGATTTGGCTGGGGAGCTTTGAGACACCTGAAATGGCTGCCGCGGCTTACGATGTTGCGGCTCTACACTTTAGAGGACGTGAGGCACGCCTCAATTTTCCAGAATTGGTCAACACCCTTCCACGCCCGGCGAGTTCAGACGCTGATGACATTCGCGTGGCGGCTCACGAGGCGGCCTTGCGGCTAAGATGCCCTGCAGGAACCGCTGAGAATGGCGGTTCCGGCTCGAACATGGCGCCGGTCACCGTAAGGCTCTCGCCGAGCCAAATTCAGGCCATTAACGAAGTCCCGTTGGACTCCCCGACGATGTGGATGCAAATGGCATCGGAAGATCAGTCTGAGCTGTTCTCCAATGAGACTAACGACAATGAATGGGAAGCTATGCAAAGTGACTCTCTTTGGGACCCTTAGGTAACGTATTCCATTATACCAATACTCTTTAGTACATACATATATATATATATATATATATATATATATATATATATATATATATATATATATATATATATATATATATATATATATATAGGATAACACAACACTATTTAATTTTAGTCGTTTTATCTATTTAATTTCAACGTCTATGACTAGACGGGACACAACTTGACTTACCAAAAAGTTATAGAAGATTGGTATAATAAAATGATAATAATTTGATGATCGATCATGTGTATTATATTCTCAGTAAGAAGTGTTTTAGTGGGGGGTCCTGGGGGAGATTGATTATATGTGTTGCGCTGGACAAGGCCAGGAGATTGATCACAGATTTGCCACTTATTTATTTTTTATATGCTGTAGAAGAGTGTGGTGTGATTTATGAGTATTTCGATGTAATAAAATTGGAATATTCTTGTCATTCAAATTATGAAGTATATACGTTGTGCTTTTGTGATTGTCATCCACTTCTCTTCATTATTCTATTTATATTTTATTTTTGGTGGGACTAATGTTCGTTCTTCAAGAAAATGATTTTCTTTCTGGCTAGCTGGCTAGGCTAGCTGGATTTGTTATACCAAATACGTGACATTATTTGGGTCCACGGGGGATGATCAAAAGTGATGTAAACGGTCAAAGACGTACTCTTTCTACAAACTCACCCTCCCAGAGGGGCCGGGTTTACATGTATATAATATTGTTATTATTATTATTGATTGTAATAATCAGTAGAAAGCTGCAAAAATACGATTGTTTTGTATGAATGTACGTGAAATGTAAATTTTAGTTTTAATTAATTAAGAGGGTGCTAATTAACTCAATTGAGGCCAAACGTACGTAGTTGAGTTAATTAATTTGTTCAGATTTTCCATGGGTGGCCCTAGGGCTGCGTGACTATAATTATTTTTATGTGGGGAGTCAACTTAAGCAAATTAATCTAACTAATCCACCTCAAGTATCAAATTCAACAAGGAAAAGAGCCACAAATATAATAAATTAATCAAATTAACCACGTGCACACAAAAATCCAACAATGAAAGCTAAAAGCTAGCTGAAATTAGATATTTTTTTTTACAACAAAATCTAACCACAACTTGGACCAAAATTCTTTATTAAATCAGCAACGACACTGTATTGTCCTTGATAATGTCATAATAGAGACGACATTGGCCCTTGGAAGGCAATTTTAGGGACAAATTTTGGCGCTATTAGCTAGCTAGCTACGACAGTTATCATCGCTAATAGTCATTATCAGTGGCGAATTAGAACATCGTCATTATTTAGTCTTTAATAAAAAAAGTATTTGTGACTACTTTAGTGACGATAAAAGTCGACGTTGATAGTCAGTAACAACCACTTTATGAGCTTTAATTTAGAGACAACTCAGGGTCGTCGCTAAAGCTCATTTTTTGTCTAATGACAGTCAAAGAATTCTCAAGGAAAGCTCAATAGAGGAGGTGACCAAATCATTTCAATGCTATTAAGGGTGGTTCATTCACCCTTTTAACTAATCTCATCTCGAAAAAATGAACATTTCTTATTTATTTTTTTAATATGTATATATATATATATATATATATATATATATATATATATATATATATATATATATATATATATATATATATTTATATTTTTTGTTGAATAGGACATATGTCATCTCGTGATTGGATAGCACGTGGAAACAACATTAAAAAAAAAAATTAATCGAATATGGACAGAATGATCTATTTGATAATGATTCAAACTTAAAGGGAGTAAATCCATAACTTTAAAATCTTAGGGAGTAATTTGATAAAGCTCATACCTCTAGGACCAATGAAACATTTTTTCCTTAATTTAATTTCTTATTATTGTTTCAAAAAAATGCGAGATTTTCAACTATTTTACAACTTTTGACGAGTGTCAATGTGACTCGAGGATGTTGAAATTATTTTTATAGTGGTTAATGTATATTCAATAGTTCAATCACATTCTAACACGTGTAAAAAGTTGAAAATAGTTGAGCGTATAACATTACCCTATTTTTCTGCTCAATTTTCTCAACATAGAGCGATGTAATAGTTCTTGGAGGTCACAAAGTGGGCAGAGATCTATCGAATGAGAATTGTAGGGGCAAGTTCGATCCTGTTGATCGGGGATGGAGTGAATAAACACAAGGGAGTCACCTTTCGATGCAACCTTGTTTCAGGCCAAAGGATGATATGATGAATGACAATACATTTGTCTTCGATCACCTGGCCTACTGATCGAAGGGTCCTCGAGGAGGGTTTTTGCTGTCCACACATGGAGAGTCTCGAGAGATAAAAGGTGATCAAAGAGACGGAACCCTACCTGCCACGCACCTTGAAATTGACTTTTATAAGGTATTTCCCGGGGGGGCGCGGGGACCATGATTCGTACGTTAGGCGGGCGGTACTCGTGGTCCTCGATCTGCAAGCGAATTCCATGGCCATGTGTTTTCTTTGTGACTATATATGTTCGTACGTTTTTGTTAGGTTTGCCAACTGGAATGTGTCAGGGATATTATATATAGCCAGGGAATCCATGGCCGGCCGGCCGATCGATCACTTCTTGTTTCTGAGAAGCCAAATGATCATGTCCACGACGATGACAGTAAACAACGAAAAAGAATGAGATTCCTCCTGATTAATGATAAAGATCGTACGAAAAGGATTGTCCTGATCAATCCATTCCGTAATTGAAACTGATCAAGAGGGCAGATAGAGGCTAGCTAGGGACTGCATGCCTTAAAGTAGTTAATAGGAAAACGACATGTCCTTAATCTATGAGGATAGAAAATAAAACTAGATAGCTCTCAACTTCTCAGAACTGGTGAAAGGTTCTAGACGACGACTTATATATATGGCCGGTCACCCTGGACTTGGTTCTTCAACGATCAGTCGCAAGAACAGAGGGTTAGTAAGAGTACCAACAGTAGATTTCTTTAAACATTTTTTTTTCTTAATTTAAGGAACTAAATCATTTTTTTGCAAATGCACTCCACAGTATATAGCTTCTCTTATCATTTTTCTATACTATTTAAATATTCTTTAATTTAAATTAAGTGCTTAGGAAAAGTAAGAGAAAAAATAAATTATTTAAATATTATTTCAAATAAATACCAAATGAATTAGAGATGAAATATAAAGTTTTTTTTTTTTTATTAAAATAATGTTAAGAGAATCACTTTTGCTTCTCTAGATTTAGGATACAAAACTTTTGGTTTTCTCGGTATTTCAATACTTTAGTTTAGGTAACAAGAGAATCTAATTCAATGAGTTTTTTTATGAGTTTTTCATACATCTAAGAAAGGGAATTGAATTTAAGAAAGTTGCTACTAGTGCTCTAGCCACTATTACACAATACATGATAATTAAAGGGGATATCATAATGATTTTAATTCCAAATGAAAATGGTAATTTATCCATCTAACGATTTTATATTTTGTTATATATGCAATATTTATTGATATATATATAGTGTCACGTCATTCTAATATGAAAGGAAGATGGCTTATGATGCCATATGGTGCATGCTAATTGATGTAGAGATCTTATATATAACGATTTTATATTTGGTTATATATGCTATATTTATTGATGAATATAGTGTCATGTCATTCTAATATAAAAGGAAGATGGCGCATGATGCCAGATGGTGCATGCTAATTGATGTAGAGATCTTATATATATATATACACGTGTGTTTGTGTCATGTATTTTTATTTTTTTATCCTGAATATTTTCATTAATTCCGCTTCTACTTTTCATAAACTCTTCTCTTACTAGTACGGTAGTACCCCTTTGATTCTCAGTAATATTGATGGTTCTAATATGCTTTTATTAGTTATATCAATTGAAATCTTATTTATTCTTTTGATGTTTCAAGGGGTAACTCAATCGACTGAAGACCATGTTTCATAAAGCGAAGGTCACTAATTCGAATCTTCCCTCTTGTATGGATATGTAAAAAAAAAAAAAAAATTATTCTTTTGCGGAAACCTATTTGATACCAAATTTATAAATCTTTCACCCATCGATGGATGAGTGCATGAGTCCGTAAGTGAATGGGTGGGTGATTGAGGTGGCATATTCGGATATGGAAAATGTTATTTACACATCATGGGCACAACAGGAGCACAACAGCCCCTCACATGGGGGTGAGCCCCACACACTGGAACCCACTTCCATGTGAGGGGCTGTTGTACTCCTGTTGTGTTCCTGATGTGTAAGTAACAAGCCCCTTTGGATATATGGCCAGTCAAATTTGAACCAAGTGGCGAATTTTTGTCCATGAATGAAAGAGAATAGGAGGACAGAAACCCACGTATTAGAGATAAGATTGCATTCTCAAATTATGCAGTTTATGCCGTTTCTAAGCATAACCTTTAAAAAATGCTACTTATTAAAAAGGTCACTTGTTATTAAGACAACAAAAAAAAGAATTTTCTTCATAAAGGCTTTCTCTTCACTTTTACAAAGATATTTATTATTTATAAAATCAAAAGACAGGTTTTTACTCAAAACTTTTTTTTACAACATAAAGAACAATTAAGAACCTGATGAAAATATATTCAATTCTCAACTGTAACATCAAACATGCCACCTTCTTACTATGAGGCATTTTTCAAGCGTTTCAATGCCTAAAATCGGTCAAAATAACATAATTTAAGAATTTACAATTTATTCAAAATTGTAAGGGACCAATCCCGTTTTAGTACATGCAAAGCATCATAAATCTAATCCGAGTTTGCATTTTATTTCATACAGCAAGGAAGGTGAAGGTGCAATGAAAATTATTTCATTTAAAATTAAGTTTCCTCACAATTTCAATATTTCAACTTTTCTTCTATTTTTTCAATTACACTATGTCCCACATTGAAAAGCTATGAATTTTGTGTGTGCTTTATAAGCATTTATGTTACTCATATATTAGATTAGATTTTGAGAATACACATGCTAGTTGTTGTGTCACCCAGTGCCTGTCGCTTCGACGCACTTCCGTGCATTTGCTCGGCAATTTATAGAACATATTTTTCAGCATATTTTATTATAATCTGCTATTACAAAATTTCTTATTCAAAGTAGTGTTCAGAATTTGTAATATGCACGCTTCATTCGAGTAGTATTGTCGCCTGGGGACACAAAAAGACTTCTAAAATTACTCAATTTGCAGCTCCAACAGATTGTTCCAACTGTGACTTCCAGGGAAAGCATAGATCATACTGTTTGGTGTCGTAGTTTAATTGACACGCACCATCGGGTCTAATCTTCCAAAAGCATTCACTGCACAGAGGATGGTCTCTATCGAAGTCGTAGATGTCAAACCAGCGCAATTCACCGGCACCCTTCCACCAAAAGCCACAGAAGTATAGCGTAGTACCCCAGAAGTTTGGTCGGAAGTCGAACGTAAAGAACCCGTTCGGATACTTGATTACATGGACGCCAAGATTCTCGTCAGCTGATTTACAGTGAAGGGTAAGATCCAAGCCGTCACCTAAATCGTTAAAGATTTCGACTTTGGCTCGTTTATGTTGCCCGATAGACTGTCCGGCAACAATATTGTTAAACCCTGTGATCATAGACAACATAAGCCACATTAGTAGCAGCAACAACACATTTCTACTGAATGAGATCATGCCGTCGTTTGTTTGTAAATTATGCTTCTTAATTAGTGGGTGAGAATTGGTGTCATTTTATAGGCCAGATTAGGAGCACATTCTTTAGCATTAATCTGGACACATTGTATCTGATACGTTCGTTTTTGAATGGCAAATATATCAATAATATTGCTAGCTCCACTTTCTATATATAAGTCAAAAAGGGGGAAAATAGTTAATCTTCATTAATTATATGCATGGATGTGATACTATTATGACTCCCTTATCTTTAGAAACCAGAAATTGTTCTCTTTGGCCCTTTGGGGTAAATTAAATTAAAATAAATAAATAAATAAATATATATATATATATTTTGAAACATTACAAAAGCTGCTTTGTGCATGCCACTTGACATAGCCATTTGGGAATTGAAACCATCTTGCTAGCTATCTCAACCTTCCGATTTTGGGCCAAAGAAATATATTCTTGTGTTAGAGCTTTGGCTCAACCACTAGTGTAAAATTAGCCTGAATCGATCTTATGACGAATAATTAAGCTAGGTATTTATTTATTTATTTTTTTATAAATAGAGTATATTTCAAAAAGCGTAGAGGGCGCAACCCATTATACACAAGATGCATGTATATATGATACTCCTAATTCAAGAGAAAAGAGAACACATAAGTATCTAAAAAATCAGAATAATTAAGCTAGGTATTATAATCATGAAGGGGCCTGGACATATTAAAAAAGAAATATTTCTAGTATATATATATAAAACCTCGAAATTTTATGGAATTTTATGGCTACAGCTGAGATGACATCGTAATTTCCCCAAGACTCCCAAGGATAATGCATTTGATACAGCTGAGATGAAAATAATGACGTCCTCTTTTCCGGGATTTTACACAATCATTTATGATTTATTTATCATTTAGCTGAAATGTTCAACAAATCGACAGAAAAAGATAAGAGTCACAATTACCTTATAATACTGATACGACAGTCACAATTAACTCTTCTAACAATTATTGTTAAAAAAAAAAAAAATGAATCTAAACGGTTTTTGAGATTGCCACATAAGCATTATAAAATAGTTGTGAGATAAAAATGTGGTCCATAACATTACTCAAAGAGATATTCGAATAGACGTCTTTCTCATTTTACCAAAGTTTTACTCTTTTGTTTTAGCGCAAAATATTTATTCCTTAGATTATGTTCAGTTGAATCTTTTGGTTGATGAAGTTCACACTTATTTTTTCCGAAAATTTTGTAGAGTGCTGCTAGGGGAAGTACATCTTTTACAAATTGAAGTGACAGTTCATAATTGATAAAATTAATAAGAAAAAAATCTAACTTATCAATTTAAATAGTTAATGGCCGACTTGTCAACTATATATATACTCTTAACTATTTCACAAATTATGGTTAATTTAACCACATCAATATGTAAGAGAATTTTAGTAAAAGAAGTAATAAACCAAACATATTCTAATAGAAAATGCTAGAGATGCTACCAATTTCAATATAATTCTTCTACAAACCAATATGGTATCTTACGTATGGCTAGCAACTACATCAGCAACTTCACAATTACAATTGTGAAGTTACCAACATTGCAAATACCATATAAGTGCCACCTCAGTTTGTAAACAGCATGTTATAAATTTTAATGATGTTGATGCTTACGGTTTGGACAAGATTTAGGGTAAGCTAAATCGAGTATGTGATAATCCAAAAAAAAGCGTTAGTTACATCTGCGCTATGACTCCAAAAGAATTAGAGTCAATTTAAAACTTTCCTAAAATCACTTATAAAGCTCAGTTTCATATAGTAACTAAGCAATGTGAGACTTAGCATTCATGACTATTTTATAAACTACACACTCTATGTAGGCTATATCTTAAAAGGACAAGTCAATTTGTAGCTTCTCTACAATCACTTATAAAGTTCAGTTTCACTTTCACCTAGTAAGTAAACAATATAGGACTTAACATCCATGAGCATCTCTTATAAACCACGCGCTCACAGTCTACGTGGGCTACTCATCTTCTCAATATGAGGTCAGAATCCTTGAAAACAATTTATCAACATATATAGCGAAGAAAATCATAATAGTAAAGAAAATCGAAGAGAATAAAGATAATATACACAGAATTTACGGGTGATTCAGTGTTAGACACCTATATTTACCATTAGGAAAGAGCCCAACATGTTACATCTTGCTCTTATTCTTTGATAACTTACTATACAAATAGTCCCTATTTATAGGTAAGCTGTAATAGGCAGAGATAATACAAAATTATAGGGGGAGATACTATCAAATATGAAATGAGTTACAATCAAATCTCATCATATATTCTAACACATTGCTCTGCCCATCCAATTCAGTTCCCTCTGAAGTGATCTGAACTAATTAAGTATCTCCCTCAACCTCAAGTATCCTCTCTCTTGCTTTTATTGCCTGCGACATCCACATAAATTCAAGTATAGGAAACTGATTCAGTCTGAAAAACCTAGAAATATTTCACTCCCATAATGTCTAACAAAATATAGATTTTATACCAGTTATTCCACATGGTGTACAATCAAGTTGAAAAGAAGTGCATAGAAGGGAGAAAACGATATTGTAGAGAGGAGGAACTTTTTATTTTGTGGCTAATTAATAACCTGCTTTTGCCAATTGTTGAAACTCGTTGTGAGAGCAAGCAGAGTTGCTTGAACAGTAGATCCTGTCACTAATCCAATCCAAAGGCCTTTGCCACCTAAGTGTAAAACGAAAGCCAAGACAACACCTATCGGAGTCCCAACCAGATAATATGCACCAAGATTGACATAGGCTCCTATATTCTGCAACCCACTTCCTCTAGCAACTCCTGATGCATGCATTAATGTAGAAAATAAGGTTATGACTTCTATATAGGCTGATACATTGATGTATTTTGAAGAAAGATATTGACATTAGGATTGCCACGAAAATACTCTAGACAGAATATAAAAATATGCTTACTTGATGTTATATTTGATAGAAGTTAATCTAATGAATGTTCTGCTCCAAAACACACAACTCTGTATCTCTCAAACAGTATCTCAAAGCTAGCTCCTACATATATGAGAGATGTGAGAAAGTGAAGAAGTTCATAATTAAATTGAAAATAAAAAAGGAAAAGGGAAGAAAGAGTCGTTCTTCCCTTTTCCTCTTTTATTTTCTATTTAATTATAATCTTTTTCATATATTTTGACTAACTGTAACACTCCGGTTCCATATTAGGAAGAGATGAATAGCTCACATAGAGTGAATGGTTTATAAAGATATTCATGGGTGCTAAGTCCCACATTGCCTAGTTACTAGGTGAAACTATGTTTTATAATGGATTCTAGGAAAACTCCAAATTGACTAGTCCTTTTGGAATGATAGCGCAGATGTAGCTAGTGCTTTTCCTTGAGTCGTTACAAATGGTATCAGAGCCACCTAGTAACGCCAGGTCCTGTGGTACTGGAGCACCGCATGACGTGGCCCTGACGAGGACGTCAGGAGTTTAAGGAGAGGGAGTTTGTAACACTCCGGTCCCATTTTGGGAAGAGATGAATAGCTCACATAGAGTGGATGGTTTACAAAGATACTCATGGGTGCTAAATCCCACATTGCCTAGTTACTAGGTGAAATTGGGCTTTATAATGAATTTTAGGAAAGCTCCAAATTGACTAATCCTTTTAGGGTGATAGCGAAGATGTGGCTAGCGCTTTTTCTTGGGTCGTTACACTAACGCTATCCTAATCGAATCCTTTTATTTAGAGTAATCCGATCCTCATTTATGATAAATATTTCTATCCTTACCATATACTCTAACAGAAAGTTACCTGAAAGAACAGCTTGTAAACCATCCATAATAATCGAGAGACAAATCCAAGGCCCCATATCTGCAACATGGTCCACAATTTCCTTCTCTTTGCTGAAGGCATAGCCCAAAACATTGCGGCAAAAGTATAGAATCATGCTTACAGTAACCATCTCTGCAATTGCAAGAACCATTATGGCCTTAACAGCCACTTTAGCTGCCTGTGGATTCCCAGCTCCCAACTCATTTGAAACCCGAGTGCTACAGATCAATGATTGATGCATTCTTTTCAACACAATTGCTCATCATGCATATAGACAGGTATGTGCTTTAGAAACAGGTTATAGAGTCAGCCAACCTTGCAGTGGCTCCAAATGCATATGGCACGTAGTAGTGCAAATAAGTAATTGTAAAGCTGCATAGAATGAGATATTACAAGCATTCTGTTGAACATATCCAAGAGTTAAAGAAGAGAAAATGAAGCATACCATATCGAAAGGACTGAAATCTCCGTTTTTGGATTTGGTAAAAGCCCAGAAAGCAAAATAAGAGCCTCACATGACCACCATTCAAGACTACAATGATTTGGAGATAAAATATCAGAGACTGAAAACATTAGCCTAAAAAATGCAGACACTTAACCCGCCATGATCTTCCGTACTTCTTTAATCATACTCTTAAAATTTAAAAAGTTGCAACGTTGAGTTTCCGTGTTTAAAAGTTTTTCTGCTAAATCTTAACGGAGGACTCCAAAATGCCTTAGAAAAAGAGAGTATATAATTAGTGTACTTCTGTATTTTGATGGGTTTTACATGCACATTTCGCATGTTAATCGTTCGATGACATTGCAAACTTTTTAAACTTTAAAAATATGATTGTAAAACTACCAAAACGTAAGAAGGGAAGTGAAGTTTTCTCAATAATAAAACAGGGAAAAAAAAATTACCAAACCATGCCGGCAGAAGGAATAGCAAACCGAAAGAACTCCCTCATGCTCAGGAAGACATCCTTTGAGAACAGGGCACGAGTTTTTTCACAAGCAGAAGAGTACTTCATGTATAACCCAAGCAAGAAGACATTGAACCAAAACGATAAACTAATGGCTAACGCGGCTCCAACACTTCCTAAATTTAATTTAAAAACAAGAGCCCAAGAAATGGGAATATGGAGACACAGAGTTGCGCATGAAGTGAAGAGCATTGGGAGGATCATGCTCTGAGTCTGGAAGTAGCGAGTTAGCGATTGAAGAATAGCGTATGAAAAGAGGTCGGGGATGAGGCATACAGAGTATTTGCGCGCTATAAGCGAGATTGAATGGTCTTGGCCTATGAGGATCAGTAGCTTGTCGGTGAAGAGCCAGAGGAGAGATATTGGGATGCAAACCAGAAAAAGAGAAATGATGGCGGTGTAAGTGTAGATTCCAAGCTTTTCATATTTCTCTGCCCCGTAAGCTTGTCCGCATAGAGTCTCTAACGCACCAGCCATCCCAAACTGCTTGGCAATCACAACATTCGACATGTCATGATGCTTGAGTTATTTTCCTTATTCTGACTTCTCACACATATTTTTAAAACCAGTATAGATAAAGAGTAAAAATCCGATTACAGTTAGTTGTTATTGGCTAAAATTGGAAACCGTAACCACGGTAGCCTATTGGCCAAAATTGCTAACCGACTCTGGTAACTAAGTAGCTGGTTAATCGATTTTTTAATAATTGACAGTTACCGGTTGATACCCGGTTGTCTGACCGGTGAAAAAAAAAATTGGTCTTTTGGGCCTAATTTGGGTATTAAGCCTATTTTTGGGCTTAATTTATACTTTTTTAGCCATTTAAAAAAACATTTCAACCTTTTTTGCCCAATATGTTGGCCTAAGTTGAAATTGAAGTAAAAGTGTAAAACCCTAAATTTTATTATTTTAGTTTTTTGAATAAATAAATACATTTAAATATTATATATATATATAGACACACACATACCCGGTTACCGGTTTCAATATTTTTTTAAATCTATAACTACTCTGGTAGGGCCAGTTATGGGCCTTTGAATTGTTGCTGATTTTACAATTATCTTCCTAAACTTCAAAATTTTCAAATTTAGTATATTCATCTTCCAAATTTTTTTTAAAATTTCCAATTCCATTAGAATTTTTCATTAAATTTTGACAAAATTCTAAAAATACCCTTATCTTATTAATTTTTTTAAAAAAAAAAAAAAAATCAAAGATTCAATCGTGGTATTTTTAAAAATTCTGTTAAATTTTGACCAACGTTTAAATCATTGCAATTTTTTTTTTTCCAAAAAAAAAAATGGGGTTTCGGAAATTTTGACCTCTCTGTTAGGATTTAAAGAAAAATTTGTGAAATTGAAATATTGATACACTAAATTGAGAGTTTTTTAAGTTTAAAAAGATAATTACAAATGTGGTGAAAGTTCATAAGGTTAAGTGAAGTTTCCCCTAATTATAATAAGAGAAAAGTCCATATATATATTTTCTCAAACTACTACTCAATTGATAATATCTCATTCTAAACTTTTAATTGGAATAATGTCCCCCAAACTATTAAAAAATTGTCAATATCCCTAAATAGCCAACATAAAGACAAATTATCCTTATATCAATAAGATAACAATACCCTTATAAATTCTATATTTAAAAAGAAAAAGAAAAAAACACACACACCAACCCATGTGGGACAAATTGTACGTGCAAATATAATGTTGATGTGGCACATTTTTTATTTAAAAAAGAAAAAAAATTGTTTGGTGCATGTCTTACTCCCATTCCACTCCTATCTCAATCTTGCCTATGTTAATTAATAATATTGTTAAAAAAAATTAAGGTTCTATTACCTTCTCTCTAATATTTCTCACATTATTTATTCACTTAAATAACGGTAAAATAGGAGTGAACACCAAACATTTTTAAAAAATAAAAAATAATGTAATCTGTGTCATGCATGTGTTTTCAATCAACCGTACCAGAACATACTGACATACATGAACTCGGAAAAGGAAACAAGCTAGGAGTTTATTTACCAGGAGACTGAAGCCGGTTACAGTGGCGAAAGAGGTGGCGATAGAGACCCCGGAAAGCGAGAGCTGGTCGAGGTGTCCCACCATCATCACGGAAACAACCTGCAAGAGATACTGCAAAACCGTGACGGCAACCATCGGTGCCGCCACATAGCTCACCGTCTTTACCTCTTTCACAACTACGCTCCACTTCCCTCCCATTTTCCTACCTTTCTTTTTATTATTCCTCCTAGCTAACTTCTGAAAGGCAGACACCGCGAGCGTCTTCAAATATGGTCTCAGCGAGTCAGCAGCTGATCGATGCTGCATGCCTCCACCTGCAGAAGCAATTGGAAGGAAACGAATTAAGGCTGAATTTGCCTATTTCACGCCACGTACGGATTCTCTTCACGATCAGGCCGACAAGTGGTTGGTCTGCTGACTGTAAAACCTAGCGGACCATAATAGAGTGGGTGCTCTTCTTTGTTTTATTAATTAATGGGAAAAATACCATTTACACCCGCCCGGTTTGACCACATTTTTTTTTTTTTTTTTTTTTTTAAAGAAAGTTAAACTTTCATTAATAAAAAAGAATGGTACATAAATCACCATAAAGGTGTACATAAGACCACCAAAGGTGTACAAATTACCCCACCACAACAGACAAATTGCTACAAATAAAACCTAGCCAACTAGAATGATATCTTTGCGTTAACATAAAACTTTACTTGATCTGGAAGTAGGTCACACATTCTAGGCTTAAAGCAAGTACCAGGTTACATGGTACAAAGCAAACTGTCACAAGAGAAAACAAACAAACAACTACAACATAGGAAAATCCAAACAAAGCTGCTTGAAGAGAAAATCGCCCTCGGAGACGGCGCGTGTAGTATACGTGCCGCCCCCCAGAAACACCCAAACAGCAGATGTTCACCAGAAACTTCCGATCGCCACGAGACATGGCCAAAAATAAGCATCGTGGCCATCACGCCTGGCCCAACAAGAGAGAACCACCCAGGCGCTTGATAGCCACGCTACATTCACAAACCTTCCACACCGCCGTAGCAAGTGGCTGCAGCATCAGAAGACGACGACGAACAAGACTGAAGGGCGCATGTCCAACAGAAGACGCCGGAAAATCACAGATCTGGCCGCAAAGAAATCTGACTTTTGAAACACATGGCCAAGATTTCCGCCGTCGACACGCTCGGGACAACCCCTCCCCAAACAGCACCTCACGATCAAGCTTTCTTGTCAAAACCAAAGAAACAAAACAAAAACAAAACTCCATAGCAAAAAAGACTTGGAGAAAAACACACTCACACCCGGATTTGCATCGGGAGGACAAAACTCCACGACCCTAGTGGTTGAGACTTGGGAGACTCTGACCTCCCAAGAAAAACCCAGGGAGGAACAAAACCACCTTAGCCTAAAAAGACTAAGGGGAGATGGCAGAGCCGGAGGGAGGGAGGAATGAAACCTCCCCCCCCCCCCCCCCCCCCCCAACAGTAAACGACAATCTTGGTGTTTGGCTCTTAGGGAAATAGAGAGAGAGGCTCTTATTGGGTCCGGCGTTGCAAGACCAACCTAAGCGAACCTCCCTACCACTTTTTAATTTCATCTTTAATGTTTAAAAAATTTTAATGAGTCCCACAAAGTTTCTAAAATTTTTAATTAATGTAATCAATCCGTTAGTGATTTTTGTCTTCTTTGACTAAAAATGGCTCATGTGTGCCATGTAAGAAATTACATGTGTCCCTTAGACACATTTAATTTGTTGTAACGGTAAAGATTAAATAATTATCATAACGGTAATTATTTAATGTAGGGATTTAATATGATTTATTCTGCATTACATTACATGATAAAAACGGTTTTTTTGTATTAATATTTCTAATTTATTCTCCTTGATGGGAGGAGAATAATCAGCTAATCAATTAATGACGAGGATCCCTGACCTACCTACATAAAGAGTCTTATGTATTCATCTTTTGGCACACCCATAGGCATAAGTTAGAAAATCTTCTGTCTAATTTTCTTTTGCAGAATTTATGTTTATCGCTAAGGCTTCTTTATATGTTTAAGCAAAAATGGCCAGAGGTATTTATATTCAATTTCGCTGCTTATTTTATTAGCATTTTATTTAATATTATACTTACATATGGTTTCAGAGCCTGCCTCTATGCCAATTGCTCAGCATAAAATTTTGGTTGAATCGAGTAGATTTTTTTGTGAATTAAAGTTTGCCTCTTTTATTGTTCAAGAAATTTTGCTGAACCGTTTTGCTGAAATTTTGCACTTGTTCATGTTCACATACGGACATATGGTTGAAAGACATGCGGGTTTCAGATGGTTTTCTATTTGTTTATATCGTTGAAAAAGATTGAAAATTTTATCTCGATTCTGGGTATTTTTTCTAAAGGTATTTACCGTTTTGCCATTGTAAAACCCACTGTGCAATGTTTTTTTGAAACCCATGGACGATTGCTTCTTTGCGGAGGCCATTCGCCGACGGTTTTAACTCACATGAAGTTGATGCTGGCCCTTTTTGTGACCGGCATCGTTCCGGTATCGAAAGGCTCTCCCATACTGTGAAAATCAAGGATTTGCCAAGAAGACCCATGGTTGAAACTTGTAGATCTTCTTCCTCAGTCCCGGCTGATCCTCATCACCGCCATTTGCTGGCGAAAACCTGCATAAGGCTAAGCGGGTTTTTCCTACAAACAGTAGGCGCCGGCCCTCTTCGTGACCGACGCCAGTTTTGTGTGAGGAGAGGCCGCTTTTCCAGCGGCCTCTTCCTGACACTGGAGCAGGTGGCCCTTACGGGCCACCTGGCTTCGGGTAAACTGCGACCCCTCTGGGTCGCCGTTGTAGCTGAGCAGCGGCCACGAATGGTTGCTGCATAAGGTGGCACGGGCATAAGGAATATTGTGGCCGACGCATGAGCAAGAAGGAAGAAGAAATGGGCAACGGCGCAGGGCTCAAAATTTTCAGGTCAAAGGGTTAGGGTTGAAACATAAGGATCCGAATCTATTCCGGATAGAGTTTCAAACCCATGAAGATTTCGGGTCATAGTGTTTGGGCTACTGGGTATGGGTTTATTTTAACCCAAGCTCGATCCAGTTAAAAATAAAAAATAAAATAAAATAAAAATAAATAAAAAAACTGGGTCATTAAGTGGGCTGATCCAAAAGCCCAACCCATTTCTAGCAACCCATCCAGAATTTAAAAAAAAAAATTGTGGGGTTTAGAACTTAAGTTTCTCCAAGTATAAAGGGCCTAAGGCCACTTACTAAACCATTAGACCATGCTATTTATTTTGCTCTCATGTCATAAATTTATTTGTCTTATGTTTTAGATGTTCAGTATTAAAATTATTGTTTCTTTAATACTTGAACTTATGGATATATTCAATTTGTTTAATTTATATTATTTAAATATAAATTATTTGATGCCTAGACTCAAAGAATGATCAACAATATCATATATGCCGGTGTGTTTACAATACTATTAAAGAATGCAATGTCTATAAAAGTTCTGGTTAGGAAAGGCTTGAGATTTAAGTGTGTCTAAATGACCCCCTTCACTTTCCTAAGAACTCACATCGTTGCACATTGGAGAATCCTGTTTACCCCATTTAATATTGGTTTGTTTTATTCTTTGGGTCATTTGTGGGCATCTATAAAGCTGTTAGATGTTAATGAAGTTGCAATTATTATGATAATTTTGGAAGAGTCAAAGCATCCCAATTTTAAATGATAATTGCATCATGATTACACACACTTAATTATCATAATAATTTTGGGAGAGCCACAGCATACCAATTTTTATTAATAATTACATTAGGATTACATGTATGAACATCATAAAGAATTTTATTAGATGTTCATGAATTGCAGAGTAATTATTATGATTTTGGGATAGCCACAACATCCTAATTTTATAATAATTACAAAAGGTTGTACACATTTAAACTTCATATAGAAAAATTAACATCATGTTGTAATTAATTCATAAATTTAATTGATTATCCCCACAGGGATGTTTTTATTTTTATGACTTAATTAGAATAAGATAACAAATTTAGCATTAAAAGAAAAGCTTCTCTTAGGCCCACAGGTACGGAGAATTTTATTTATTAATGTTTAAATTTTTTAGTTTTATTAATAAAGGGTAAATTTCATACGTGATGCAACATTTGCCCACAGATAGGTTGAAATTTATTATTTACTATTAAATTGGCATTGGCTAATTTAAAATAAAGTTACTTTATAGCATTAAAGTATTCTTTTGTTTATTTTCTTGGTTATTGCAGCTATTCCTATCACTCTACTTTTAAAAGTTTTATGTTCCAATACTTTATGCTAGTAATTTTTCTAACTGGAAAAAGGTTTTTACAGTCTCAAAAAGTGTTTCTAATCACATTATGGGAATGAAGGATATGATAGGTTTACTTAAGTCCCTAAAGTTTGAGATTATTTAAATCATTCTTGATATATTTCATTTTGAATTCTCTCTTTTAATTATGTTATTTTATCTTATGGCATACATAAGGATAATTGGTTAATTAAAGGAACTTATGACAATGTGTGTTTAAGAAAATGAGTAAATCCATAAAGTCTACACATGGTTACCCATGTTAAGAAAAATACCAATAAAGGCAATCATGATCAACATTTAAAGCATGAGAATAAGGTGCCAAGCAAGTGTTTTGGCAATCAAGATGCCTATTTCTCCTGTAATAAAGAAAATATAAGGGCATATAAAGAAAAATTGCATGAAGTTAGAGAAATGACTTGAAATAAAGAAAATCTCATATATCTAGTGTGTAGTGAATCTCCTTTATTAACTCCTTTAAATATGTTGTGGATTGATTCTAGTTAACAATCCACGTTGTCAACACAACGCATAGTTTTCTTAAAATGAATAACACGTGTATACAATTGAAGGTTATTGGGATTTATAGATTAATTTTAAAATTCAGTTATTTTTAGACCTCAATAATGTTTTAAATATTCCAGAATTTTCAAGAAAAATTTAATTTATATTTTAGCTTGTTAAATAAAATTTCAATTTATAACTTGAAATTTTTTATTTAGGGTGGAATATTAGTTGATAGTTTATTAAAATTTATCTATATTCCAACTTTAAAGCAAATTTATTGTTTATTTTTGCATATTGATGTTGACGTAAATAGGGGTGGGCAAATACCCGTGGATCCGCACCGACTCGCGCAAACCGCTCCGATCCGACCCGCAGTTTTCGGTTTTCACGTTATTTTGTGCAGTCACGGTTTGAGTTTTCCTCAAACCGTGCGGGGCGGGGAGGGTCTCGGCTCACATGATGAAAAATCCCCGGTTCCCCACCCTGCCCCGCATCTTATACCAACCCTAACCACCACCCCCCATCGCGCAACAGGAAGGAAAAAAAAAAAAAAAAACGCAGTCTTCTTCATTCTTCTCTGTGCCGCAGCCTCTAAAGTCTTCTTCATTCTTCTCTTCTCTTCACTCTTCGTTGAGTTTGTTCAGCCTATTTCCTGATCTTCTCTTCGTTATCTGACTCTGAAGAAGTAGTTGACCCAAAGAAATGAGAAGTCGACCGCATGAAATGAAAAGAGAAGGGCTTGCAGAGAAAATCACAGAAGGCTCTAGAAGACTAGAACTAGAAAGAAGGGTACGTGGCAATCTTTGGTCAAAATAGCCTACAACTGGAGGCCATGCGTTGATTACTTGGTTCAAATTTCAAAAGAATCAAAACGCACGGATATTTGGGTTTTGAACCAAAGCTGTAAGGCATTTTCATTTATTTCTTTCTAAATCCTGCGCCCATGTGAAGAAAGTGGCTTACAGTTGTTTTTAACAAGTACCCATGCGACGTGCATCAGTTCATTTACTTAAGTTCTTAAAAAAAATAAAAAATAAAAAATACAGTTGTAAGGAGAAAAATGAGAAAAGTGTGAAAGGAAGGTTGGAAGGATCCAGAACCAAAAGTCCACGTGCCTTCTTCTTATTCTTCATTTATTGGCTTAATGGCTTCATTACGAAGTTGCCCCCATATCCTTCTTTTTCTACTTCTTCTTCATTTATTGGCTTAATGGCTTCATTTACGAAACTGCCCCATATCCTTCTTCTTCTTCTTCATTTTTGTCTTCATTTACGAAATTACCCCATATCCTTCTTCTTCTTCTTCATTTACTGGTCTCCTTCTTTCACCGCCCCAAAGAGATCGAAACTGCTCTTCCTTCTTCTCCCCCACTAACCACTTATAATCTCTCAGATCTCCTCCGCCTCTCTGACTAAGATCAATCTCCCTCCAAAACCCGCAAAACCCGCACTTGTAGAAACCGCCCCTCATCCCCCGCAAACTTGCGGCTTCAGTAAACACAGTTGTGGCCACAGGTACGATTTTCGCAACCCGCAAGGGTGCGGGGCGAGGGCAAAAAGGACTGAAATCCCCCCCGTCCCTCCCCGTGCACACCCATGGACGTAAAGTGGAATCTTGTGAATGAAAAGTGCTCTTATTGTTAGGGGTGGGTGCGGGCCGGATTGGGCCGGATTTACATGTTTCCCACAACCCGCCCCGCAATGAACGGGTTTGAAAAAATCAAGATCCGCAACCCGCATAGTGAATGGTCAACCCGCTGGGCCTTGGGTAGTGTGGATCGGGACGGGTTCATGCGGGTTCGGGTTCTTTTTATTATTATTTTTTATGGGCCCAAAACCAGAAAAATAATTCACAATCTTGTTAACCCAATTCAAAATTTGAAAATCCCAATTGAATCAACCTAACTAGCAAACAATAACAAGAAGAAATAACTAGAATTACCAACAAACCTAACTGTAAATAACTTTTTTATTATTTTATGTGATTGTAGATTGAATGAGTATGTGTATGTGAGAATGTAGAGATGAAAATGTATATAAAAATGAAATAAGAATAGAGATGAAATGGATAGTTCAGAATTGAATGAAATCAAAGGTACACAATTTGGACAATTCGTGAGTCTTATAATTTTTTTGGAGAAAATTTGATGAAATCAAAGGCATACCCCTAGTCATGATTCTTATAATTTTTTTGGGAGAAATTTGATGGTACGAGTATAAAGGGATTGCGGGGCGGGGCGGGTGTGCGGGTGAGAAAAAATTTAATACCGCAACCCGCCCCATAAATCACGGGTTGGCATATTTAGGATTCGGACTTTTTTAGAAATGTCTTATATCCGTTATTGACGGGGCGGGTTGGTGCGGGGCGGTGCGGGTTCGCGGGTGCGAGTGGGTTTTGCACACCCCTACTTATTGTAGCATTGGAGATTGAAATATATCTCCATAAAGAAAATAAAAGTCGATAAATAATAATTTATTAACTTTGGTACTTGTGTGGACTGCATAAGGGAAAGCATACCAACAAGACCACTAAAGGTGCCAAAGAGAGCCTTTTGAGATTCTTGAGATAATATGCATTAATAGGTGTTGACCGTTTCATACTCATTGCCTAAGTAGTCAGAGATATTTTTTATCTCTTTTAAGGATGACCATATAAGATTTATGTATCTCTATCTTCTAAAATTATAAGGGTAAGGTATTGAATGTTTTCAATACCTATAACGTAGAAGAAGAGAAACAACATGAAGTTCATAAGATCTGATATAGACAAAGAGTATTATAGTAAGTACATACAAAAGGAGAATTGATTAGTAATACTAATCTTCTATTACCCTTATATAGTAAAGCCTTGAAGACCGTTATATATATGTTAAACAAGATTCCATCTAAGATTCTCTTTAAGACACATTTTAAAGTATGAAATAGATGAAAGCCAAGTTTAAATTATTTACACATATGCGGTTGTCTTGCTAAAGAGGGGATTTACAATTCTCGCCTAATGAAATTAAATTCAAGGACAACCATCGGATCTTTTATAGGCTATTAAATAAACTCTAAGGGGTTTTTATGTTTTATTATCCTTCATATAATTCTAGAGTTGTTGATTATAAAATTTCTAGAGGGTGTTGAACGTAGTGAAAGTGTTTATCCTCAAAGGTTTTACATAAAGGAAACATGAGAGTTGACTGAAGGTCCTTCATATGAAGGATGTTTGATTGTACTTATGAAAAATCAAATTGATTACCCTGAGCTACAATCAGTTTTAGAATTATCAACTCATGAAAAACAGGTTCAGTATGAATTTACTCAGACTTTACAAAATTAAAGGAAGTAGAATTAAGAAGATCCTATGAAATAAGGAGATCAGCAATCCATAATGATTAAGTTGTATACTTCAAGAGTCTGATCTTGATGTCGAATCTAAGGATGATCCAAATTGTTTTCACAAGCCATGAGTTGAGACAATTCCACATTATTGATACAGTAGCTCATTTTGATCTAGTGCTACATCAAATGGATGTGAAAACAACTTTTTTGAATTGGGATCTTAAAGATGAGGTCTACATGAGGAGAGCTGATACATGGGGGACGAAAACCATCCCCTACAGATCATTTCCTCTACAAGAGACAACCTAAAGGTTTTATAGATAACAGTAAGAATGCTTGCAAAATAAATAAATCTATTTTTGGGCTGATACAGATCTCCTGTCAGTAGTATACTTTTTACAAGGTTATTGCTTAATTGATTATAGAAAATCTTGTTAATTAGTATATATACCTTAAGGTAGTAAATTATATATACCTATAAAATGTTTTACGTTACAAATGAGTTACGAAGTAAATTTTACACATTACTATAGATTTTAGTAACGTGTCAAAGAATTATCACATTACTGTAATCACTCACATGTAAAATTCTACTGGTTAGTATTCCCATGTTTTTTTTGTAATGTCTTTCTAGTCCTATATGTAGATATTATTTTGTAAGTAGTGATTTAAGTTTCGCCACATAAAGTTCTTCTTACAAAACTTTGAAATGAAGGATTTGAGTGAAACCTCTTATGTCTTTGACATAGAGAATCACAAGAGACATAAAACACATTAACATTGTCTTGGAAGATCTACATTGAATAAGTTTTGGGAAGAATTATAATGAAAGATTTTGCACATTCAATAGCAACTAAGAGGGAAAAATTTAATACATATTAAATGTCCCAAAATGTATTGGAACAAATGGTAGATGAAAGGTCTTTTGTAAGCACCTGCATAATGCAACCTAATACAAGCATAGACTTGCACTAGACTTAACCATTGGACTGACAGTAAGATTACTGGGTCAATAAAGTGCTGCAAATAAAGTCTTGCGGTATACGTAATAAACCAAGAAGAACAACTTAACCTAAAGATACACTACTATTTGGTGGTGGTTAGTTATGCAGATTTTGAATTTTGCTGATTGTGTAGATAGTATAAAGTCTACTTTATGATATATATTTTCTTATTAAGAAATATATCCTAGAGATGCAGAAAGCAGACTATAATTGCTACGTCTACCAAGAAAGTTAAAATTCTTGCTTGCTATGAATTTACTACACAGGCATGATAGATGAGACATTTTGTTAAAAGTCTCAAGATTGTCGATTTACAGTTAGACCATAAAGATATTCTGCGATAATTCTACTATAATATTCTTTTATAAGTAGAAGTAGAAATAAATATATCGACATCAAGTATCTTAGTATGAGAAAACATTAAAGAGACATAAAATGTTTATTGAGCATATAAGTATTGAATTAAAGTCATGCGAAGTATATGAAATTCATTAATTCATTTTTGCTTAGTTTCTCTCTATTTGGTCTATAGACATCAAATTATTGTTAATAAAGTTTTGTGCACATTTGTCATGGGGATAAAATTAAAGTTGGACCCGAATAACTTATGAAAAGTTTATTCATAAAGTTTGATTGCCTATGTAGTACTCATTTTGGGAATATGATATATGTAATGCATGGAAGAGATGTCTTATTATATAAAGTTTTACCGCCATGATTCATGTGTAGCATTCCTTGAATGAGTGGGAGGATTCCATGAATGGTTGGAATAAATAAAGTAATAATCATATTGAAGAACCGAACATTATAAGGAATTGTATGTGTAATAAGGGCCAAGTGAGAGAATGTAAGAAATTACATATGTGTCCCTCAGACACATTTAATTTGTTGTAATGGTAAAGGTTAAATAATTATCATAACGACAATTATTTAATATAGAGATTTAATATGATTTATTCCACATTACATTACATGATAAAAATGGTTCTTTTGTATTAATATTTCTGATTTATTCTTCTTGATGGGAGGAGAATAATCAGCTAATTAATTAATGACGAGGGTCCCTGACCTACCTATATAAAGAGCCCTACGCATCCATCTTTTGGCACACTCATGGGCATAGGTTAGAAAATATTATGTCTAAATTTTCGTTTGCAGAATTTCTGTTTATCGCTTAAGCTTCTTCATATATTTGAGCAAAAATGGCCAGATGTATTTATATTCAATTCCACTACTTATTTTATTCGCATTTTATTTAATATTATGCTTACATGCCGCACATGCATTTTTTTGTTCAAAAATTCTAAAATTACTCCATATATACGTGTTAAATATTAATTCCTAAAATGCCCCTAGCCAAATGGGGAAAAAAAAGGGCTTGGGGTTGGTTTCAACCACCCCATTTGACCCATTTGGAATGGCCGAACCACCCTCATGGGCCTTGGGGGTGGCTCGCCTCCCCATTCCGGCCAAATGGTGGTGGATCGGCCACCCCTTGGCCAAATGGGGGTGGCCTCTATAGAGTGGCCAAACCACTCACATTCTGGTCAAACGGTCCATATTTTGTTACTGATCGGTCACATTGAGAATTTAAAAACTTTATTGGGACACATTGCAACTTTTTAATCATTGGAGTCAAACTTTGGGGGGTTAAATTATATTTTCTCCTTAATTAATTACTACAATAATAGTAATAACCTTTTACAAGAAAGATAGGTATAATGAGTTCATGAGTTCGAACCTGACTTCATAAGTCACTTACCATTTCAGTTAAATAGTTCACATGTTAGGCCTCCTCACCTATTAAAATGGAATTTGAGCCCACACGTGATGAGAAGTGTTAAAATATTGATTAAATAATTAAATTTACATCTTCCTATCAGTTTAAGCTTCTAGGACAAGTAGTCATTTACCTCTCATTTTCGTTAAATATTTCACGTATTGGGTCTCACGTATTAAAAGGGACTTTGAGCCCACATGTAAAGAGGAACGTTAAAGTATTGATTAAATAATTAAATTTACATACTCCTATCAACTTAAGCTTTTTTAAAAAGTTGTGTTTTAACACCCTAATGGGTGCTCCCTAATTACTTGTCATGTAAAAAAAAAAGGCATTTCCAACAGCTTCCCTTTAATTTTTCATTAATTTGGGAAACAAAACTACTTTTTGATTCTTTATCCAAATACACTGCATAGCTTCCCTTATTTATCAATATACCAATTAAATATTCTTTCTTTATAAAAAGCAAATTCTCTACCTACTCTCACTTTTTTATAAAATTCCAACACAATTCCCAATAAAAGGAAAAAATGAGGAGAGGGGAAAAAAAATATTTTGTATTAAAATAATGTATAGGGAAGCTTTTGGTAGAATTACATACCCAATGTTTAGGGAACCTATAGGAAAGCTACTCTAAAAGCTTGAGCATTCACAATAGCTTCCCTTTGATTTTTCTTAAATTTAAGAAACAAAACTACTTTTTATTTCTCTATCCAAATACACTGCACAATAACTTCCCTTATATTTCCTTATATCAATTAAATATTCATTCTTTACAAATATAAGTTTGTTTCTACCCTCGCATTTTTTGCCAAATTCCAACACAATCCCCAAGAAAAAGGCAAAAAGATGAGAGATGAAAGAGGAAAGAAAAATATTTTGTATTAAAATAATGGATAAAAAAGCTTTTTTGGTTTCCTACACATTGGGTAGAACTATAGCATTCTCAATGCCTACTTCCTAGGAACCAATAGGGCATCTACTGCATGTTGGTGGGTTTTTGTGATTTTTTGACATTTTCTCCATATGTAGAGAAGCAAATGGGCTATAGGAAAGCTATTAGGAATGCTCTAAGAGCACTTGCAGCAGATACCCAATCATTTTTTCTAAATTTAAGGAACCAAACTATTTTTTACTCATATATTCAATTACATCGCATAATAGCTTCCATTTACCTTTCCACATACGATTAAAATATTATTTTTATTTATTTCTCTTCCACATCGATCGTCAACATTGCAGATCTCCATCTTGCTTGCCCGTGAATCATTATGCATTCCAACCATTTTGCATTTTTTTTTTTCCCTCTCCAAACAGAGAGATTGAAACAAAGCAAGGAAACCTAAATTGGCACAACTAAGATCAACAAAAATCTAAAACAAGATAAACACAGAGGAACAACCAAGATCAATAATCACCATAACCGGATAAACAAAAAGGAACAACCGAGATCAACATAAATCCAAAACCAAAACAAACACATATTCGGCCATTACCAAAAATTGCCCCAAAATCATTATCACCTAATCGGCCATCAATTTCCACATGAAATCAACAATTGGTTGAAACCCAAAATCAGCCTAGTTGTCACTGAGCTTCATCGGAGCTAGGTCGCGGGTCCATTACTCCTGTCATTACCCATTGCACATTGATGGTGGCTAGCACGCCACAACCGCACCTCCCTCTCTCTAACGCAAACTCTCTCTCGGTTCTTCAACTTGTCGACAGCGGCATCGTCCAAGGCCCAACCCTTGATCTGATGCTCCAATGATCCGGTGCTCCAATGAGTGTATACCAAAAGGAAGCAAAAATTGAGAGAGAGAGAGAGAGAGAGAGAGAGAGAGGAAGATGAAGTGATTCAAAGCACAGGAAAAAAAATGAAATGATTTAGAATAAGGATGTGTGAGAAGAGAGAGAGAGAGAGAGAGAGAGCTGTTTTTTATGATTATATTAAGCATTGGGTAGCTATAGTGCTACCTAATGCATGGGGTAGCACTGCAGCTACTCAATGGTTTAGGGAAGCTCATGTGGATGAATTTTTATGGTTGTGTAACAATTGTTATGCTACTAGTGCTCAAAGTGATTTTTTTTGTGAATTTTTTTTTTTAAAAAAAAAAAAATCCCCTATATTTAAAGAAATGTAGCAACTTTAGGGTAGTTGTCTAAATGGATTCATAGTCATGCAACAACTGTCTAAACGTGCAGGTAGTTAGGCTTCACAAACTTATCTAAATGTCATTATATGCCTTATATCAGGGACGGAGCCAAACGTTTTAATGGGAATGGGCCAAATAATTTTATTTATTTTTTTTTTTTTTTAAGTAGGGATTAAAGTGTGTGTGTGTGTGTGTGTGTGTGTGTGTATAAAGCCAAATTTTAAGTAAATTAAACATAACCTAGATTTTATATTTTTAATTTGTATTATTACCTTCAAATTAAAAATCAATAAGCAAAATTGAAAAGAAAGTTTTTTGAAAAAAAAAAAAAAAAAATTCTCAATTCTGTACTGAAATTGAGAAATTTTAGTTGGATGAATTATGTGCTTCTCGGCGTTATCGTATGGCTTTACCTGGATGACATGGCTTTTGAAGCTAATATTCCCTTGCTCATTTTGTTACAACAGCCCACTCTAATTAACATAGTAGACCATTAACTATTATACAAAACACACTATATTCTAAACAAAATACATTCTGCTAAACGCAACACAAAACAAATAAAATGCATATCTTCTAGACTTTTCTAAACCCTATTTTACGTTATCTTTACCACACATCCTTAGGAAATCAAGCTTTGCCAAGTATGTGACTCTTCAAATATATCCACACATGTCTTCTTTTAATGCACTACTTTACTAAGGACCCATTTGGGTTTGCAATTTCAAAAATTGTGATTTCAAATGTGCGATTTGAAAAAGAGATTTTTAAAAACACAGTTTAGCCTTTAAAATTGCAAATTAACATTTAAAATTATGCGTTTTAAAAAAAGCACAATCTTACCTGCGATTTTAAAAAGCAGATTTTCTGCGTTTTTAAATCGCAATTTTTTAAAAACGCACTTATTGTCTACGAAATCGCGATTTATGTTCTGCGATTTGATTTAAAATCGCACTTATTGTCTACGAAATCGCAATCCCAAACGCACCCTAAACCTCTTTCATTTACTTTGAACAAAACATATGCAACCCGTAAAATATTAAAGGAAAAAGTTTTGATAATGAAGCTATTGTTCCAAATGAAATTAAACCAGTTGAAGAGATGATAAAAGGAAATGGGCCAAGGGGCAAAAAAAAAAAATTCTTGCAATAGGCAAAAAAAAACCTTATAATTTTATTTTTTTTACCTTCAATTTTTTTTTTCTTCTTAAGAGTTGGGGGGAGGGGGCATGGCCCCTACCAGCCCCCCTTCCCTTCGTCATTGCCTTATAGCATTAGTAGCAGCTTCCCTATAATATATTTTATTCCTTAAATTTAGGAAAAATATATATATATTTTTTTAAAAAAAAAAAACCACTAAAAGTCATCTACAGCTGCTTCTCTAAATATTGAGAATGCTACCGTGTTATCCAATTTAGCTTCCCTATACATTATTTTTATATCAAATATATCTCTCATTTCTCATCTATCATCTTTTTGCCTTTCATTGAGAATTGTGTTGAAATTTTGTAAAAAATGTCCGTGAGGGTAGGTAAAGAACTCGTATTTTGTAAAGAACTAATATTTTAATGGTATATATAAAAAAAAAAAATTATTGTGAAGTGTATTTGATCAAATAAAAAAATAGAAAGTAATTTTCTTTTTTAAATTAAAAAAAAAAAAAAATCAAAAGGAACCTACGTACCACTAGTGCTCTTAAACTTTCTACTACATGTATGAAACGTGTAAAAGTCTATGGGCCTTACTTACTCTCAAAAGACGCCTTGAGAGAGGAGGGGTGTCCATGACTTATAAAGTCTACAAGACAAAGATCTCTTAGCAATGTGGGACACTTTAACACGCTCACTCACTTGTAGCATCTTTGGTCAAATACGTGTTCAACAACGGGAATGAAATGCTCATCATTGTCAAAGGAACCTGATCTGATACCATGTAAAAGTTCATGGGCCTTACTCACTCTCAAAAGACATATTGAAAAAGGAGAGGTGTCCATGACTTATAAAATTTACAAGACAAGAATCTTTTAACAATGTGAAACACTTTAACAAAAACGTATAATTAATTTAATTAGCTGAAGTCTATTTTTCATGAAGCTAGCACATTAATAAACATGCTTGTGTAAAATTTAATCGAACTTACTCATGACTTAAAATCTCTACAACATTGACTATTTCGTGAACACTTAACTCTCTAGCTAGGAAGCCCTAAAAAATTCTGTCAAACTTTTTTTTTATTTTTTTATTTTTATTTTTTTTGGGTTTCTTGCACGAGGTACGAGTATTTGTTGCTACGGTCAACCGGCTGCCGCCAGTACGTACTACTAAACGCGCAAACCGTACTGGGGTACGAACTGGGGCGGTGCCGTGCCAGCTAGCGCTATCAAACTGGAAAGGTGTTTGTTAATCAAGGTTGTTGGGTGACAAATGACTTGATGGAAGACAGTACTGCTGAACTGAAGCTTAGCTTGATCCAGCTGTTTCAATCCCACGACTGACTAGAACAGGGAGAATGGCTTGCTTTGACCTATGCTAAAAAGTCCCTTTTTTCTTTTGAGTGACCAATGCACACGTTTGCTCTGTTTGTTTCTTTGTTTTGAAAAAGTTGTGAGTACAAAAATGTTTTTCTAGATGCACACAATTAATTACACACCATATACAATCAATTGAATATATACACAAATTAATACATGTGCATTGCATCCTATGATTCTTGGGATCAAATGAGTTTCATTTGTCAAATCACATTAATTAATGATGATTTTCCTTCCATAGAAGATTAGTTTTCCTCTCTTTCATGATTGGACACAATTTTTTTATAAATTAGCGTGCAGAAATTGGTAAAAATTAGTCTTTAAAAGCGACATATGGGTTTTTTAAACTATTAAAAAAAAGATAAAAATTTCTTATAAACTAGCTTATAATAGTGACATGTGTTCTTTGCATATGAGAAATTTGTATTTTTTTAACTGCATCTCTTTCTCACATTTTTGTTAATAACTTAAAGGACACATGTAGATTTTATAGGGTGGTTTAATTGTATGAGTTTCCTACAAATCAGTTTGTAGAAAATTTATATCTTTAAAAAAAAATGTGAGAAGTACATGCTATATTTAAAAACAAAAACAAAAACGTGTGATATTCTTATCTGCTAAAGACATGTCACTTTTAGAGGTTTTTCTACAAACCAATTTATAAAAAATTTCTATATCTTTCATGATCCATAAGGGGATAACAAAAATTTCTTACAAATAAGGTTGTAAAAAAAAATTAATTTCTAAAAGTATTATATGTCCCTTAACAAATGAAAATTGTATTTTTTTTAAGCATTAATTTAAAAAAAAAAATGTATTTTTCACATTCTCAAAAACCACATGACACTTTAAAAAATTTAGTTGAAAAAATTTTTACAACCTAATTTATAGGAAATTTATTTTCTGAGTGAGCTGATCGATTTTCTTTTGGACAATTATGAGTTTTGCATCTGGAGAGATCTAATCATTGATTGCCCAGCAGAATCCATAACATGTTACGTATAATTAATTAAAATGTTTTTTTAACACGTTACATATAAAATGTTAAAGTGATCACGTTACTTCTAGCTAGTGTGTGGTTGCTTCCAAGCAGTGTATATATATGTGTCCATGCACGTGTATGTCTAAAGTATGCCGTGACCTATTGAAAAATGAGAATGCGTACGTACGTTCACTGTTTTCTACTCCTCCTAAGCAAAATTAAAAAAGCACGCTAATTGAGGAACATTTTCTACTCCTGTCTGGGTTTCTGTTCTTTGGGCTCATTTTTTTAGCATGAAATGTTTAATTATAATTAATTAACCCATAGGATTAAATAGATAATTATTTAGTTAAAGGATATCGGAACTTTTTAGTGCTCAGATTTCACGACTAGTCATTGTCACAATAACTTTGGTTTTATTTTCTTTTTCTGAAAGTGGTCTCTTTCGGGTCGTTTTTCCTTTGACTACACGTATGCTGTTGAACATACACCCAAAAAAAAAAAAAAAAACGTGCGCCATTGAACACCTTGGGCGGTCCTTTTGATAGAAGAAACATTTGGATGCGGTTGAACGGGTCAAGAGCATCGATATCAACCTTTGAATTAATTGTTGCTACGACTTCTGCTGCTTTCAGACTTCAGAATTCTACTAAATTCTCCACATTAAAATATATAAAAACTCTTCTTCTTTTTTCAAAGACCTTAAATTCAAGCTTCCCTTATGCCATTACACGTTTCCATGACCATAAACTTAAATAATTAATTATTAATCTACATCGATCGATCCCTAATTCTTCAACAACAAAAAAAAAAAATTGATATATTTTCAGTGGATCTAAATGTATATTATAATTTATACTATACGTATGAGGTCGACATGCAGAAAACATGGAAATGGGACAAATTTAATATATATATATATATATATATATATATATATATATATATATATATATATATATATATATATATATATAAAAATCCACCAAGTATGATGAGTACCTGCTATGTATATTTTAAGAAGAGAGAACGGAAATTCTAGAGGAACAAGTCAGTGGGCCACTTTCTGTCATCTTTAAACCGCGTCGTGAAATAGGAAACCGGTCTCGTTATTGACATAAAAAATTATGGGCAAGAGTTATCAAGCGAAAAACTTTAAGGTGGCCCACCGGTGAGAAAACAGTTGAAATTTTGATGTGATTCAAATAAACGGTGAAGATTGTCTCTATTTTTTTTTTTTTTCTTCTCAATTTTGCAATCTTTATTGTTTATTTGAATTACTGAAAATCTCCAATTAAGTCATACAGATTTTAAGAAATCAGGAACGACATTCAATTCCAAAGAGTTTTGAATAAGGGAACTAATTAGGATTGATTATAAGTATATATACACTTTAAGGATTAAGAAAGATTGCCATTTATTAAATAATTACACGAAAAAAAAAAATTGTAATTACCCTAAAAATATTAATTACATGGTAAAAGAGTGATAATCATATATACTTAAGAGTTGTGTTTTCGCACCGTCTATCTAAAGTGATGGCATGATTGGCATCCATGATAAAAGACATGCAAGTGTGCATTTATGAGAACTATCAAGCTTACTTTAATTCTTTTTTCAACCTGGCAAAACTTATTTCTTTTTTCAAAACTAAAATAGAAAAATACAAAACTAGCAGCAAACATGTGGCCTGTATAAACGTGCGCATGCTCGCATTGACAGCATCTTCCCACTTACGTAACTACTTGGAAGCTTACTTGGAAGCTCCTCTCAGTCTCTCACTGCGTTCACATCAATAATTATCACATCCATCTCCCTCTTCTTCTTCTTCTTTTTCTTATATATATATACATGTACATATATGGATGAATATTAATTGCTTCACAATCTTGACTGTCAAAAGTTCTCTAGCTCTCACTGAAAAGGAATATTCAACTATCTCTCTTAAAATCTACCAAGAATGGAAGACCCATGTATGCAAAATGTGGATGCTCCGAAGTATAAAGGTGTTCGGAAGCGAAAATGGGGCAAATGGGTGTCTGAGATTCGTGAGCCGGGGAAGAAAACCAGAATATGGTTAGGGAGCTATGAGGCACCGGAAATGGCGGCCGCGGCTTACGATGTGGCGGCATTGCACCTCAGAGGACATGGGGCGCGCCTCAACTTCCCTGAACTACTTGACAGTTTGCCACGACCGAAGAGCTCGAGGGCTGAGGACGTGCAGTTGGCGGCTCAAGAGGCGGCATTCCGGCTTCGAAAACCCGTACCAGCGTCGGCGGCCAACGTGGGGAGCTCCGAGGCTAATGCCGTTCCGGCTAGGGTGGGGCTCTCGCCGAGCCAAATTCAGGCCATAAACGAGTCACCTTTGGATTCACCGAGAATGTGGATGGAGTTGGCAATGGGAGCTCTTTTGTTGGATGAGAGTGATATGGTGTTACATGATAACGATGTTGATCAGTTGAGCGAGTGGGAAGAAGTGCAATATGAGTCAATTTGGGACTCCTAGGTAACACAGGACAAGAAATATATATTCAGTAATTATCGAAGGTAAATTCATCAAAAAATAAAGATGAAAAAAACTAACAAATAAAATAGCTTTTAAACTAATTCTTTTAACTAAATTACTCCTCTATAAGCTTATTTATTCACGGAGGAGAATGGTTCAAGTTTAAGCTTCTTCATGTGTAACCTTTTAAGGTACACACAGAATGTTTTTGTGGTTGAGAGAGAGCTAGAGAGGGAAAATTGTGAAGGGTGTGTACTTTTGCATCAAATGGGGGCTGCTTTTAAGAATTCGGAGGCTCTATTAATTGAAGCATCAAGTTAATTAGGGAAAATTTATGTTGCTCTGGCGCTAGCTCTCACATGGTACTCCAGGTTTTTGCAGCTGTGGGTTCTTTTTCTTTCCCCCCATTGCAGTCCTGTTTCTATCTGTGGAGCGGCTGTCAAAAGAGTCATGCAATTTGTTTTGTTTGTGTAAAAGAAGTGGTTGCTTTTAGTTCTATCACAGCATTTGTTCTTCCATATCTAGCTGCTTATTTGTCAAATATAGTGAACACCCCCCCCCCCCCCCCCCCCCCCCCCCCCCTTGAATCTATTTATTGATATTCCAAGTTCTCCTACTTTATTATTGAATTAAAAAAAAAAACTATATATATATATATATATATATATATATCCCACGCATGTCAGGAATCAATGCTCTACCATGTTTACAAAAAAATAAAACTCGAAAATGATTACAACGTTGCATTTTAAGAAGATTAGAATAATAATGGTGTGATCAGGAGAATATGCATAAATGGTTACCAAAATATATATTAGACGTACATTAATTATTATGATTTCGATTGACAAACAAGAAACAACAAAAGTAGCTAGAAGGGAAAATAATGTTCGATCATCTCGATTGCGCGTGCTTTAATTGACTGCAGACTGCAGTAGTAGTGCAGCAAATCATTAATTTTTCCCATCGATTGGCCTGGACCATGCGGCCATATTCAAAAACAAATGACCAAAACAAAATCCACCGACTCCCCCAGTTTGTGACCACCAAATTTAAAACATATGGCATCGAAAGTACATGTCATGTTGTCAATTATTGTGAATTATGTTGTTTGAGTTTTGGACCATGGGTACCTCGTGGGAGTATATTTTTTCTAGTGCTACATATATATTTTCCTTTTTTTATTTAAAATATATATATATATATATATATATATATATATATCAAACAGTAATTTTCTTAAATATAAGCATAATTTTTTTTGGTAGAAATTGTAAAAACTCGTGAGCCTTACTCATGCACTCTCAAAAGAAACCTTAAGAGAGGATGAGACACTATAGCTTATAAAGTCCTCATATCATGTACCTCTTGACGATGTGGGACTTTAACACGCTTCCTCATGTGTCGCAACTTTTGGCCAATCATCATCCATGGAAAAAGTTCATCATCGTCCAAGGAACCTGCTATGATACCATGTAAAAGTTTCTAGGCTTTATTCACTCTCAAAATAAGCATTGAGAGAAGATGAGACACCATAGCTTATAAAGTCCGTAGGTTATATATCTCTTAGCGATGTAGGACACTTTAACAAAAATTTCATTTCATTTTACTTAATTATATTATCAATAAAATGAGAAACTTCACTTATAACTCATAATCTTTCATTACTTCTGTAATTAAGTACTTAAACTTTAAAAAGTGTCAATTAATAATATCTATTTTTCAATTTCAACTATCCGTTAGAATTTTTTATTAAATCTTATCAAAATTTTCAAAATAACCCTGTGTTTTTTTTTTTAAAAAAAAAATTATAAAAATTTTCAAAGATTCAGACATAAGTATTTTTACAAATTCCGTTAAATTCTGACCAACACCTAAATCCTTGCAAAAAAAATTTTTCTTTTTTTTTTTCTAAAAAAAATAAAATAAAATTAAGGGTATTTTGGAAATTTTGATTGAATTTAACAGAAAATTCTAATGGCCGAAAGGTTGAAATTGAAATATGAATATCCTAAATTGACACTTTTTAAAGTTTAAGTATTTAATTATAAAAATGCTAAAAGATCATAAATTATATATAAGTGAAGATCCCCTTAAATAAAATAATGGTGCAGGTAGCACCTTTTCTTTCAAGATTTTATCCAGATTTATATTGATTTGGACTTTGACTGGCCGGCCGCCCAAATCTTTGATTTGGCCTACCGGGGATGACTTTAATTAGCTGAAAGTGCAAGTCATCTTCCTTAAGCAAAAGGCTAATCAACTAATTAATCAAGACAAAGGGTTCTGAGAAAGGCCGAACATGGACCTTTTCAGTTAATTTCTATCTCTACCAATATAACGTGGTTGTACATGGTGTGTAGCAAGAGCTGTCAACCACAAATTAAAGCCTAACCAACCACTCGTGAGGCTGAAAATTCTAACGTGTGGTTAATAATTGGTTGGTTACATCGAGTTGACAAGCCATGCTAAATCCTGATCTTCAATATCCCAGTCTAAATCTTAACATTAATTGTAATTACAAAAGTTGCTCAGATCTTTAAAGGGATTATATTAATTATATTTGCTCAGAGCACTCACCTTAATCGGACTAACTAGAATAGCTAAAAAGTTATTTTAATTAGTCTTGTGGCCAAAAAAAAAAAAAATACCAAAAAAGGCTTCACATCCGGCTAATTATTTGACTAAAGAGTTGACTTAACTGCTACAGTAACCAGTAAATTTGATGAGCACAATAGATCAACAATGCATAAAAGTTAAGTTAATAAATAAAATAAAATAAAACATATGATTCTCTCTCTTCTTTGAAAATAATGAAAATAAATAAATAAATAATATTTTTAAAAATAGGAGGACTAATGACTGTCACTGCACAACAAAATTATTCCCTAAATACATGACAATTTAATTACTTCGTGGTAATAAAAACTATCAAACAAAATCGCTTAAGCCATGTCCTTTTTATTAGGATTTTGCTCAAATTTTGCTGGGACCCCCCCCCCCCCCCCAAAAAAATTGAAATATGTAGCCTATTTATGGTAAATATTTATCTAATACTCTATTTGTTTCAACGTAAAGAAAAAAATGATTTTTTTGAAAATATTTTTCGGTGTTTGACTCGTACGAAAAAACCATCAACGACGTAAAACGAAATCCGGTAACGTTTGGCTACCATCACCGGATTCCGGCAAAAATGGTCGAAATCTGACCAGTATGACCGGAATCCGGCAATTTTCACCGGATTCTAGCTTAGTTTGGTCGGAATCAAGCATAATTTCCATATTCGGGCCAATTTGGCCAGAATCTGATTCATCGAAATCTAGATAATACAACCAGAATCCGACTGTACTAGTCGGATTACAGCCAGTTTGGCCGGAATTTGGCAAGCCAAATTCCGGCAATTGGATACTTAAATTCGACGATCTTCAACGGTAAAATCGGGCTACCAACAAATGTTAATGACCGACAGTGACGAATTTTCACAAACGTGCGTTTATGAATGAAGAGCTCAAAACCGTAAATTGTTTTTAAAAAATTAAAGAGGCTTTTACTGTCAAACTAAAAATGATTTTCGTTGATCATTATTTTTGCCCCCACCAAACACCCAAAAATACCAAAAACATTTTTTTAACAAAACACCGTAACAAACACAACATAAGTAAACACGGACATAAATCATACTTTGTTTTCAGCAAGCACACTCGAGAACTGTATATATGTAATAAGTTCGTAATGCCGAAAAAGTCAAAGGGTGAATGGGTCAGGTTTTACTACAATTAATTAAAATGGTGTTTGGATAATATCATTTTTCAATTGGACATGGGCCATATGGCTTCAACTATTTAACTAATTCCAAGCCCACCAATTAGTTAACCATAGACATATTTTAGTTATCGGATAGAGAGATAATAGATATACAAGTTATCGCTTCAAACCCCACTTCCCAGTGGGCCAGTATTGTCCAAATTTTTTTATTATTATTATTTTAGCATATTTAAATAAAATTATGAATAAAAGTAAGGTATTTTTTGTTTTGTGTGGCAGGACCTAATGAATCTAGATTCCTGATAATGATCCCATGCGCGTATCACGTGGGCCTTATGCGAGGCCCATCTTATTAACGTGCTCCCTCCACGTGGGCACACACCCACCATTAGACACAGTTCAAAAAAGTAAACGACACCCAAAAAGAAAAAAAAAGAAAAAAAAACTGAGAAACTTTCTTAGTAGTGAAGTCTGTACTTAGTGACCAATAGTTGGCGTGAACGTGGCAGTACAGATACTCATAAAAGGTACCTCATTCTTTCTCCTCTCAACTTCTCGCCACGTGTATTACAACGAGTAGAGGACCTAAACTCATCAACGTAGACCCCAACTCTACCAGAGCTCAATTTGGGGGTGGCATTTCCTGTAATAAACAGGAAAAAGTAGGGGTCATATTGTTAAAAGGTCATTTGCGGCCAGAAAGCAAGCGCCAAGCGGGCAACGTGGCGGCTGTAGGACCTAGATGCAAAGAAAAGTGGCTGTGAGGCATCGCACCAAAGCCACGTCAGTAACCGTAGAGCAGGTTCAGTTGCTTCCCCATTTCTCTATCTCCATCGTCTTCTTCACTTCTCACTGTCACAAGCATCCAAGCAGGGCAGTATAAATTGTATAATAATCATAATCCTGTGTGTCTCCACCATTTTCTTCTTCTCTTCCCTAACTTATAAGAAAGTATGATTATCAAGCTGTAACTGTTACATATTTCAGTTGGACATTTTGGGATCCGGAAGTTTCTGTGCTTTAATCTCTGGTTTAGGGAGTAACCGGAAAAATGGCGGCTGATATCGATCATCATCACCATCATGACCAGAGCTACTGCAGCAACAACTGGCCAAAGTCTGAGATGCCATCAGAGACCGAACAGCCTCAGGTACACTCTAACACTCCCCTTTTCACCTCCTTTTTTCATGATAATCATGACCCCGTGCTTCTTTTTTTTTTTTGAATTTTTGAATTTTTGAATTTTTTTTTTGGGAATATCCATGGAATCTAAACAGAGAAAGCTTACGACATATGTGGTGGAGCCAAATGTCCCCACTATTTAGTCTATTTAGGCTCTCCACACACCTAGCTCGTCGAAGAGAGAAAGAGGCGGGACTGAAGAGTGAGGAGGCAGAGCGGCTAGGGTTTCTTCCTTTATATATAGGGTGTGTCGGGTCAGTATGTCGAAATTCTAACAACTCTATTCCGGTCGGAAATGTAGTAGGGCTTAACTTGTATCACTGAGACATCCCCTGTGGAAGGCGGACTGATCGTCGGGACTAACGCGAGCGGGTCGAGTGGGAGACGGGTTTCTGAACAGCCCTATTAATAGAGTTCTTGAAATTCCAACTGATATTTTAAAGTACTTAAAAAAATTTAGACGTTCTTAATCCGATCGTGTGGTACATTGACATGACAACATAGCAGCCATTTCAATTTCTGACAAAGTTATAACTCAATGGCTCTAGCCAGTTTCTACTTGGTGTCCAAATAGTTAAGGAAAAAGAAAGTAGAATAACAGAAGCTTTGCATTTTTTATGGTTTGGATCAACTTCAACTCTGTATATAGGACGTCTTCGCTGGACAGTGTGTAGTGCTTCAGATTCTTCAGGTGATGAGGAAAACGGTGCCTTCAGAAGAAGAACCATGCAAAGCACCATAAACACCATAGACGATCACATAGTGTGGACTCAAAGTCATTTGATTCAAGTGGCCACATCTCGACCTAGTTTTGAGCTCTAGTCCATAAGTAGGAGGAAAATATATTAGGAACATAAAAATCTATTTTTGGCCTGACCTCTTATTAATTGTTGGGAAGAGATGTCATTTGGTCCCAAGACAATTTGGCTAGTTAGAGAGGTCAGTTTGGTCACCATCGCATTATAGAAATATGGAGGATGGTTCATCTATGTTTGATGTGGTGAATTTGGAGAGAATGCAACACCCAGAATTTTGAAGGTCAGGAGAGAACGGTAGCAAAGTTAAAAGCTATATTGTTCATAACTCTCTATGAATGGATGACTGTTTTCAACAGGTCTCACTTTGCTAATTTCCGGGAATTTCTGGATTTGGGTTCTTTTTCATCTCCCCAATTGGGTGTCTCTCTTATATACTCTATGTACTTGGGTTACATCCCTTTGCACTTTCTAATAAGATTGAATTACTTATCAAAAAAACAATTGGCCTAGGTGCCTCATACTCCTCTATAATCCTATAAGACAAAAGCTTAAAGAAGGGCATAATTGTTATAGGATCTGTATTAATATCATTGTGGTGCAAGATGAAGAGTAGTGGAGGGTTTCCAACATGAATTATGATCTGTGTTTCCCAAATACTTGCTCTTTGGGGCCATTTTTGTCAGATTCATAATTATACAAATCTTCGAATAATGTTGCCTTGCAGATTCTTGTTGCTGTCAGTCACAGCCAAGAAATATGGAGTCAGGTGGAAAAGCAAAAAAGTTTCTGGATTCGTATCAGATGCTGAAGCTAAGTTAGCTTCTGCTGCTGTTGCGAAGTTTAGTCAACCAACAAACTTTTTTCAGTCAACCTCTCTCATAAAAGAAGCCCTTTAGCCACATGTGTTTGCCAATATGTGTCGTTCGTAGAAAATGACAAATGAATGGGTGAGAACTCATTTGTGATTTGGCTTGGAGCCCATTTGACGCAATTCTGTTAGTAATTAGAGACAGAAGTCGAACGGAAGTGCTGGATTAAGACACTAAATACCACAAGGGAGGTGATTAGAAAAATTGAAAACCGAAGGGGTATCATTAGAAATGACTCGAATTATAGGGGATGTTAGTGCATTTTACCCTTTTTTATGGCCATCTTTTCTTGTTCTCTAGCCTATTAGAGTTGAAAGACTAAGTAATAGATTGGATTTCCGGATGGTCCAAAGAATCTTAAAAATAAATGTGTTTAAGATGTTTCTCATGCTTTCCTGGTTTTTGTAATTAACATTACTGCTGTATGATTTTGTTATTTTATCTAATTACACTTGATAAGCAGGTTTTATCCATCTCTGATATTTTGGATAATGGTTCAATATCGTTTGGAAGATTTGCTGCGGAGTCACTTGCATGGGAAAAGTGGTCGGTTTTCTCCCACAACAGATGTCAAGAAGAGCTGGAGAAGTTCAAGGCCGCTGGATTTGTCGCTCAAAAGAAGGCATACTTTGAAGAATATTACAAAAGAGTTAGAACTATGAAGGCATTACAAGCGGAGCAGCGACAAACTACCCATCCCGATTCTTTCCGAGTTGCAATAAATAACTCCACACAAGTGGAAAATGCTGTTGATACTGACTTGATTGAAGAGGAAAAGAAACCAATCAATGGCAGTGAACTGAAGATCTTAGAGTATGATGTGGCTGGTAACCCAGACTCATCTGAGGCAGGCACTCTGGATAGATCAAAAGAAACTATCAAAGAAGAATCAAGTTTCTGTGATAGTGACAATGACAAGGCTAGCACGGCAGGTGAAACTAGTATCTCCTTATCTGCCATAGATCCCAAACATTCTGTAAAAGAGGCTGCCTCTTCATCAACTTCTTCAGTCAATAGAAGCTCCGAAACTGCCCACCATGACTGTGCTGTCTCTGTCACAGCCAAGCACGATGCTAACAAGCTAAAGAAACAAACACCTATTCTAAAGGCTCAGGTAAAATATTGATTTCTAGTTTAGTTGTCTCATTCCCCTAACCCAAGGTATAAAAAAATCATCTCTTTGTGAAACCTTTCTCACTTTGCTATATGGATTATTTACCAGTGATCCGTTTTCATGGGTAATTGGTTGAATTAATCTATAGAACTGAAGATGTCATAATATTGACCTTAGAGTTCATTGCACTATTTGTATGCATCGTAAAGTTACAAGGTGGTTGTCAACTGCTGATCCTTAAATTGAGGGTCTCTTATTCTTCAGTTCCTTTGAATTGTATAGAAGATTGGAAAGCAATAACAAGTCTGAAAAATACTACGGATAAAATAATGTAAGATGCCAAATTTAACAATATCATAATTATGTGAACAACTGCCAAAAATAAAAATCTCCTAGTGTGTTTAGACCCAATTAGCAATGATAGTTGTTATAGTGCTGTATGTACTATTATGTTAATTTGGGACTCTCATGCTGCATCAAGCCTATGGCTCCAATTATATCTCTGTTGCACTAATGGTTAGGTTGCCAAAGTTTGCATTATCAATGTGCATTAAATGGATGATTTTCTGTCACTCAGTTTTTAGTTGTTATTTCTACCAGGCGAGAGTTTCTTCTAGTGAAAACAAAACACAGTTGGACTGCAGAATTACAAAAGGTGCCGTTAAGCCACCGGAGAAGCCGAAACTTTCTCTTCATAAGAAGATTATTGGCAAGACAGATAACAGTCATGTTTCAAGCAAAAGGACACCTAAGACTAGAAATATTAATTCAAACTACGGTTCCTCACATAGGCAACATACTGAAGTACGCTCTAGCACCAGTGTTCTGCACAATTCCTTGGCAAGGGATAGATCAGTGACATCTCCTATTAGTAAAGCTGATCAGGTAATGGCAAATTCAGCTTCCAAAGGGTTGTTAGACAACTTGCCTACAACGCTGCCTCTTCATGCACGAACCTATCAGGTAGACATCTTGGCCATTTTCATATTGGAGCTTCAGTTAGCTTCTGTGCTGATGGTTTCCCCTACTGGCCACCTATTTATGCAGAGCACCATCAAGGAGACTGCTGTTACTGGTGGTTTAAGAAAGAAGGTTCTAGACGACAGGAGGTCTGGTTTAACTTATAAAAATACTTATACTTCTATCTCCCTCCCTTCCTCTCTCTCTCTCTCTCTCTCTCTCTCTCTCTCTCCAAAACCTTCCTCACAAATTTGAATTGTTAACTTGGATTATTTTCAGGAGCTTTGATGGAGACAGTAGAAAGCCTCTAGAGCCTAGTGAATGCCAAATAAGACCCAAGGGTCAAGTGACTAAGAACCAGAGGCCAAAAGTCATGTAATGTGTTGTTATTTCCGTAGATATTATCACCACCATTTTTTTTTTCTCGATTGGTCTTGCTTGTGTGATATTCTAATGGTTTGAAATACAGAAGGTCTATGAACCTTCCTGTTCAGAATAGCTTACATCAAAACAATGGAGTTGAATTTGGGCAAAGGAGTTATGTCAAAGGACAACAGAAAAAGGTAACTTCAAACCAGATATGATTTGGTTATGCATGCATGCTTTTGCACATATTGGTTTCTACATTTGAAAGAAATGGTCATTTATATAACTTGATCCCTTTAGGAAGCTTGAATCATTGAATTAAGAATCATCCTAATTGCCGTCTTCTGTTAGCCTGAACACAATGAAATGGTCAAACTATCATGCATTTTACTAGGAATCTAAGGATCTCAGAAGACTCTGGTTGTGATAATTGCATTTACAAAGTTAATGCATGAAGTAGCATTTTAAAGTATTTCAGTATGTATCCATGATGTCTTAATCAGTACTAGGCTACTAGCTATATGTAAGGTCTCCAATTTGTGAAGTTGGGTACCCTTTTTTAATTTTACCAAGTTCATTTTCTTATCTATTATGAGTAATTCAGTTAGAGATTTTGTTTGACTGAGAGCCTGTTATGCTTCCATCACCTGGACCACACAAGCGGCCTACCATGGCGTCAATAGAATGATTTTGAACATGAATCTCCTTCTGTCTGTTATTATTATATTTGAGTTTAACTGTGAATCTCTGAGACTCAGGCCTTAGCAGTGACTATTTTATGAAACCAATTATTTCTATTATGTTTGGTTAGAATAGGTTTACTTTGATGATGAATCTCCTTCTGTTTGTAATTATATGAACGGAGTTTCAGTATTAAGTGAGCACATTATGCATGCATTTTCTATGTGTGCAGGAAGAAGAGAGAAGCAATGCTGGACTTGGAAAAGAATCAAAACCTGCCCCATCTAACTTGTCCAGCATTCACAAGACCCCAAATCCAAAACTGGTATCTAAGGTCATATTTCTTTCCCAATTTTTATTGCGTGCATATGATATGGTTTGGAAATTACTGCAGAGTATTAGGACGTGATTTTATTCCTCAATAAAATATAATAATGAAATGGTATTTAGTGACGTTAATAATATAATTCTGAAGTTTTATCATCATATATCCATGTTGTGTCCAAATTCCCCAATTTTCTTTTTCTTTTTCTTTCTCATGAATAACTAAAGCATAATCAAAACAATGTGATCGACAATTTCAGATTTCATTACCGCTGTCTGCAGACCTGAGACATGCGCGAAGAGAACCAAGGTACAATATGCTCTGCTTTACTTTCAATTACAATTACCCTACTATTCCTAAGCTAAACTTCATCCAATGAACAATTGATCATGATTTCCTTTGGACATACATGCTCGCATGTGTGCAAGATTTTGTCACCTCTTGGGTTTTTTGGCTGTCAGAGTAGGCGCGGATCAGTAAGTGTCTGCATTTTGATTATAACTTGTGACTTGTTTGCAATGCAGTCCCAAGATGCCAAGTTGGCGGTAAAAGTGAAACTGAAGGGGAGTCGGGAATTATCATAGCCCACTGAATTTTCGGTAAGTCTATGCCATCGAAGTTATCTGCACACAGGCACAAATTTCAGGCAACAAGTTGCAAACAGGCATGAATTTCAGATGCAAAAAAATTGCAAGAACTCGAAATGAGAGGCTGAAGAGGGGTATAATTCAAGCATCTGAGATACTTATGTCTAGAAGTGGATACAAAAATGTAATCTTTACTCTTTAGAGCTTCAAAATATGTGACCAAGTAGTTATAACCTTATTGGATAGAAGATTCATTCTTGTTTGGATCAGTATCCAATGCTGTCATCGACTTAAGACTATGGACCTAAAGTTTTAGAATGTTGATTCTTATTCCAAAAAAGAGGCCACAAGCATGCCTAAGCTTTTGGAAGCCGCTTATCATGGAAATTTACAGAAAGGATCCATGTTAAAGAGTTTATCCAAGCCCACTCTTTGCCCTCTCTGTTTTCTTCTTCTTCTTTTTTTCTTTTGATTTTCTTTTAATTTTTTCTTTCTAGTTTAAACCAAGAAGGATCGTTGTCAATGCTGTTGTAGTAGTCCCACCAAATTCTATTTGTTTTGATTTTCATGATTGGTTCGAAATAACACAAATGTTTTAGATTTGGGACCATCGAGTTGGGAATCCTTGGCTGTTTACAATTATTTAGGAGAACGTGTGGTAATCGAAATGGATCAGGATTTCCTATAATTTCAAAGAAATTTGAGATTATCAAATTTATTTGAAATCAAGCCCTTATTTTACATCGAAATGATGTGAAAAATTCTACATATTAAAGATATGACATGTTAACAATGAAACCAAAAAAAAAAAAAAAAAAAAAATCATTTCAAAAAGCTTTTTCTTCACTTATGAAGACGCTTTCTTTTTACTAAATCGAAAAATAGTTTTTTGCTCGAAGCTTTTATAAGACATAAAGTGTAAGAAAAAGCCTTTTGAAATGATTTTTTTTTTTATTATTATTATTATTGTTAACATGTCATATCTTTAATATGAAACATTTTTCACGTCATTTTAATATAAAAAAGGAAAAATTCAAATTTTTTTAAAATTGTAAGGGATCCTGATCCCAATGCACCTGGTGCAAATCTATTCAATGTTAATTACTATGCCCAAACCCCAACCTTGAAAAAGATAAATAAATAAATAAACATGCCCCCAAAATCTTTAAGAATTTAAGAAGTTCATTAATTACTCGATTATCATCTATTGTTTTTTCAAGGTGTACCCGTTTTAAATTTTTTTTTATTTTTTCTAAGTTGATTTTGTTTCTTAAATTAGTAATGGAAGGGTCCCATTGGAACATCCTTCCAGTAGCATATCACCATTAGAGGACAAAGATCAAGTGAAATGAAAATGGACTATTTCATGGTTAAGATTTTAGTTTGTTTGCATTTAACAGTGTAAAGTGTATAATATTGTCATATCATTTAGATTCTGTGAAATAAAATCCTTACTATGAAATTACTCATTTACATTTCACTTGAAATGGAAAGGATCCTAATTCACTTGAAATTTTTTACCCTAGGGGTTGATTTGATACGAATACAAAAGGTGGGATCAATTCAATAATTTAGTAAAAGAGATATTGACATGTGGATGATGCAAATGGCATAAACCTTTTTGTCAAGGTACTATTTAATTTAATAACATTAAATATGTGTGTGTTAAAGTTGAGGTAGTAATTCTAAAGAATGGTAGTCGAATCGATGATATTAGAATTGAACAAAAGGTGTAGAAATAAAAGGAAACTATAAATACATCAAGCACCAGCACCCATAATATTGATCACTTGTAATTGAGAAGCCAATTGACAGAATAGTTTTTTGAACGCACAACTTGCCACTTCAAATTATATGACTAAATTGACACTTCGCTCTTTTTCTATATGTTTGTGTCTTGAAAAAGAAATGCTAGACATTCTAACACTTTTTTGCAAAATTTAGTTCCAATCTGATGTATCACAATCCCATAGGATTGTGGCACACTTCCCAAAATGATAGATTTTATGGGATTGTGACACATCATGTTGGAACCAAATTCTAAAAAAAGTGTTTGAATATCTAGCATTCCTCGTCTTGAAAATAGAATCCTTAAACCCAAAAGAACAGCATATTTTTTCGGTCAGTACCATATGTTTATCATTACCAAAAGTGGAACCTAAAAATTAGGGGTGGGGAAATTATCCGCCTACCGACCCGAACCGAACCGCATTTTAAACGGTAACCAAACCGAACCGCATTTGATTTCGAACCGATTAACCGAACCAACATAAAACGAAACGGCGTCGTTTTGGTGAAAACGAAACATTTGATCCTATTTTTTTCCTTTAAAAAAATCAAAACGACGTCGTTCCATTACCCATGTTAACTGAATATTAACCGACTTAACCGACCACCTATTAACCGCTTTACCGACTTAACCGATCGCCTATTAACTGTTTTACCGACTTAACCGACCGCCTATTAACCGCTTAACCGATCGCTTATTAACCGCTTAACTGACTTAACCGAAATAAATTCACCGACTGCATTCCGACAAAAGTCGGTTAACCGACCGAATTAAACGTCTACCGAACCGATGCCCACCCCTACTAAAAATCAACAATTCAATTTTAAAAAATAAAAAAATAAAAAATAAAAAATAAAAAAGCTTATATGAAAAGAAAGACCAACAGCGAATTAAGTTTAAAAATAAAATGCTTGCCACTTAGCTGGAAGTTCTATAATCTGCTAGTTTACAGAGCAGGAGGTAAAAAAAAAAAAGAAATACAGAATCGGAACAAAATCACACAGTTTCTGTACTTGACTGTAAACTCAGACAAGAGAACCTGCTCTTTAACACTCTGGCCATGTCTTCCCTGCCTGACTTCTTTAGCCGCTTCAAAACTCTCATATACACTGCAAAATTTGGTCTAAGACCCTTCTTAATCATTTCAAGAAGAATATTTCGAGCAGTGACAACGTTTCCTTTCTTCTGATGAAGGCTTGCAAGCAAGCTGTAAATTGAATTGCATGAGCATCCATACTTAACAACTGACTCACCCACATACTTGTATGCTTCCTCATATCTCATCGAATTGAAATAACCCTTGATAAAGGCAGCATGTGTGGTAGAACGAGGTTCAAGACCATTTGAAACCATCCTATCAAGAAACTCAGACGCAAGATCAAACTTTCCAAGCCTACAACAGTAACAAATAAATATTTCAAAGGTCAATGCATCAGGAAGACAATCCCTTTCTTGCATTTCTTCAAGCACTTGACAAGCTTCGGCAAAGTTATCACTCATACATAAACTACTAAGTAGATAATTGTAAGCATTAACAATTGGATCGCAACCCACTCGCCTCATCTCATCCAGCATTTCCCTAGCTCCTTCGAAATCACATATCCGACACTTCTCCCTAATCAAACTATAGTAATAACTCGCCTTCCTCTCCGTTATCTCGATCACGAACTTTGCCGTTTCAAAGGAACCCAATGCGCCGAGCATTCCAATCAAGGAGTGAACACCAGAGGTTCTACATGACCCCCCAACTTCATTCAACACCTTTACCACACTTGTCACAGAATGCATAAAGGAATCCTTGTTCGAAACCAAAACAGGTAAGAAACCAAATGCCTTCTTGGTCAGACAAATTCCTTTCATACTAAAGCCATTCATAATATGAAGCATGGTCTTGTAATCATCTAACCACCCGCAATTATCAACAGCCAAACTACAAATATCTGAATTACCATAAAGATCGGGCTTCGAACCTCTAATCCAAGCAAAAAAACGAATTGCGGACACTTTTTCGCAATTCAAAATCCGAAAAATTTCAGTGATTGAAGCAATAGATAAAGAAACGTTCATCGAATCCAACTTGGACTCCAAATCATTATCATCCCTCGTAATTATGCTAATCATTTCTGAAACTTGCTTCGGAGTGGCATTCGCCCTAATCCCATCAGTACCCACCTTTCCAACTTTAACATTTTCAGTAGAATTCATCATTTCTAACCGAACTGAAACCGAAAAGAATCGAAAGCATCTATTACTATATGGTTTAAGCAAACCTAGATTCAAGATTTGGCTTCTCTGCTCATTACTGTTATATCTATAGCAATATAAAGCTTGTGAAGATTGAGGAAATGGCTGTGATGCAGCAAAAAATGAGGATGACCCAGTTGAGGAAATCAATGGAGAAAGAGAATTAGCAGTGGGTTTTGTGTTAAGATGATTGGAATGGAAGAAAAAATTTGGCGAGTCATTGGGTGAGACTAGGGTTTTAGGAGAAAGAAATGGGTATGGGCAGTAAGAGAAGAGAGATTGAGAATTTGAGAAGTACCTGAGCTTCTTGCAGATGCTTGGGGTTCCCATGGTAGATTATGGTCTTGGATTTGTCATTGACTGAGGTCACATATAACACACACACAGAAGGGTTTTGTGAGAACGGTGAAGTGAACTGAGGCAAATGAAAGGTGATTTATTTTATGGGTCTGTTGTTTTAATTTTACCCAAAAAAGGGACCCTTTTATTTATTATTTTCGTTTTTCTGGGCTAGGGACTGTTATTTTTGACTTGATGGGAGGCTTTTTTTATATTTGGTCATTGGTTTTTCTTTTTTTCTTTTTATTTTAAACAAAAAAAAAAAATACAAAAGCATTAACAAATTACTCAAAACACATGCAATACTTCTCAAATCACAAAAATAGTACAAATTATTATTATGAATATTCGGAATGTTGCTAAACTTGTCATCAAGTTCAAGGTTGGAGATGATAGTAGCATATTCCTATGGCATGATATTTGACATTCAGCGGGTTGCTTGTTAGACACATGGGCACAAAGTAGTATATGATGCAGGTCTCTCCATTGGTCCTAAGCTCTCTTCTATTATTAGAAGAGGTGATTGGTTTTGGCCCCATGCCATATCAGAGGTCATTGTAGAGATCCAAAGTAGGTTGCTTGATATTGAGTTTGGAGACGCTGATCAACCGGTTTGGGATTCTAAAAGTGGTGTGTTCTCAAGTGTTGATATTTGGGAAAAGCGTAGGGATAAGAAATCGATGGTGGAATCAATGGCATGATGTTGTCTGGTTTTCTGATGTTATCCCTACACATGCTTTTTTTCTCATGCTTGCATTCAATGATGTTATTGTCACTATGGAGCATATGTGCATATGGGGCTATAGTGGAGATAATTTGTGTCTCTTCTATCGTGCAAGGCAGGAGAATAGAGAACATTTATTCTTTGAGTGTAGCTTGAGCAAGAGAATCTGACGATCTTTGATGTCAGATTGTAGGATGGGTGATCCTCTGTCAAATTGGAACTCAATTGTTCATTGGAGTTTGCAGAATATGAAAGGTAAGCAGGGACGGAGCCAGACATTTTAATGGGAGGGGGCCGGGCCAAATAAATTTTTTTCTTAAGTATAGGTTAAAGTATATATATATATAAAGGCAAATTTTAAGTAAATTAAACATAACCCAGTTTTGATATTTTATTATTCCCTTCAAATTGAAAATCAATAAGCAAAAGTGAAAAGAGTTTTTTGGAAAAAAAAAAAAAAAAAAAAAAAAAAAAAGTAAAGAAAACCGTTGTCCAAAGATTCAAAAAATAAAAAATAAAAAATGTCTCAATTTCTGTATTGAAATTGAGAAATTTCTGTATTGAAATTGAGAAATTTCAGTTGGTTGAATTGTGTGCTTTTCGGCCTTCTCGCAAGGCTTTACCTGAATGACATGGCTCTTGAAGCTAATATTATCTTGCTCCTTTTGTTAGAACAATTCACTCTAACTAACGCAATAACCCACCAACTGTTATTTAAAACACATTTTGCTAAACACAACACAATACAAATGAAACGCATATCTTCTAGACTTTTCTAATGTCATCTTGCTATTTTTATCCATTTTACGTTATTGTTACCATACATCCTTAGGAAATCGAGCTTTGTTAGGCGTGTGACTCCTCAAATCCACATCTGTCTTCTTCCAATGCACTGCTTTACTAAACCCTTTTAATTTATTTTGAACAAAGCCTTTACAGCTTTGTAAAGCTTATTCTATCGTTACCTTCTCAGACATGTCTTTTGCTACCGTTAAATATTAAAGGAAAAAAATTTTGATGATAAAACTATCGTTCTAAATGAGATGAAATCAGTTGAAAAGATAATAAAAAGGAAAGGGCTAAGGGGCAAAAAAATTTCTTGTTAGGGGTCAATAGGCAAAAAAACTTCAATTTTTTTTTTTTTTACCTTAATTATTATTTTTTTTCTTGAGAGTTGAGGGGGGGCCATGGCCCCCACCAGCCCCCCCCTCTCTCCGTCATTGAAGGTAAGAATTTGCAAGCTACTGCTAAGAAATTATATTTTGCTATAGCAATTTACAACCTGTGATTACATAGGAATGCTTTGCTCCATGCTTGGTTCCCCAAATCTGAAGAAGGAATTCTGTCCAAGATTAGATGGGAAGTTAATGTGAGACTACTTGCCAAGTTCCTTCCTAAGTAGTTATGTTGTTTGTTAATGGAAGGGTGTTGGCTTCGGGTGAATACAGTTATTTATGTGTTTCTAGCTTTGGATTGTTAGGTGATTAGTTGTCTTTCATGTATAGGGTTTTGCCTCTATTTTGTAGTGTTTTGTTTTTTGATTTTGAGGTTGTAGTTTTTGGTTCCTCATGGAACCGTTATTCCGGTGTTTACCATAGAGTTGTATTGATTTTGTTTGGTTAATGAAGATTTAATTCATCAAAAAAAAAAATCAAATAAAAACAAAAAATACCTCAAAATACATTAACAAACAAAACCTTAATTAATTCTAAAACATATAGACTTCTATTGATAAAAATGGTATGGCAATTGTGAAGCATGTTGCTATTTGGATAAATTCTAAAACAATATTTCTCAAATTACAAAAGTAGTTTTTACTATTATGTCTCATCAAAATACTTTTTCAAATAAAAACAAAAAGTGTCCCAAAATACATTAACAAACGGAGCCTTAAATTCTAAAATATGTGGATTTCTGTGGATAAAAAGGGTGTGGCAATTGTGAAGCATGTTGCTATTTGGATAAATTCTTAAACAATATTTCTCAAATCACAATAATAATTTTTACTATTATGTCTTATCAAAATACTTTTTCAAATAAAAACAATAAATACCCCCAAAATACATTAACAAACGGAACCTTAAATTCTAAAACATATGGGCTTATGTGGATAAAAAAGGTGTGGCAGGTGAAGCATGTTGCTATTTGGAAAATATGACATAGTTTACCTCTTTACTTTTTAAATATAGATTTACCATTTTACTTTCTAAATAGATATTCTGATAAATTTTTGTGTTATTTTAAAAGTATAAAATATTGAAGTTACAATATTTTTACTAAACTCATTTCACAATGATAATGATTTTATCGACCAACTACGTAAAACAATCTATTATTAATTTATCAACCTTGATCGTCTTTTATCCCACCATTGAGTTGGTTGGTGGCCACGCGCCACCCCTCAATTGACAAGATGACGGTAATTCCGTTAACTACTCTTAAGTTAAGAGGTAGTTGTGTGACACTCTAGATAGTGGTCGCGAGCCACTCCTAACAAAGGGCTGGCCATCAGCCACCCTCCTCCTTCTTCTTCTTCCCTTTTTTTTAATATGCTTTTTTCCTCATTCTAGATAGTGAGAAAGGAAGAAGTAAATTGAAGATAAAACTTGGGGAAGATATAAACGCCCGCCCTGATCTATTTGTTCATGGAGTTATGTTAGTTGTTATATTGTTATAATTTTTGAGGTAATTATGACATTATAGTAGTTATGTTGTTGGCAATGTGATAAATTATTGAAAGTTGTTAGGAGATTATGGTTTTGTAAAGTTAAAATGTTAAAACCCTCTGTGTAAGATTAATCTTGATATAAGCTTGCATGGAGTTGGGTTGCAATGTTTAAATACGTCGTTATGATGCTTAAAATAAGTTGAAATGGAGATATATTTGAAAAATGGAGGTTTTGATAAATAAAAAAAGACGTGCTATTTAGCATTATCCCAACATTTTTCTAGAGCTTTTAGCTGACATGGGATGCTTAATTAATATTTAGATCAATTTTAATTAACAAAAAAAAAATTAAGGATGGATTGTGTATGTCACGTTAGCGAAGAATAATAGGAGAATGTTAAATATCATTTCTCTTTGATAAAACTAGGGTTTTGTGTTGGGTTTGAAGTTATGAGAATATTTTAAGATGTGGCTTTGATGTTGTATGAGTAGTAGGGGAAGTGTAAATGATAATTGGTGTGAAAAATGAGGGATTTTGGAATGTTTTTGAATAGGTGAAAACACTGCTAATGCCCTCTTGGTCGATCGAGACTAGTGCCTGATTGAACGAGCACGAGACATAACCTACCTGAGAGCCTCAGGGGAACCTTCAGTTTATGGCAAGTTGATTGAGCCGTTTGGCAAAAAGTTCTTGGGGTATGCTTGGTTGAACCTTGTTTGATCAAGTATGGGTAATTTTGCAAAAAACAAAATTTTCTTTTTGGTTAGTTTTACAAACAAAGTTCTTTAGGGTTTGAGAAAAGTCTTGGGATCCTAACTACGTTTTTAAAAATTATTTTTTTAAATAATACATTTTAAAATCACTATTTTTAAATCGCACCTTTTGAAATCGTAAATCCAAACGGATTCTTAATCATAATTTTTTATTAAATTGTGTTAATTTTCTCATGTTAGCGTTTATGATATTTAAATCTTAATAATAATTTCTAAGTTAATAGTTCATATTTTATAGTTTCAGAATTTAGTAGTCTCCAAAAATCTTTAATTTCATCTCATTGAGTTATATATGACAAAATTTGAACTAGTTAAAACAATGATCATATTTTTTTTAATCCAAATCTAAGAAGAAGATCCTTATACAGTGAGACACACTTTACATTAACGTTTTTTTTCACCTTTTAGAGAGAGAAAGTCCCGGTTTTTAGAGAGAGAAAGCCTTTGGTGATTAGTGTTTCTCGCCGGGGGAGGGAGGTTTTGCTTCCCTCCTCTGGGTTGTTTTGATCCTCCTAGGGAGCTAGGAGGCTTTTGCCCCTCCGTGGTTTTACCACTGGAGCGTGGATTTTCTTCTCCTTGCCTTTAGGGCAGGGAGTCTGTTCCTCCCGGACTCGTTTCCGGTGGAGGTTTCGTCTCCTTACCCTTATGGGTAGTGGAGTTGTTGTTTTGGTTTTGTTGTTTTTTCTTTTCCTTGTGTTCTAACAGGAAGGCTTCTTGTCTTTAGCGTTGGTTTTGGGGTTCGGCCGCCATTCTTATGTCTCCGGTGGAGTTCTGGTTTGAGCCGCAGTAGTTTCCTTTTTCAAGATTTCAGATCTACGTTTCTCTTCCGGTTCTTTCAAGATACGCGCTTCCTAGCCGTGATCACCGGCGTCTTCTGGACCGGCCATATCCAGCCGATGGCCTTGCCGTTCTTTCTTGCCGGTGCGTGGTCTGCATGTGGGGGGATCTCTCTTCCGTGATTGGCTCATGTGGATCTCGCCATCTTGTCAGGTCATGGTTGGCAGTGATCGATGGTTGGAGATGTTTGTTTTCGCTGCTGGGGAGACTCCTATGACGGCGCATGTTGTTCACGCGCCGCCTCCGGTGGCGGTGTGGCTTCTTCCAGCAATGGGGACAGTGTTGCTTCTTGTTGTGTTGTGTTTGTTTGTGTATTCCCTTGTTGTCTGTGTGTTTTACAGTGTCTTTGTAGTGCACAAATATTTGCTGGACTTATTTGTAGTGTGGAGCTTTAAGGGGTGTTCATGTAATATTTGTGTATTATTTAGACAACTGCTTTATCAGATTTATTTCTGACTTGGATGTAGGGGTGTCTTGTACTCCTCATTCTATCTTTGTAATGCTGTTTTAGCAATGGAAGGAGCACATACTTCTTTGTTCAAAAAATAAAAAATAAAAAAAATCCTTATACAGTGTATTTAGGTAGGAGCAATGATAAGAATCATCTTTTTATTCTTTTAAAATTGATGTATTTTTTAAAATTATCATTAAATTAAAATCTAATAATAATTTATCACAAATTTATTTAATAATTTTAAAAATTACATTAATTTTTTTAAAAAAAATAATAATTTATAGCATTACTCGTTTCCGCGTAGCATTACTCTTACTTGCACAATTGGCATAAGTCACGGGGACAAAATTAGAAGAAAAAGAAAAAAAGACTGGGCCACTGGAAACTCGCCACGTGCTTAAAAAAAAAAGGTTGGGTGCTTCGAATTTTCTTTTGCAATTCAAAGAAAGACAACAAGGCAGCGGCCCGTGGCACACCACGTTCCCTCTTCTCGAATATTCTTCCGCATTCGTGCTTCCTAGAAATTTCAGCGTCTCGGCCCAAACGACCGTTTATTCCCAAAAGCCTTTTCTCTCGCTCGCTAGCTTGCTAGCTCTAAAGTTATATCAGCAGACTTTCTCGTCCTCTGCAAAGAAAGAAAAAAAGACAAAAAAAAGAAGAAGCGAAACGGTAGACAAATGGCGTCGTTCGCTGAAGCTCCTCCTGGCGATCCAAAGGTAGGAGAGAAGATCTTCAAGACCAAGTGCGCTCAGTGCCACACCGTCGACAAAGGCGCCGGTCACAAGCAAGGTAACTCTATCATCTCTCTCTCTCTCCCTTTACCCCTCTGTGTTTATTTTCTAATTTCTTTTGTGATTTTAGAGGTATATATATCTTGACTGTGTTTGATTGGATTGTGATGTGTTTGGATCTGATGGATTCGGGACTCGTTTCTCTTAGCTTTTAAGTACATGCTTTTTTTAAAAAAAAAATTAAAATTTTTTGTTTATCGCTATTTGTGACGTGTTTGGATCTGATATGTTTTAGGCCTATTTCGATTTAGGTGAAAGAATTTGCTCAGATCTGACTTTTTTTTGGTCTTATAATATCTCAGAGAGGAAGAAAAATAAAGAAAAGAAAAGAATTCTGAAAAATTAATTGACTGAGCCGAATTACTGAACTAGGTTTGCTGGATTTTAAAATATAATTTTACCCTTTCTTTTCTATTCATTTCTCATATGCTAAAAGGATTATACGTGATTTCAAATTTTGTACCTTGTTTTTGTCTGGATTATGATTTTTCGCACTGAGACGCATTAGAAGCTGAAATCAATATTGCGTTCTTCTGGTTTTGAAAATCATAATTTCTTTTTTCTAAATTTTTGTAAGATTTAAGAGAATTTGGCATTGCAATTATGTCTCAGCAACTTATTATTTTACTCGTTGTAGAGAATTATGATTTTGTTTCAGAACTCGCTATCATTGCTCTTCAATATATATATATATATATATATATATATATATATATGAACACATTTGTTTTGGTAACAGGAGGTTGTTATAGAGGTTATAGATTATTTTTCCATCTTTACTGCTATGTGGCATAAGGTTGGTGTTCTTTTAATGATAAATTTACTTATACAAAAAGGTGTTTGCCGAAGGCTTCTTATCGTTTAGCTTGATATTTTTGGTTTATAAGAACCAAGACTGCCAGGATGTTACATTATTTGTGTTTTTGATCAGGATGAATCCAAGATGTTTATCTAGGGAACTGCATATGATTCTAAAATAAAATCTAAAATTATATATTTCTGACAATTATTTTTACTAAATTTTCAAGTTCTTACACAAAAGTATTCTTTATGTGGGTCTATTAAATTACAATATAACTCAAAAACACATTTAAAAATACATGTTGGTCAATTTTAAGTTCATATGTAAGAAAGAAAAAAAGATAGACAGAAAAAATACTCGATGCTCCTTTAATGAATAACAGTTATCAATTATTATATCCGTAAATCTTTCAGTAATTTCCTTTTCGTTGACAACCAGATAATCTTGAAGAAAATTCATCCTCCATTTTATTTCAAAGTCTTGTCTTGCCTTCTCATTAAATTTATTATTTAACTCTTGCAATTATCACTCCATTTACTGTTTCTTCATATTTCATTAACTACAAAATTTACTTTTTGAACAAAAACTGCAGTTTGTTTCAACTGAAACCCCATAATTGAAAATTCTAAAAAATGGAAAAATATCATTATTTTACTTATAATTATTAAGAAAATTCTAATTGAAGCTTTACTTACCTTTTTCCTTTTTTCTTTTTTTCCTGAGCAATTGAAGCTTTACTTGTTTTATTATTTTACTCTTTAATTGATTTAGGGTAATAATATAATAAAAGTTTGGTCTTACACGTGGTGATTTTATAATTTTTATTTAATGTGAGTACTACACATCATCCTTTATGTGATTATTTATTTATTTTTTATCATTATTTGTTGAAAACAAAGTTTAAATTATTTTGAATGAAAACAATGCTTTCAATTGTTTTGAAATAAATTCTGTTTTGGGTGATCAAAATCTTTGTGGGAACCCCTCCCCTCCCCCTGCATGTAGTGCCGTCCCTGTTTCTGATGATGTGGGTATTTCGGCCAACAAACGTTCCATTCTGGAGATTCTCACTCAAGTAGAGCAGGGATTGTGTGTATCGGTGTTGTGCTACGATCAGTGCACTCTGTTTCCGAAAGAGTTCCCTGCGAGATTGATATGGAGAAGATGGGCAGTTGTGTTTCCTCTCATCCATTGATATTCTCAACAATCATCTTCCCCACATCTCTTTTTCTCCTTGCATTTATTACTTATCAAGAAAAAAGATTCTCACTCAAGAATTTGCATGCTGGGACAACCCATTATTTCTCTTGAAGAAGGGCTTTCTAGTTTATTTATCAGTTAAAAGATAATATGCTTTAGAAATTTTTGCGTTTTCTGTTTCTTTTTCAACTCTCCTTTTCCTCCTTTTTTTTCTTGTTTAAAGTTTTGGTCTTATCTACATGAACTCAATGAAATTTTCAGGGCCCAATCTGAATGGCCTCTTTGGAAGGCAGTCTGGTACTACAGCTGGGTACTCTTACTCCACTGCTAACAAGAACATGGCTGTGAATTGGGAGGAAAAGACGTTGTATGATTACTTGCTGAACCCCAAGAAGGTATGAAAAGATAAATCTAGGCCACTACCATCACATAGAGAATGCAGTGATCTAGTCTGGTGGTATTTTTTTGATGTTTTTCTGCTTTTAATATGAATTTAGTTAACACTCCCTCAATCCCATTTTGTTGGTCCTTTATTCCCTTTTGCGATGCCTCAAACTATCATCTATTTTGAAAATTCGATGGATGCAATTTTGTTAACTTTTCTAATTTACCCTTTATTTGACTTGAAAAGGAAACAACCCTTGTAAATTTTTTTTTGTATGAGTTTAAGGTAAGAAGGATAGTTTGGGAAACTTATTTAAAAAATAATGCATCAAGTGATGTCTCCTAAAAAATTGGGTTTTTTAAACAGGACGAACATATTGCATGCAGAGAGTATTAAATTTTGCCTTGTGGCATGGGATAGGTTAGGACTCACAGGAACATTTTAGTCGGTCCGATATGGTTTCTAGAAATACAAAAGAGGCACTGCTATGATGATACAGTGGATTGATTTTAATCAAATACAGTGATAGTGCAAAACTAGGATTTGTTATAAAAAATTGCAAATCTAGTTAGCTCATGTGACAACTAATTTTTGTGCAAATAATCAAACAAACACATCACATATTTATTACGACTCTTTCTGCTAAGCTTTTCTGAAGTGAATGAAGTAAAGACTTGTTGTAGATCAGTTCAAGGGGAAGTAATAGGATAAATACATGTACATAGATGGGAGATTGAATAGGTGTGGAATTGAAGTATCATGTTTTATTCAAAGGTTCAAGGATAAGCATTGTGTGTTTTTGAATTACTTGTAAACTGAAATAAGGGGCATTCCCTGAATTGGCCCCACTGGAAGTGGGGTCTTGGGAGTAGTTTGGATACGATCCTACCATTGAGGAACTATGCACTGTCAAGACTTGAATCAGTGTGCTTGTGCTTGTGCTTGTTGTGCTTGGCAGTAGAGACTTCTACAATTGCACTAAATATCGCACCGATGCTTCTACTGTGCAGTGACCCTTATTATTAGTAGAATGGGCTTACAGAGAACCTTAAATGTTTACTAATTCAGAGTTGAATTTTGTGCGCGTGTGCGGCTGTGCATCGGTGGATAGGGTCAAATATTTCTTTGGATTCTTTAGATTAGACAAGAATACTTTTATGCCTCTGTTTCTACAACAAATATTTTTGAGTCGTACGTTTTTCAATTTTCACTCCTGATTTTTTGTTTGTTTGTGCAGTACATTCCTGGGACTAAGATGGTATTCCCCGGACTGAAGAAGCCACAGGACCGTGCCGACCTTATTGCATATTTGAAGCAATCTACTGCATCCTAAGTACTTATCCATACTTGTAGTTCCCCAATTCCATTTTGCAGTTGTTTGAGATTATTTCTCACCGTGCGGATGAAGAACTATTTTTTACCAATAAATTAGGCCAACTAGGTCTGCAATGCTGTTCTGTTAATTGATCATTGCATCTCATCAAGAGGTTGCCGTAATTGGCAAATGCAACATCCAATTCAATTAGCCGTTTGTGACTACTATCTCATGAATATTGGGGGTGGAGGAACAGTTTGGTCATGATTATTTTTGTTAGCTTCTTGATGATAAAATCCCCACATGTTTCACTACTAGTTTCTGTTTGTTCTTTTGCCTTGCAACTGAAAAAGGTTATATTTTCACATGAGCATTTTGCAGTTGAGAAAAGGTGACGATTTACAATTGCATGATTTAGAAAAGTAAAACAACGGGCACTTCACCCTCCTGATTGTTTATAATCGTTGGTTGCTGGGTGAATTACATTCTACTTTTGAAACTGGTGATCAAAAAGTGTACTTTACGCCCTTTTCTTCTCCTATTGAGCTAATCCAAAACTGAAGGATCAATTTTTTACCCCCAAAGACCTAGGGGTGAAAATGCAAAAGTGATTATTAGTGATTCTGCTTTCGCAAAATGAGTTTCATACTTTTAGGTATTCATATTTGTTATTATTCGCGTACGAAGTAATAAGCATTTTGGATTATTATATATATATATATATAAATTAAATAATGTGATTATTGATATACATGCAAGTTTAAATAAATTAAAAATTTTTTTAATACACAATTAACAATTATCTGTTACAGATTAATTAGAATTTGAATTATCATAAATAAAGAAATATAAATGAATCTAATAAGGTATGATGTTAAGATGATAGTGAAAAAACTTTAACATAAACTTATCTCATTAAAAAACACATTTTAGTAAATTTAATTAAATATATATATATATAATATATATTACATATAAAGGGCATGCGAATGCAATTAAAACAAGGAATAATTGCACCGTTGGTCCTTGTAGTATGCCATAATTATTTTTCACTCCCTATCGTTTAAAAAGTGCATGGGAAGTCCTTGTGGTTAGCAATAATTACAAATTGATCATTGGAATTAAATTCCGTTAAAAATTTTAACAGGTTTCGTCAAATGTCATATCAGCGCCATGTGTCGCCAATAAGATGGCGACACGTGTCCATCTTAATAAAAAAATATAAATTTATTAAAAAATAAATAAATAATCTTAATTTTTATTTTTTTTTTATTTAAAAAAAAAAAAAAATGGAAACCCTCAAGGGGGTGATTGGGCCACCTCTGGCTTCAATTTTTTTTTTTTTTTTTTTTTTAAAAAAATATGTATATTTTTTTATTTTTTTATTAAGATAACACGTGTCGCTATCTTATTGGCGACATGTTGCGCTAACTTGGCATTTGACAGAATATGTTAAAATTTTTAACGAAATTTGACTCTAGGGATTGATTTGTAATTATTACTAACCACAAGAACCTCTTATGAACTTTTTAAACCATAGGAAGCGATAAATAATTATGGCATACCACAGGGACCAACAGTGCAATTATCCCTTAAAATAAACCCCGATTACAATTCTCACCAACAATGTAAGATACCTGAATCAAAAAAATAAAAAATAAGGAAAACTACAATTTACCCCCACGATGTTTACACCAATTTGCAATTTCGGTGCCAATGTTTAGATTGCTTCAATTGCACCCAAGAAAGTTGTAAAAATTTGCAATCCACCCCTTCCGTCCAATTGTTCCGTCAGATGAGACGGAAATGCACCCATGTGCGCGGCACGTGGCTGCCAGTAAAGAAACCGGACGAAAATACCCTTAAAAAAAAGTTGTTTATTTCTAAAACTAAAACCTGTTTATTTCACGTAGGAGTAGACGATGACCTGTCTCTTTGCAATCTCGAGCTGGGCCTTGCCGTCAGAGAAGGCGGAGGTAAGCACCTCCATAATCTTATAAAGAGAAATGCTAGCACTTCAACAATAACAAAACAGTGACTAGGTGACTTGGTGATTGGGTCCATGGCGCAGTACATACCGGCACTGGAGTATTACAGTGATGGGAAATTGCCATTGGTGTCCACGATCACAGACAAAGCACAAGCACTCTCCATGGCTGAGGGGAATAAGCAAAGATACAAACCTTAGAAGCAAAACAGTAACAGGTCCAACAATAACAAAACAGTAGCAGGTGCAGGTTCATGTTTTTGCGACGACCGCTGGACAATCTTAATCTCTCTCTCTCTCTCTCTCTCTCTCTCTCTCTCTCTCTCTCTCTCTCTCTTACCCTTCACCGACCAGGTTGTGCCTGACTTAATATCCCTGTGTATGACCGAAGGATTCCCCTAGTGAAGAAACTGGACCTCCCGGGCGATTTGCATGCGTTTGGGCCACGTCGGCAGTGCGGCGAAAACGTGAAGCAAGTCGTGTAGAGAGCCGTTGGGCATGAGTTCCATGACAAGATCCATTGACCATCTTTTATGGTAAGCTATAAATTAGAGTGAAATGATGGGTGGCAGTTTACTAGCACATAAAATTTCAGATGTCAATAGATTAACGTGGTTAAAGGCCTCCAAGAAAGCTTTTATATCTTCTATATTTTATGATTTCTTTACAAAAATTAGTCATCCTTGGAGTCATCCATGAAATCAGGAAGCTTACAATAACTAAGTCATGGTTTCGATAGCCACCATACTCCTTCAGATTGTCAACACCCAACCACTCTGTTCTCCCCTGTTCTACACAACATAAACAGAGGAGGAGAGAGAATACCTTGGTTACAACAATGCTATCTTTGCTCTTGCTCCTTACGGATAATATTGGCGCGACGTCGCTGATAAAAGACTTGTACTCACAATCTATAAATGCCATGAGACACATGTCACGTTTTTTCTCCTTACTGGTGGGACTGAAAAGAAAGTGTGGTTTCTCCACATTGGAAATCCTGGAAGCTGTCTGTTTTATGGAAACACCATGTCATCAATGGCAAAACCCGACAGTTCCTGTCCTCCATACCTTCGACTATTATATGAATGTTTAATTATAAACATAGACACAGATTTTCAGAAAGGGCCAGTATATGCGTATATTACTATATTCCCTAATAACAGGGACATCCAACGAGCTTCTCGACGACGACTACGAGCTTCATGTTCGAGGGGATGGCCAAAAAGCGGCAGAGACCAAACCTATCCTGTCTTCCAGTCATTCCTCCACGTCACCGCTGAGCTAGACAACTCGGAAGAGATGGTGAACCTGTTAGAGAGAATGGGATGCCATTGAAGAAGCTCAAGCTTCTGCGGCCGGATGACACGAAAACACAAAACTAGTTCTAAACATAAAATAAACAAAGAGAGGAGGACGGCTATGAGGAGGGACACGTGTCTCAAGTTCATATCCTACGGTTTGGGAAAGCCTAAAGTGTTTATATGATTTTTTTTTGGAGTTTTTTTTGGACAAAACTGTGCCGTTTGAATAAGGGCATTTTTGTCCACCTCTATCTAAAACAGGCACATGCTGAGCGCATGTGTGCATTTCCGTCTCATCAAACGGAGCAATTGGACGGAAGGGGTGAATTGCAAATTTTTGCAATTTTCTTGGGTGCAATTAAAGCAATCTAAACATTGGCACCAAAATTGCAAATTAGTGAAAACATCAGGGGGTAAATTGTAGTTTTCCCCAAAAAATAAAAAACAATTTAAGATTCCATAATTCCATTTATGTCCTTGTGGGCTACAGCAGCTATTAGAAATGGAGTCGAAAATTCTAATTCTATTCACAAAAGATAATGAAATACAAACAACGTACTCACCCTTATTGAAGGGATACAAAGTGAGAAAAATAAAAAATCCAAGGAACCAATATTCTTTAGAAATGAGAAGTTTCAATCTGAACAAATTTCTGACCGTAGCTGGGTATTGGAGCAATTACGGCACGAAACAATCATACATGTTTAACACCACTTCAGTTTTTCTATACCACTTACTCCAGATCACTTAAATTTAAATATTGGTCCAAATCGTAATCATCTTCACCCGGTCTGGTTGGGTGGCCCAGGTATCCCAAGTCTTTGTGAATATCATGTGTGCCTTTAGCTTTTCCATGATCATGACCGACCTCCTGCAAAATCCATAAACCAGTTACACATTAGTAAAGATTAGGACTTAAAGAAAAAAAAAGAAAAAAAATCTGTAAGTTAAACCTACAACACAGATAGTTGAATGGGAACAAGTATGTGGTACACCACTTAGCCTGAACCGTGGAAGGAACAGTATAGATTTTTTTTTTAAGCTAAGAAATATTCTACAATTGTTTTAATAGAAGCTAGACTGATACAGTGGTCAAGTCAAATGATATATAATTGGCTGGTTTGCTCAAAATTTTGTCATCTAATCATGAATAACTTTAACATTACTTTCCAAATTGCCTTTCAAAACAGGCAAAGAAAGGAAAGGAGTAGAATGAAATTAGCATACTCTATCATACTCTATCATATGCATTATGCATTTTGGATCCAGCTATCAAGATCGCAGTTCCCTTTTAAATTTTGGTAACTCTAAAATTTAATGCAACTGAATATGAGATAACTGAACAATGTGCAAAGCTTTGGGTCAGTTCGAAAGGCCACTAGACCATGAACACATTAGTAAGAAAAAATGGTAAAGAAGGTTACACACCTTATTCATGTCATCTTCAATTGAAATCAAAGTGTTGTCTTCCGTAAAGGATGCAAGCAGTAAAGGAATATCATCGCAATTATTAGCAAGCGCTTCTAGAAGAATATCACCATCGGCATCACCCGAAGCTTGATTAACAACATCATGACTGCAAACTGTTGTAAGCCCCTCACAGTGGGCTGGCACAGTTTGAGATAAGCATGAGAACGACCCCAAAACTGAGCCACCCAAAAGCAAGGTGTCAATAGCAACTGAACTGCTATGGTTATGAGGCAGTGCATAAGTTGGGGTAGACAAACCAGTAGATGGACCAGCTTTTACACAGTCAACTTCCTCATCATCATCCCAATCTTCCTCCTTAAATGGTGCTCCGTATTGAGCACCATTTTTTGGGCCTACACCTTCCTTTTGGAATATCTTACAAAGAACATATGCGTTCTGCAAGACCAAAAAAAAATAAAATTATTATGATGAATTCAAATCTACAGGCACCAGAACACCATCAACTGGTTTATATGCAGGAAAACAAATGGAAATAGCATATAGAACATGAACAAAAGGGCCAGTTCATCAAAATATTAAAAACCTAACTAATACACGTTACAACCCTCTATCCCATTTTATTTATCCATCTTGCTAAACCCAACCATTTAAAAACATGAAATTATTTCTGTGGCGGCTTCATCCTCATCAGATGCAGCGGACCGAGCGATCGAAGTTCAGTGCGTGTTTTTTTAGAATGCAAGGCATTAGTACAAAATTATTGATTTGTATCCTGAACAAAAAAGAGTTTTCAGAATTACCCTCGAAAAGCTTCCAAATTTTGAAGGACAGCCTTTTAAAGGAAACTTTGGAAAGTAACATAACTGTATACAGTCACTTTAGAAAGTAGCAAAAATGAAACATCTACAGATTGGAAATATTGTCAATAATATGGATCAAGAAAGTAACGCATAACTAAGTTGTGTTTGACGATTTTTTATTTTTATTTTTATAAGTAATTGAGCCCAAAGAGAGGGAGAAAGACAGATTCGAAGGCGTGGTCACTAGCTAATTGAGCTACCCCTTGGGATTAAGTTTGACAAAATATTCAATTAGCAAGAAGCATTTAAAGTAGAGATAATGGTTGTCAAGTTGCTGTGCTATGTTTCTAAAGCATTCACAATGTATGAGATGGATGATGCATGCAAAAAGACTATAGCTGTGTAAATATACGGGACAAAAACAGACTGTATTACCTATATTTGCAGCATTTCCAAACAAATTGGGAAAATATTTTCCATTTTATAATATGACCGACATGTTCATCGACAAAAAGTAACTTTCAAGCAATGCAAACACCAGAGGTAGAAAGTATATTTTTTTTCTTCACCAATTTTGAGATTTTTCCATATATTCAAACACAAGAAAATTCAATTCAAATGAAAAAAAAAAAATCCAATAATTTTGGGTTGAACTGACAGGTATCCCCCCTAAACAAACGTATGCGTAAGCTCTGATTTCTGAAACACGCTTAAAAGTACCAAGTATGACGGAAATTTCTGTATATAAATAATAATTTTTCAAAACAATTAAAGTCCCTTTCAGAAAGTTTTTACCAGGGAATCAGCTTATACAAAATGATACATCAAACAACAAAGCTTTTGATTCTACAGGAATAGCATCATACCAAAGATGACAAATAACTACGCATTACCTGAACAACTCCTTTTTCTTCCAGATTTTTATCAAGTCTGTATTCATGCATAACCCAATCAGTTCGTTCACCTTGTGGCGCTCTTCCTCTGTGAAAAATCAAAGTTTTTATAGACCCCACCAACTCTTTATTATAATGAACATGTCTATCCTTTCCGGTGGTTTTCCAGTACCCAAATTCAGTTGCACGATTCATTCTGGCCCCACGTGAATACTTCTTCTCCACAGGGCAAAAGAAGTACCATTTCAGATCCCCACCTTCCAAAAGAGATTTATCTGATGAAGGAAAAAGCACGCTTTACTAAGAAACACAAAGAAAGAGCACAATGTACTAATCATGCAAACAAAAGAATGTATGTAACACTTCTTATGTACCTGGAAGGTCCCAAGGAGCAACCTTGTAAATATCAACCTCTGCAATGGCTTCAAAACAAAGCCTTTCCCCCCTTACTTTCCTCTTTAAATAGTACATAACCAGCTCAACATCAGTGGGGTGAAATCGGAATCCAGGAGCTAGGAGCGATGCTTTCCCCATCAAGAAATTTAAAACAATACCAAACGCTACTGTTTGCCACAAATAAAAATTCTAACTTCTACTGTAGAATGCAAATGAGAATTATGCTTCCCGCAAAAACAAAAAAGCAATCAGTCAAGTCCAGTGCCGAAACAAGATCTTCCACGACCACCGGAGCCTTCCCCTATTCATGAAACTAATATCGCACCGAGCAAGTGACCAGTGCTTCTCGTTGAGGTCAAAAGACATTTGGTGCACAATGATTACCTGTTACCAACATTATTAGGCACACAACCCAACAAAACTCAGAACTCAAAAACAAACCGCAGACTAAAGAAGAACATAAACTAACCAACCAACCAATCAAATTTATAACTCTTTTTTTCAAATGCGAAAGGACTGTATATAGTGGATTGCCAAAACAACCTGAAACAACGTCTCAAAACCCAATATAAGAATCGAAATTAACTGTGAAACAACGCTTCAAAACTTAAAAACCCAAAATAAGAATCCGTAAATGAAGTGAAAAGATAAAGAAGCATTACATCTTTCACTAGATCAAACCAAACCCAAACAATATGAACATGCAAGAGGCACATAAATCAGATAACTACTCACATAATACCACCTCCGCTCCAAAGAATAGAAAACAATTTCTTTCTTTCCATATTCTGATCAAATCAAATCGAACCCAGATGAACCAATCAAAATTCCGTTACTTTTAATCGCATAAACCCAATAAGCCTAAAAAGAAAAAGAAAAAACAAAAACCCTAGAAAACTCTAGCATGCGAAATAAGATGACAATCAAACTGGGAAACCAAAAGGCCCTAGAGACAACAATAAACATCAAAACGAAAATCCTAAAACCTAAGAGATACCAAAAGCAAATAATACAAAACAAAGAGAGAGAGAGAGAGAGAAACCCTAGAGATGGTACCTGAAGCGAGGAACAGGCTCAAGCCACAGAAGAGAGATTGTGGATTGTGGGAGTGAAAGACAATTTTGATGTCTTGTACTGTGAGAATTCAAAGAAAGAGGGAGGAGGCTCAAGGCTGTGTGCCCGGTTGTGTGGGGTCGGGTCTTCAATCTAATCTAATTCGTTCGGAAGCTCACTGGAAATTCACTCTCATTTGATCGGTCAGCTTTCATTTAATTGGTCAGCTTACGTCACATGGGTGGGGTTTTTTTTTAGACGTATATGAGTTGAAGCTTTTGCCAGTTGGTAAAGAAGAAATCTCGGATCCTGTTCACACTACTTTTGGAGATTTTGTAAATCCATCTAATATTTCCATTTTACGGGAAAATTATTAGATCGAGTAATTATTAAGAGAGATTAATTGATTATTTAATGACCATTGAAGGAAAAATATGTATTTGATTTGGAAAAGTAGAAAGATAAACTTTGCATTGAACTTATTCATTCTAATCTTGTGTACAAAAACCATTTCTATCTTGTCTCGTTCCTAACAAAACTTTTATTTGATCTAATTTCAACATAATAGCATCTTCATTTCGGATAATTGACTCATGGATTCATATCCTACCTTTTTTGATAGTGTTCTGAAAACAAAAAAGAAAAGGAAAACATGAGAATAATAGAAAAAACACATGTCATTTGACTCATTTTCGGTTTGATGTTAACTTGTCACAGCCCTATGCACCCCAAACCCCCACCCCCAAAGAAAAAGACAAAAGGCAAAACAAAAAAAAACCACATCAAAACCCTAAGAAAAGGTGTTAACTCTCTAGAAAATAGAGAGAGAAGTTCTAAGGAAAGTTATTTTCGACTTCATTTGTCAAGGAGACAAGTTCTCTGTCTCTCGAAACTGGAATTAAAGTCCAATTGTTTAAGCTAAGGTCTTTGACTCTTAGTTAAGGAGAGTTGTTTTCAACTTGATTTGCCAAGTTCTCACTGTCTGTCGAAGTTGAAATTAAAGACCGATTGTTTAAGCTATAGTCTTTGACTGTTGGTTGAACTGTTGAAGTAAGACTGTAAATGCGTTTATTAGAAGAGAAATGATTCTCGTACACAAAACTTACAACAACGATACAACAGGCTTACGTGGAAAGTGATTTTTTATTATTTTTGTTTTTTCTTTTCTTTTCTTTTGGGTTTGAAAACTGGTTGGAGGGGATTGAAATTTTCATTTCCCCTCCAACGCAGCTCTCTCTCTCTCTCTCTCTCTCTCTCTCTCTCTCTCTCTCTCTCTCTCTCTCTCTCTCTCTCCAACTACCGTTGCCGCCGCTAGTCTTCCCCTTCCCGGCGCCGCTTCACTGGCGGTCGGTCTCCTCCGTCCGAAACCGCCGCTGTTCTCCCGCTCGCTCGCTCACTCACCGGTCGTGACCGACCCTCTCGGCGGTCGGCTTCTGTCTTGGTGGTCGGCCACCCTCCACCGGGCCATCCTTCACCGGCGTTCTGTTTCCGGCGGATTTGGCGGCCGGATCTGTATCCGTCGACGCTAAAAAAGGTACTCGTTGTCACTGGCAGATCTCCCACTTTGCCTTTGTGGGCTGTGAGTTTCTATCAATATTACTATTTTTTAGTTTTATCTTCTCTATTGAATTTTTTGTTCATTTGTTGATCATCGAGTTTGGCTGTTTTGCTATTGTGGGGTTGTCTTGTTTTTGATTCATTATAAGTTTGATGACCTTTCAACTCTTTCACTTCTTTTTATATCTCCTTTGCTGGAGCTTATTCGCTTGCGTGATTGGGACAGAGAAAAAATAAATAAGGATTTATCAATGAAAATTTTATCAATAGGAGGTGGTGTTGGAAATAGATGTTGTTTCTAGTTTCAAAAGCCTTTTCGAAATGAAACTTTAGAATCTCTTTTAGTATAGTTTGTATCTTTGATTGAAAGAACAATTGCAATGTAAGCATCTTAAGCAGACTAAACTAGTATCAGCCATATTTCTCCGGACTAACCAAAATACCTTTTGTGCTACAGGAATAGCCACTCCAATACTCCATCAATGAAATATTGATTCTTTCTTTCTCTTATTCTTTACAAAAAAAAAAAAAAAAAACCTCTGCAAAATAATATTTAAATAAAACAGAGAGTAGAATAGATAATTGTTGGAGTGTGTATAGAAAAACATTTTCTAACATAGAAATTTGTATTTTTTTCACTTGGTATTTTAGCTATTGGAGATGCTCTTAACATGTTCTCAATCTTTGATTTCTGTTTGTGGTAGTCCATTTATATCCCTGTTTTTTTTTTTCCTTTTTGTTTTGTTTTGTCTCAGTTTACTAACTTAGAATGCAAGAAATCAAATTGCAATGAGCTAGAAGATTACCATTTCTTTTTATGCCGTGTTTTTACCCTTTTTTGATCTCATCTTTTCTATTTAGCTCTTGACTTTCTTTTGTATTGATGTTTTAAGGCACTGAGTTAATAGTGAAGAAAGTTTAAAAGCGTTTAGCTAATAGTTTTGCGGAAACTTTTATCTGATTCTGATTTATCTGCAATCAATCAACTAGTTGTTCTCTCTTAAAGGTAGGTACTGCTTCTTGCAAGTTTGTGATTTTTTGTTGGTAAATACATATACAATGACCATTGATGAGGATTGGGATGCTTTATAATTATGGCTTAATTATTTGGCTATGTATCTCGACTTGAAAATTTTTATGGTGGATCTTCATGAAATTGCTTTATTTGGTGATAGAAGAGGATTTCCATGCCTCTTTCCAACCAAAGAAAGGAACATAAATTTCGGTAAAGAAAAACAATTCTACAGATCAACTGATGCAAGGACTTGGTTCTTCTTTTTCTCCACCAAACTTAAATGATTTTATTTTTTTCGTTTATCATGCTCTAAGGGCTATTGGTTTTAGGTTGGTAAATTCATCATTTTGCCTAAACTTGCCCTTGTGCAGTGAGTGTAGTGGGGCTGGTCAACAAGTGAAATCCTGTGAACCAATCTTGAGGTCCAAAGGATGAGCTGTGAGCTGTGCTTAGCACAAGCAAGCAAAGCTCATAAGCCTTTATTGCTAAATGAGCCTTAGCCAACTTAATTGGGGGTGGTTCCTTTCCTCTCTTTTTCTATCTTTCATTGTTAGTTCCTGGTTGTCATCTTAAATGTGCACACTTCCTTGAGACCATTAGAGTGACGTTTTGGATGTAATAAATTTTACATATTTTGACTGCAATCAAGGACAGTTGACATGTGGCTCATGTTCCTACTGTGTAAGTTTTTTTTTTTCCCGGATTCTGAGTATCAACCCATTGTCTTAGGATAATTATCTGAAGGCTCAACATTAGTACTTGTGTTCTCTCGGTCTGAGATTTTCTTTCCAATCTTATATACAACCTTGACTGCTTGTATCATTAACAGATATCAGTATGCAGATGTGCGTTCTTATATTTGTGGGAACAAATGGTGAGACTTACTACAACACAGTTGCTCTGGTTTCTTGTGTGCAAAACTTCCCAAAAAGTCGGGGTCCTGTGGTCGGAATTCTAAAGGGCTTTGTTGGATTGGGTGGCGCAATTTTGACTCAGATATATGCAATGATTCATTCCCCTGATCATGCATCTCTGATATTCATGGTTGCAGTTGGTCCAGCAATGATATTCATGTGTGAGCCACAGAAACAAGAACTTGACAGACTTCAGCAGGATTCTAGTGAATGTATATTTGATGCTGAATGTATATATATTTGTATAGTTAAGTCGCAGAATGTATATTTTATGTACAATTTGATGGGCATTTTGAGCTCTAGTGTATGGATTGAAGGCAGAATTTTTTCCCAAGTTGCTTGGTATCTTTTAAGTGAATTTGGTTTTGTCTACTGATGCAAAGCCCAGGTTAAAGTGGACTCCAGAACTTCATCAAAGATTTGTTGAAGTTCTGGAGTAAATCAACTTGGAGGGCCAGACAATGAGTCTAGAAGCTGGTTCCCAAGGGATCAAGATTCTGCAAGAAAGGAAAGATGCTGGTGCATTTGGTATCCAGAAAAACCCATAAGAAACTCTTTAACTCCATGTGAATGTATATTTGATGCTGAATGCATATATATTTGTATAGTTAAGTCGCAGCTGAATCACAGCAATATGTAGCCAGGATTGGCAAGCATTCTGCCATTTTTGGATTGTACTAACAATTACTGATTTCTATGGGGAAAAAAAAAATAAAAATTGATATTAGTGGTTCATTTGATTGTTGTGGAATATAAAGGCCGAGTAGTTTTCTGCCATATATTCTGCGTGCAAACACATTGTGGTTGAGAATATTGTACCTGTAGCTTCTGATCATATACTATTTTTATGCATTTTGTTTGAAAAAAAGTATTTGTTCGTTATGAAGAGGGTGTTTTTAGAGGTGTTGAAAAACATGAATATTTGTTACATTTTTTTCACCCAACAATGCAAGCCACACAGACATGCCTAACCATCAACCAACAACTGAAAGGCTAAAAACCAAACAGCCTAAAACAACAACAAACACACCAAGGTTCTGAACACTCAAACTGCTACAAGCAGCACATCGACAGACTAAACTACAACTTGAGTGAGCGATACTGCAATTCTACAACTTGCTGCAACTCTAGAGCCAGTTTGGTGCCATCTTGCTTGACATTGGCTTCAAGGATGGGTCATCTAAAACCTTGGCGAGTGAGCGGTACTGCAATTTTACACTTTCGGTATAGTCCAATGTCTTGACTACCTACCTGTATAACAAAAGCAAATTCAATTTTTATTATATTAGATTCGAATGAACAATTCACTTGTTTTCTTTCTTTTTGTTTAGATTATTCATTAATTCAAAGACACTATTAGCTCAAATCATGGGTTAAAAATCAACAATCAAAGCAATCCTAGCCTGAGCCAAATACATACTGCTTAATTGAAAGGAAATAAATTTACTCGAGATAATTACCAAAAAAATAAAAAACTGATGAAAATGATACAAATTAGAAAATTTTAACAGAAAACAAGCTAGAACAAATTTGCATAGAAAAATCTGGGTTCTGAAAGGCTTCCACATCTACAAAATCAGATTTTATTCTTTTTTGTTTTTTTCTGGAACAGACAACGGATTAATACTTTTGTTTTGACAAGGCTACAGAATTGGTTCTAAAAACTAAGGTACAAAAAGTCTCTAACCAAGGGCAGTAAAGACTAAAATGCATATCATAACATACAAGGAACAAGAACTCCATAATATCCAAATGATTCCAATTTGTTTTCCGCAACATTTGATAGTTTTTCAGCACCAAATAACATACAGGGTATTGTTGATAACTTCCAGAGGGGATTTGAAAAACTGGGTCTTGTTGATAACTTACAGGATTTGTGCGAGACAATGGATTGGTAATACTACTACTATCACTGTGGAATTAAAACAAACACCAAATACCCAATTCAGAATTTGATCATCCCTTCACAAAGAACAAATATAAAACAGTCCAATCAAATTACAGAAATTTGGAAGTAAAATGAATCAAAAGAGTACCTTGAAACTGAATCTGGGGAAGGCAAATCAAATCCACCACTTGACTTCGGTTGGGGCAGTTGAGGGGCTGCGGTTTCCGACGGTACTCACAGGCAGATCCGGCCAGAGAGAGGGATGGGCTGCGGGCTGCGGTTTCCGACGGACACCGGAGGAGAACTCCGATGAAGCAGCGCCGACAAGGAGACTACCCACGACCGGAGAGGGACGCCGGACGCCGATTTGGGACAGGGACTGTACGGAGAGAATTCAGAGAGAGGGAGGGGGGGTGCGTTGGGGGGAAATGAAATTTCATTTCCTCTCCAACCGGTTTTGACTGAAAAAAAAAAAAAAAGAAAAAAGAAAAAAAGAAGAAAGAAAAAAAGAAAAAAAGAAAAAAACGATTAAAAGTGCCTTTCCACGGACTGCCGGCCGGAGAAGAGACAGAGAGAGACGCGTTAGGAGGGGAAATGCGATGCACGGAGAGAGACAGAGAGAGCGTCGCCGGAGAGTACCTTTTTTAGCGTCGACGGATACAGATCCGGCCGCCAAATCCGCCGGAAACAGAACGCCGGTGAAGGATGGCCCGGTGGAGGGTGGCCGACCACCAAGACAGAAGCCGACCGCCGAGAGGGTCGGTCACGACCGGTGAGTGAGCGAGCGAGCGGGAGACCAGCGGCGGTTTCGGACGGAGGAGACCGACCGCCAATGAAGCGGCGCCGGGAAGGGGAAGACCAGCGGCGGCAACGGTAGTTGGAGAGAGAGAGAGAGAGAGAGAGAGAGAGAGAGAGAGAGAGAGAGAGAGAGAGAGAGAGAGAGAGAGAGCTGCGTTGGAGGGGAAATGAAAATTTCAATTCCCTCCAACCAGTTTTCAAACCCAAAAGAAAAGAAAAGAAAAAACAAAAATAATAAAAAATTACTTTCCACGTAAGCCTGTTGTATCGTTGTTGTAAGTTTTGTGTACGAGAATCATTTCTCTTATTAGAATATAGCAAAGTTTATAAAACTAATTATGTTTAGTACGCGAAATGGTTATTTCATTTAAAAATAATAATTTTTATTGAAAATAGAAAAATGTGAAATAACCTTGAAATAATCAATGAGAAAAAGAGCCATTCCTCTCTCATTTTCTCGTGGACAACAAGAATAGCTATTTAAATTGTTAAATGCTTATCATATGCTTATAACACTAAAGTTATTTTATCTACATAATTTAATCCTTTAAAAAAAAAAAAAAAAATCCATTTATAGTCACTTTGCGTACCAACAGTAACCTAAATGCTTTCACTTAGGTCATATACACCATTTGTTACTGATTTTGCAATATAAGTAGATTCTGATTCTTTTTGAATTCGAAATTTGTGACATGACTTCAATAATTATCTGTAGACTGTAGGCTATGAACGCAGATCAAGATAGAGCCACTAGCAAGGGAATCTGCTAAAAATATTTACAGAAGATTTGGGACATCTCAGAAAAAGCATGTCCTATCCTATATCGCCTTTTGATCATTATCTCTGACTTCATTATCCCCTCCACCCGACCAACATATTAGTACAAAAAGAAAAAAGAAAAAGAACAAACAAACCACCCAAAAAAAGGCCAAAGCCTAATATTAATCCAACCAAAAGTAAAGGCCAAAGCCATGACATCAGTCCATTGTCGTGGACGGGTTAGCCATCCGATTCAAGGTTGTGACTGTGATGGCCGACGGAGACCTGGTATCTGCAACACAATAATTTAGTCTACACGCAGTTATGGAAAAATTACATAATTGAATTGCAGAATTTTATCTTTCAAACTCGAAGAATGAAAAAGAAATCTTCCAAACACGAGCACTGCTCAAAATGTTTGCGCACAAGCTTGTGCAATAAAACTGTGTACTGGAAAAAATACAGTGCGTAAGATGTGAGGATGATGAAATGTTCAGAAATTAGCTACACATTCACATTGCATTTGTTTCTAAAGAAAAGCAAACGGTGCAAGCCAATAGAAAGCTCTAGTTTAAGAGGTATTTGTAACACCTCCATGTTACTCTAGAACTTGGAACAGTTGCTTGACAAAAAATGAAGAGGTGAATCTTGGAATAGATAGCAATCAGGAATGTCAATATAAACAGTAAGTAATAGACCCAAAGGAAGCCCCTCAAGGTACAAACTGATATGGACCCCTGGTGTACACAAAGCCTACTTCTATATGAAGCATTGAAGGTTAAAAATATCTCTAAGGTGGAAACCCTACTAAGGTCTTGAAGAACTTGAACAAAAATCGAAGTTTGTGGAACACCATACAACAATATTTGGTAACAGAATATAGATACCAACCTCAATTCCATGAGGGCCTATACGATTACGAGAGATAAAATTCAGTACCAGAGTAGCAAACTCTTCTGGTGCATCTTCCTGCAACAATTTTTAGTATAAAAGTAACTTTTTTTCGGAACAAAGAATAGCGGAGAAACCAAATAAATGCACCATGAAAAATAACTGATATGGACCTGTATAGCATGCCCAGAGTGTCTGACGACCACCATTTGAAACTTTCCTTGCATTTGACCAATTGTGAGAGATCTGTCACAAAACAGTGTAAAGAAATTTTCAGGAAATCAACCTGACCAATTTCAAGTTTATAGAGACCAGAGTGTTAGTACAATGGAAGAACTGGGCTCAAATTAAAATCTACGGAAATTACCAACCCATTTTCCAGTATCAAATCATAAAATTGATAAATTAAAGCAGTACAGAAAATAAAGTGTAAACAAGTAAGCTTTATGACAATATGCACTTCAGGAGCCATGATTCCAAAACCCTATCCATGCTGTAGTGATTCTTGCTGAAAATATAGTTTCGGTCGGTAACCTATCAATGAAAGCACCCTATCACATCTTGATTGGGTCATCATTCCAATATGCTTCTTGAACACACAGAATTGTTAATAAAATAATTATATAACTTCATACACAAACACAGTATATATATAAAACCACCTTTTTCATATCTTATCTATGCCTGTCTTTCCAGTTATAGTGTGCACCTGTATCGTATCTACGTTTGTCTGTGATATAGAGCTTGTGAAAAAGAAAAATAGAGAAAAATAAATCCCACTTATTGATGCAAATGATGATATACCCCATGCACCCATGAAGACAAATCCCTCCACCCAAAAAAAAACATGAAAAGCTTGGAATGGATTGCCTAAATTCAAACTAGATTGCCCAAATTTGGTTTCAGTGAAATTTTATCTTTTTATTTATTTATTTATTATTATGACGAGGAACTTCTCTAAGACAGGACCACTTCGTCTACCTACCCCTGTTTGGTAAACTTTGGACTTGTCTGAAACGTCCCTCCACAGGAATCGGGTAATACTCCGACTTCGCCAACGGGCTGGCCCCAATAATTGTTTGCATCCAAGAAATGTTATCTTATTTTCTATCTTTGTATAATGAGCTTTGAATCTAGATCTAAACCGACCTCACCTGAAACTTCATTTGAGAAACAGGATTGGTTAAATTGACAGATTTATGATTAAATCTGACAGCCTTTATTTTTACCTCAATTTCCCTTGGTTTTCTGTTCTTTTCCCTTTTCCCAAAATGTAAAAATGAAACTTCTACCTTTTATTTATTTTTTTGCTAGATTCCTGGACAAATGACCAAATATTTCAACCCAAGCTAACACATTCAACTTGGCATCTTGTTCAATTCTGATTTCGTTCACTTTAAACATACTATACAATTTAGTAGAATCATGCATAATACAGTTTCAAATTGTTATTATAGCACTACCACACTTTTGTCCACTATATTTTCCTTTCCCTACATATGTATAAGGGTTGATTTACCATGTGCATACTTTTTTTTTTTTTGATAAGTAAGAAAATTTTATTAAAAAAGCGTAAGACGCCCCTAAGTACACAGGAAGTATATACAGGGACAATTCAGCTAGCCCACATAAAAAACCCAAGAAAACCCATAGGGAACTACAAACCCACACTCCCAAAACCATGTGCATACTTATCATCTCTAGATCATAATCTCAGCTATTACTGGAAGCATAAAAGTCTCTAAGTGTTGTGCAAATTGCAGAATATTCGCACATAAGATATACAGCTTCATGCTAGTCATTGTACTGTGCATCAATTAGATTTGTGAATGTCTCTGACAGCCAGAGAGAACCACCCCCCCCCCCCAAAAAAAAAAACTGTTTCTTTGATTATACAGTAGTGTCTTGACATATATATAATGATAATGATGATCTTGTTAAACTCGTATAGATTAATTAAAACAAATAATAACGGAGAGAACCTGTCTAGTCTGTCTGTTCCTGCTAACAGCAAGAGCTTCGGAACAGGACACGACAGAAATTTATCTGAAAGGCCTTCATACCTGTAAATAACTAATTTCAGTAGTTGAATTGGCGCAAAAATGCCTTAAGTAATGAAAGCTAGAACAGATGTATATTATGGTACTTCACTAGTTTTTTATCAACAAGCTAAAAACGGGACATGCATTGGTGTAGCACTCAAACAGTTCAACCACAATATCCAACCACACCTAATGAGACATTTTATCCCATTGATGTGCTGAAGAGTTGGAATTCAAATCTAATTCCCACAAGTAACAATTTGCCTGGCCACAGGGACATATAAATGTGCATACTAATGACAAGTATTTATTCATACCAGCCTCTCCAATATTGTTCTGTCTCTTCTAGACATGCTCGGTAAGTATAACTGCAGCACAAAATTAGAACTGTGCCTGTCAGATGCAGGACTATGAAACCATGCTGAAAAAATTCAATAGGCAACAACTGATCATGCAAATGGATAAAATTATGGATCTCTGGAAATATTCAAACAGAAAATGAACAGTTGTAGCATAATAGAAGCATTTACCATTTCTTGGAATCATCATACTTTAATGTGGCAGGGATGGATACACGAGCTGAATCCACGTTTCTCAAAGAGCCTCCTTTTACACTCCATTCAATCTACACCAAGAAACTTTCAAACTCATGATGACAGCCTAACTTCACCAGTGAAAATAGGCTTACACACACAGTGGCACACACACATATATCATTTCAACTTAGAGCTGCCTATGTTCAAACATTATATGAGAAATTATATCGGCCCATGACGTGACAGATTAGTGCATCCTGAAAATTTGAGATTTCTCCACATATTGTTCAGTAATTTCTAGAAGTATTTCATAATTTAGTTTTCTCATCCTCTAGGTAAAAATCTTCTGATCTTTAGTCTGCTGCTAAAACGAAATTAAACCTTCTTGTTAATCTATTTGATAAGTTAAGCCTTCTTGTTAATCTTGCAAGTGATAAACCCATAAAAAACAAATTGTGGTGTAAGAAGAAATTCTGAAGCTACAATATTTAAACCATATATCAAGTAACACTAAATACTAGACGAGAGGTACCGCTTTTTCAACGGCTGAAAAATACTTCATCCTGCTTGACAGGATTTTCTGCATATGAATTAATGAAGCCATAGCTGTTCCCTGAAATTTTTAATGATTGTCAACATAGCTTCAATATGCCATTGACAAGCAAACAAACAGGCAATTCCAACAAGGTCATTCTAAGCAACCTCTACAACATCCACAACAACCAGCCCGGCCAAGCTAGGCAATGATTTCTTCGCAGCAACGTGCACAGCAACGGAGCCTCCCATGCTGTATGAGGATTACAAAGTCCAATAGATGATGGTTAAGGTGGTGAAAATAGAATTAAAACAAAAAGAAAAAGAATTTAGTTAGGTATTTTAGTTTTGTTGATGAAGGCAAAGAGAATAAAGTACTGATAATCATGATTAAACTCCACTTCTTTATAGAGAATTTTCAGAGAAATGTAAAGTGAATATTCAGAGAATAGACATAATGGCATATAAAAGCTAGGCAAATTATGCATTTCTTACTGTCAACAAAACCAATAAAAAAGAAAAAAGATTATAACCCATTAATTGCTTTGTCACTAGAGATCTCCCATCTCCAAGGTAAACTCTGAAATTATTACAAACCCTCCCTTATGCTTTATTCAATGAACATTGTTGGAAAACCTTTTTTTTTCGGATAAGTAAATCAATTTCATTTAAAAGCATAGAGGAGCACAACCCTGGTTTCCATTGTTGGAAAACCTTCTGTCCACACCAAAAAGTCTATTCTGTAATAATATGTTTTGACCACTTCACCTAGTTTAATGACTCTTCGTTTCCTCCAATTTTTACCCATTGATTACAAATTATCTAACACCCCCTTACTCCTCCCCCTTTTAAAATTTCTGCTAAGCATGAAAATTATTCAATACAAGAACATTAGGGGAAGAGCACAACCTGTGGCCAACAAGCACAATTGCCGGAGGGGAATCTCCATACATCGATTTCAAAACAGCCAAAACATCATTGCACATAGTCTGCACTTAAAAGATTACCATTTTATGAATAGCCTACGAAAACTGCACTGACAAAAATTTTACTCAAAGAAAAAATCCCCTAAAAAAATACATGATTTGTGGATAATTTTCATTTGTCTATATTTGTACCTCAATAGATAGGTCCAGTTCATTTTCTGATGCTGACTTTCCATGTCCTCTCAAATCCATTGCCACTACCCGAGCTTTCTCCTTGATCTTACTTGCTGCCACCGCAAATGAAAGCCTGCCCAAAATGTGTGACATAATATCATTACGTCATATAGCCAGAGTTCGGCTAGCAACATACATGCATACACATATTTCACATCATACATAACAAATCATAAAAAATACAAACATGTGTATATGTATATGTGTATCTTATGCAAAATATGGATTTCTGTGATGTCGTAATTCCACCAAACATTCAATTGCGTGGTGTCAAAGCCTTGGGAGGTACTTGATCAAACAGTTTTCACACACACTTAGGCAATCAACTTGTGTACAAAGACACAATCGGCTAGGCGCTACACATACACACACTAACCCCATTAATTTAAAACAATCGTTTTATATATGAATTCGATAATCAAAATCATGGTTTGATACCACTCGTTGGAAAATAAATACAAAGCTTGAGCACGGATTTGAGCTCAATTATGCTAATGTCAACTACTGTGCGTAATTATGTTATATCAGCTCCTCATTCACGTGACTAATACTCTAACATTAATGAAGCTGCACGATTTAAATCAAAATCGCAAAAATGGTTCCTTTGGGGCTGCGTTTGAAAAAAAAAATGTGGCAGCGCCGATTTTTTAATAGCAATATAATGAATAATAACAAATAAGAAGAAAAAGCATCGCCGTTGAAGAAAAATAATGAGACAAACATACCCAGAGTAACCACCTCCATGCAGACAAAAAACAACCGGTCCTTCTGTTCCTCCCAAATATACATGAAACACCTAAAATCACAAAGCGTGTTAGCAAGAGAATTATATATATTAAAAAAAATAAAAAATAAAAAAACTTCTCTTGTAAAGGAAAAAATTGCCCACTACTAACATCCTCTGTATCCGGAATACGAATATCATCTTCCCGATCAAAATAGCCCAACCATTCCAACGGTGAGTATTTCTGCAACGAACTCCTATAACAACAACAACAATAATAATAAACGATAATCGTAATTTAAGAAAAAAAAAAAAAAGAGAGGAAAATTGTGAAAGAGTGAAATCTGTTTGGTTAGAGGGCTATGAACGAGTTTGGGAAACTCACTGAGTCGCAGGGCGATCGGGTTTGGAGGCGAAGGTAGAGAAAGGTTTCTGGTTTTGTCGCTCTGAGGTCTCATCTTCGGGAAGAGTACTGAGACTAGAGGAATCCATTTTCGTTCTTGTTCAGTTTCTCTAAGAGGTAACAAAATTTTATTAATATGATTATATTTGTTGGTTAATAAATAAAAATAGATAGAATCTTTAATTTCGTGTGTGGACTTGGGCTAACATGTGGACTCAGATAGACTTGGTCGGAACTTGAAGCCCAAAATTCTTTTTCGGGCTCCCCGGCTGGGACAGGTAATTCCATACCAGGTCTCTTTCACATTATTCAATTCAAATTATTATAATTCGTTTCGGTGTTTGTTTTTTAAAATTAGAATTTAATTTTTATTTAATGTCCGAATTTCGAAATTTAATTTTGTGAGATAAAATTAAAAAAATTTGAATAAATTATGATATATTTAGAAAAAAAATTAAAAAAAATTATAATTTATTTTTGAAAAAGTTGAATAAAATATATATTTTTTTTAAAAAAAAAACAGAATTATATTTGTTTTTGAAAACATGGCTGCCAATCCCCATGATAATTCTGTAAATAATTACTGTAGATTCCATTCGCCTCCTATTTCCCCCGATCGATGGCCTTAAATATGTTTTTATCCCATTGATATAGAGTTGATGAGTGTTTTTTTATGAGATCCGATATTAAAATTGTATTTTGTATTAATTGTTTGGGAATGGTTTGGAGTATCGGGCCTGTTTGGCATTCATTTTTCTTCTACTTTTTAATTTTTATACAAAAAGTCAAATATCTTTTTTAACTTTAAAAAATAATTTTATTCACTTTTTTCTCAGAAAAAAATTCAAAATTTATGTTCCTTTAATATCAAGTCAATCTATTTATTTACCTTTTCTCCTGTTCAAAATATCTGCCAAACATTTTTGATTTTGAAAGAAGAAAAATGTTTAGAAATTTGTTATCAAATGAGATCGAGGAAAATGCTTTTAGATTAAAAAAAATTACATTATTGATCCTTATGATTGGCATAAATTACAAATCACTTATTGTAATATAAAAAGTAATTATAAGGTTTATGTGGTAGACAAAAATTACAAATTAGTCTCTGAAGTTGTTTTTCGTCCACAAACTTAACAAAAACCGTTAGGTTACCACACCAATTGTCATTCCGATAAAAATACGACACGTGTCACTCGACTCACTCTTAATAAAAAATATATTAATATATATAAAACTACAAATTTTTATTTTTATTTTTGTTTTAGAAAGAAAAGAAAAATAAAACAAGGGGTTTGGGTGGTGGCTTGCAGCACCTCTAGGGTGGCTCGCTGGGCGCCACCCCTTGCCCCATCTAAGCCACCCAAAAGAAAGGGGTTGGGGACGAGCCACCCTTAGCCTATGTGGTGCACAGCCACCCTGGACTTAAGGAGAGGCAGCGAGCTACTCTGGGGTGTCTTGCAAGGCCACCCCCCTCCCCAATGGGGGGTGGCTGCCTTTCATTTTTTTTAAAGGAAAGAAAAATTAAAATAAAATTTGAAATTTATAATTTTTTATTAAAAATGATACGTGTCGTGTTTTTATTAGACTGACGTGGCAACCTAACAATTCTGTTAAGTTTGTGGACGGAAAATGACTTCAAGAAGTAATTTGTAATTTTCACCTACAATACAGATCTTACAATTATTTTTTATACTACAAAGAATAATTTGTAATTTAGGTCAACTACAAATGACCAACAGTATAATTTTTCATTTAAATTATCTTACGAAAAAATTACAAACCTCGGAGGAGCCAGCCCAATTCCCGGCCCAATAGCTCCACTTAAATAGCCCGTACAGTCCCAAGGCGCCAGCTGCCAGCCATTTAAACTCCGTTTCGCGCACATTTCCCACTCGTTCTGAAAACCTTACAAGACTCTCCGACTACCAATTTTCCGTCACTTTTCCGAAAAAATGCGCCAGAAGCGGTGGGTCCCGCAGGTCCTGTGGCGCTTATTCCGACACCGAGCGCGCACACTGTCTAGCGCGATCGCGGCTATGCTTCCTCCTCCGCCCTCCGCGGCGGAGTGCCGGTACTGCAAGGGCTCGCGTTGCCTCCGCTGCAGCGCCGAAGCGATGTCGTTCCTGGTGAGGCCTGACGACCCCTCCGACTACTTCAGGCTCTTGAATCGCTGCTTCGTTGTTATGTCCGATGATGCGCCTCCTCTCTTGGATTTCGATCCTCGCTCTCGCTGGTCCCAAGCTCAGGTCCGTACACCTCCTTATATGTATACGCATACAAATGTATGTATGTAGGTGTATAATGTTGCACACACGCGCATAACTTTCATACATACATGAGTAAGTGTTCGTGTATATACGAATAAATATATACACGCATAGCACAAGCACGCATATATACACGAACATGCAATGATATGATTTCAATGCAGTACGTCCGCTCCCAAGTGGCTGTAGGTTGTCCGTTTACCGGGCCAAGACATTTGTTATACATACATACATATAAATGTATACATTATGAATATTATATAATCTATATTAATGTAGTCTGGATAGGTGAATTTTGGGTGCGTGTTGTTAAAGTATTGACTAAGTGATTAAATTTACCTCTTCTAATCAGTTTAAGCTTTTATGAGAAATGGTAGTTTAACATGGTATCAGAGCCAAAGGTCCTGAGTTCGAATCTTGACTCCGTTATTTACCTCCCATTTCAATTAAATATTCCACATGTTGGCCTCACCTATTAAAAGGATGTCCGAGCTCACATGTGAGGGAGAGTGTTAAAGTATTGATTAAGTGATTAAATTTACCTCTTCCTTTCGGCTTAAGCTTTTAGGACAAAGTGTGTGTGTGTGTGTTTTTTTTATTATTTATTTGGGTAGAAAATAAAGAAGGAAAAGAATTTGTAAGAAGAAAAAAAAAACAGTTGGTCCATGCCTTTTTGCAGTTATGCAGTTAAAGCTGTGATTAAAAACAAATGAAGTGATAGGAGCTGATTAGATGAAACTCTTTGCTTAATTTTTCCCAAACCGAAATTATTAAATGAGTTAATAATAGTTTAATTTTTTTGAAATGGATGAATAATTTTGTTCTCGTGAAAACAAATCGAAATTCAAATTTTGTTTTAATTTAGACCTGTGAAAACAAATCCTTTACCCAACTGAGCTTAAGATATTTTTGTAGGTTTTTTTTTTCCCCCCTTGTTTTGATGAATTACATGGATTAATGATAATGATACTAATTGTTGCGTAGGCAGTGTTTTGTTTTGTTTTTTAATTTAATTTAATTTAATTTTATATCAGTGTCTTTTTAAAATTAATTAAATCTCGATAATGTTGAAGTATTGATTAAATGATTAAATTTACCTCTTCCTATCATATTAAGCTTTTATAATAAGTTATGATTTAATATGTTATCAGATCTAAAAGGTCTTGGTTTCGTACTTTGTCTCAGTCATTCACTCACATTTCAATTAAATATTCCACATGTTGAGCATCATTTATTAAAAAAGATTTCGAGCCCACACTTGAGAAGTATTAAAGTATGGATTAAATATTAAATTTACCTATTTCTATTCGCTTAAGCTTTTAGGATAAGTGGTAATTTAACAAATAAGACAATCATTTTGCACATCTAATAAGTAAATTACTACTTGTTATGTTTCCAGATTGTTCAAAGGACTATTGAAATGATAATGTACGAGCAGCCCATGTCTTCCAATGTAATATGCAACAGTTATGATAAGGCAAGCATTTATTACTTCATTCACCCTATTGCTATCACTATTGTCCATTATCATCCATATTATATAGGAAATGGAGTTCGCTGTGTGTAGTATTATGGCCCTTCTACATGCATAAGCAAAATGACCCTCCACGTCACTCAGTACAAGTTGTGTATCATATACGGTAGGAATATGTGGCTTCTGGTTTTGCATTTTTTGTATTTGTACTACTAAAGCTGCTGGTTCAGGGGTAGGGTTGGTTCTGTTTAGTTTGGGGAATGGACCCCTCAGAGAATGCATTTCTATGGGGCTTAGTCGGGGAAGGGAAAAGGACAACCTCCATTTCCGTATGGTAATAGAGCTTTTGATATCCTATAACTTGTCTCACTATACTTACAGTCCTTTCAGATAGGAATTTCCAATTGAATTCCAAATACTTGATCATCAGCATTCAAAGTAAATTTTGTTCAAAGCCCTTTCAAAAAGTATGCATATCTATTGATGATTAATATGAGGCCTTCTGCATGTATCCATGTTTCATGTATTGCATTCATTTTCCCATCTGTTTAGGATGAGGAGATAAGGATGTAGAAGTGCTTGGAAGCCATATGCTCATCCAAGGATTAAAAGTAAAGACTATTTGGAAGCCACAAAATATTTAAAGCTTTGTAATGCCTGTGATTGATGTTCTCAAATATAAGAGTTGTTAAAAGCCACACTCTTATCTATGAAAAAGTGCAAGGGTGTTTTGGCCATTGTTTATTTAAATTGCTAAAATGCTTGTGTATCTAAATGTTATACGATCGCGTCAATTTGTTTTTTCTATAACAATCATTAATCACGGTTTCACTTATGGAAAGATATTCAATTATATGCAACAGAGTAATCACTCAAGCCCCATTATGGAAGTTCTATCTTCTACGGCTTGGTCTCTTCTCTTAGAAAGGGTATGTTTTGCTAAGTTCTTGTCTGTCAGTTTCTTGAACTACGCCAATACATTTTTGTTTTCTGGTATAGTAGTGACTGGAATAAGGTGAACATTGCTTGTATGCAGGTTGGGGATGATGTCATGGTTTATCTTCTAAAGTATACATCAATCTTTGTACCACTTCCTCATAATAAGCACCATCAAGTGGCAGGTCCTCCTATAAGTACTTTATGCCTCAAGTTGTTGAAGCAAACGTCAGAGTCTCAGTATCAGCATACTTCACTCGTTCAATTTGGTAATTAAGAGTTCCTGAGTGTAGAAGCTCTGTAAACCTGTTTCACTTGCATCACATTCCCTTTATGGTACCTGGGAAAATAATGTTACATAAATATGCTGTTAATTTGTGTGTGTGTGTTTGTGTGTATATATATTGGCAAAAGTGCCATTTAGTTTTGCAAAATGCTTTGTGCATATTTAATTTAATGAAAATAGCCTGCAAGAGGCCTGATTGTTGAATGAAAATCCTTCTAAATTCCAAATATTGTTTTAAAGCAACCATTTAGAAATTACTACAATCATATCAAGGAACAAGACACTGATTATACTAATTGAATAAATAATAATTAGAATTTGATACTAGTTACCATTCTTTATAAAGGTTAACTACATCTATTTTATGTGCTTTGACGTAATGTCAATAGTTTTTGACACTTTGATGTTCTGCTCTGTATTATCTTTTTGACAATAAGCAAGGTCTTACCTGACTTCTTGCTGTCCTTTTGTTTCTAAAAGATCCTTCCCATTTCTTGTTGTCCAAAATTATTTTAGCTTTGTGGCTATTAGTTTTCATTATAACGTTCAGTCATGTATAGCTTCTCATTTTTAAATATTGATAAAAGTCCACACAAATGGTGTGATTCAGCCACCACTTTTTCTCAGGATCCAAAAAGAAGAGGTCGTTTGTTGGCAATGTCAACTCAATGTTAGATATACAGAATTTCAGTAGTTCATTTAGTATTGCTTATCCCTCAAGTTCCATAAACTGTGTGGATTCCAATGATGGGATTAGTCTAACAACATCTAGTCAGCTTCATCGAGGTAAGCACTCTCAAATGAGTTTATCCGAAGCAGCTACACCAGTAATTGGAAGTGGTATCAATAACACTGATGGAGATTCAAATGAGGAACTTCATGAAAGCTCAAATCAGATTTCAGCTCAGTTTAGAAAGCGTTCAAGGCCGTTTAGTTGGCAGCGTCAAAGAAAGCGAAGGCATTTAGATTTTGAAAAGACTAGGGTTAAGACCTCTTTTGCAACAATTCTTACCGATAAAGATGGCTTATCTGGGGGGCTCCAAAGTGGTGCAAATTCCAGCTCAAGTCCTTGCCGTGAAAAGGTATTCCATATGAAGGACCTTTGAGTCTAGTTCAAATTTAGTTTCATGAGATAGTGAGAGAAGATACAACCGGTAGCAACTGTTGAAAAGTGCAAGGAACAAGAGGAATATGCTGTGGGTCAACTTTAACAAACAGGCTGAAGTGCATTTCGGATGCTTCCTCTTTTTCTTATATTAAAATATATGTAAAATCTTTCATTACCAACAAACTAAGATTTGGTTGACATATACTTATTCATCAAAAAAAAAAAAAAACGAAGAAAGATTTGGTTCACATATACTCATATCAAGAAGATTGAATGACTTTATGCCTCCCACTGTTGAACATTTTGATTTCTTTCAATGCAATGGTTGACATTTTCACTCTGCCATTGTGGTTTCTGCAGATGCCATGGCAATGCTCTTGTTTTTTGGTATTGCAAGCTCCCCAGTCCCAGTTTGTCGCCAAAGGGGCTTATATTAACAGGCAATCAATATTTTATGACTCGGAATGTTCTTCATCAGTTTTTCCGCGAAATCGTATCCTTCAATTCTTAAACATGTATGCAACTAATTTTTCATCTCCTCATTTTAGAGTTGCTTGCATTTTCTTTGTAACCAAATATGTTATTCATTTTGTGTTGTGCAACTATGCATCTTTTTTGCCTTATATTATTCGTCAGAGAGACATAGTTTGACATTAAATTAATGATGTTTAGTTTCTGTTACCTTAATAATCCCCAGATATACTAAGTTCTTTAAAGCCCAATCTTTCTAGTGCAAAGGTTCTCGCTGGCAATATCTTTGGCTTATGTGAAGTAAATGCAAGTGGTCAGTCAATGCCATGCTTCCAGAGTAGTGGCTTTTGTCCCATTGGATCTGCATGCCAGTAAGTTGCACAATCAAATTATTTACATTCCAGGTACTTTTTAATTGTAACATACTTATTGTGATTTGGTGATTTGTCATGGCACAAATATTGCTTTTTTGTTTTTGTCATGCATATTGTTTTCAGTTTGGTCTCTGCAATCCAAATTTCTTGTCACTGTTGAATATTCCGTACATTGTTCTAGCTCCCTTTCTAAATAGAATAGGAGAGTTATGCATCAGATGGTTCTCCCAATTATATACTAGTGGCAGTGGTTCTCTCGATAAGTATCAGGATTGCAACTTAAAGGCTCTGGAAAGGATTGAAGTCAAAATGGACCATAATGGGGCAGTGGAAGCTCTTTGTACCGGAATCTTACAGCCATTTTTCAACTAGACACTGGATGGAAATGATGATTTTTATTACCATGAGATTCTTTGGAAGGGACTTCTACTGCGTTTTAGAGCACAGATGCACAAATTTTTTTTATAGAAGTATAAAATTGAGAGGAAACATCTAGCAATGTTATGATTATACTAGGGCTACTAATATTGCAGTCAGCCCATATACCAGTTTTTTGTTGTTTTTAATTTTATTTTTTAAAAAATTAAAATTTCTGGTTTGTTGTGCTTCTACTTAACTGCTGTTTTTTTGGCTCTGCAGGTACCTCTCACTTGTTAAGTTGCTTAAAAGTCTCATACACAGGGCACAGTGTTGCCAACATTTGAGATTATTGGATAAGCATTGTGTTGTTCCAGCATTTGACAGATATGCTACTGGAAAATCTAGCACTATTTTTGAGGTCAGTATTGGGGAATTTGTGTGGTTTGTATGGTTGGAGGAGATTTACCTTTCACATGATGAGGTTACACCTTGCACAAATTTCCATTCATTTTTGACACCTTGGGTGTAGTATGTGCACACCTAGATAATGTTTAAATTGAAATCTGCTAGCATGTACGCAGTTTTTCTTTTTCTTTTTGATGTGGGAAAGGGTGTTTAAATGGGAGAGCTCATTATGGAATTGCACCTCACTAATTTAATAGAATTCCATATGCTACCTCACTAATTTAATAGCTTCTTGCTTTCTCTAAGAAAAATATTATTCTTCTGAAGTTTTCATTTCAGGGGAATCAATCAAAGAAAAATGTTCTTGAGAAATCACATGGTTTCAATACTGCAAATTGCGAGCAAACTTCAAAAACCATTGAGCCTCAGTTTGAGGCAAATAAGTCTTATTGCTTGAGAAGTCAGGTAGTGTCGTTTATATGGGCTGTTATTAGGTGTATAGTTCCTACAGAGTTGTTAGGAATTTCTTATAACTGGAGAATGTTAAGGAGAAATATTGACAAGTTTATTCGGCTACGAAGATTTGAGAAATTTTCATTAAAGCAATGCATGCATCGATTGAAAACGTCGAACTTCCCATTTCTATCGACTCAACGTTCGTCGTGCTTCTTGAGTAATCAAGTGCTAAAATATACCATGAGGCAGAGTGTAGACATGAATTCGGAATTTACAAGATTGAATGATGCTACACATGTTTTGAAACATAAACATTTGCAAAGCTGGATTTTTTGGCTCTTTTCATGTCTAGTTGTGCCACTGGTGCAAGCGAACTTCTATGTCACTGAAACTGAGTTTGGGAAACAAGATGTATATTATTATAGAAAGTCAGTTTGGGAGAAGTTGACAAATAGGGCCATCTCTTGCTTGAAAGATCGGAGCTACCATGACTTGGATGCTGCAGCTGTTAGAAACATTATAAGCAAAAGACCATTTGGTTTCTCAAAGCTCAGACTTCGTCCAAAAGAAAATGGAATGAGGATGCTGGCAAATCTAACGGCATCATCAAGAATGCCTGCACACAAGTCCGGCTTGGAAGCTCAATATTGCGGAATGCATAGAAATGGAAAATTTTGTCCTAAGAAAGTTAAATTTAATCATTTCAAGTCTGTAAATGCTGTTCTTCGTGATACACATACTGTTTTAAAAGGTCTACAGTTGGAAGAACCAGAGAAGTTAGGGTCATCAGTATTTGACTACAATGGTGTCTATAGAAAGTTATGTCCATTTCTAATTGGTCTTAAGGATAGACTGAAAACCAGGCCTGGTGTATTTGTTGTTGTTTGTGATGTACTGAAAGCATTTGATTCTGTTGATCAGGATAAGCTCCTTTGGGTAATGAAAGATGTCATACTGAAGGATGAATATCTTCTTAAACAGTCTGATCAAGTAGTCTGCACAAAGAAATCTTTGTGGGTTCATAAGAACCTTGTATCGATGGATCAAAATATCAGCGCTGCCAGAGTCACATCCTCCACTCCCTTCTGTTCACGGCATATTGTCCTTGTCAATGAGGTACTTTTTTAAAGTCACCGTCAAAGAAATTGTCTGGTTATATTTAATTCTATAGATCAAGTTTGGTTCCACTGAATAGACCAATAATTACTGCATATGCTATATGCAAGACTCCTATCCCCCTTTTATTCTTCCAATTGTAACATGACTTTTAAAATCATCATTGAATTTGTGATTGATCACAATTGTGATCCAATGGTGATTTTAAAAGTCATGTAACATTTTGGGAGATAAAAGGGGTATTGGAGTCTTGCATATAGCATTATTCTTTTTTTTTTTTTTAATATCAATTTAGTCACTTAGTAGCCAGCTTGTTCTACCTGTACAAACTTTTTTTGATGAATAACAATTTTATTGAAAGAAAATGGCAAAGCCCTCATACACGAAAAGTATACAAGAGAGATAATCACGTTAAAGGCATCTACAATAAAAAAAAATTAACAAGATTTAAAAGATTTGCTGAGGAGAAATTCAGAACATAGACTACAACCCAATCCAAAAGAGATATAGAACTGTAATAACTATTCCTACATATGCATTGCTTGTTTCTCTCTTATTTTTCCTTTAGGATTGCTTTGAGTTCGGCCTTTAGGCTTTGTATCCTTCTTGTCACTGGTTTTGCAAACTTGAAGGGAAAAATATAACTTTTCTTATGATAAAAACATGATATCTAGTTTGGGCATTGAAGCTTTGATGTTCGGAGTTATATGTCAACAAAGAAACATATCTGAATGCATCTTTTTCATTCACTCATTTTAAATATAATCGTTGGTATATTTGAAAAGATAAATGCTGCTTAATTCAGAGCAATTGATATTGCTATGATTTTCAACCAAGAGATGTTGCTTGATGTTCTAAGAAATTAAAAGTCAAATCATCCTACTAGAAAAGTCAAAAAAAAAGAAAAAAGAAGAAGAAGAAGAAGAAGAAGAAGAAGAAGAAGAAATGCTCTGCTCTGAATTTTGATAATTGTCTACATTTTATATCTTTTCTTCTTACAGAAGTGGAGCAGATGCATGAAAAAAGAAGAGCTATTTTTTACTCTAAAGGAGCATGTTAAGTACAATGTGCTGCGATTGGACAAAAAGTTTTACTTGCAAGGTGTTGGTATTCCACAAGGAAGTATTTTGTCATCTCTGCTTTGCTCATTATACTATGGACATCTGGAAAGGAATGTGATCTTTCCATTTCTTGAGAAAACTTGTGAGCCCACTGCTGAAGATATATCTAGAAGACATATTTCTCATGATGCTTCTGCACATGAAAGCATTGAGGATAAATTTGACTCTCCCCCTAATTATATACTTCTTAGATTTCTTGATGATTTCCTTCTCATTTCAACCTCAAAGAAGCAGGCTGCTAGCTTCTTTTCGAGGTTGCGAAGAGGATTTCGTGATTACAACTGCTACATGAATGATGATAAATTTTGTCTCAATTTTGATATCGAACACACATCAGGGATTCCATCAAACAGGGTTTATGTGGGTGAGGATGGTATTTCATTTCTTCGATGGAGTGGATTGCACGTCAACTGCTCAACTTTAGAAGTTCAGGCAGACTACACAAAGTTAATTTTCATAAATAATTTTGATTTACTTTATTATCATTCTACTTGCCAGGTGTATCTCATGATCTTTTATCTGGAATTTTACATAGTGGTGTTCCTGTGGTCTCTGCATTTTTGTTTATTGGTGGACTATACCTTCAGATGCTAAGATTTTGGACCAAATCATAAATCTTGAAATCATTCCAAATAACAATCATGTTACGCATTAAGCTTTGCATCACTCGAAAATGTACATTATCTATAGTTCTACAAATTATTGATGTTATCATGAGTGTTGTCATTAACATTTGATATGCTAACAATGGTAAAGTAGCTTTCATATTTGGTTTTACCTCTCTTTGTCCCAAACAATTTTACTTTAGTTTCTTCTAGAAGTTGCCTTAATTTATTTTTACTTTATTGGACGCAACTCTTGTCAAGTTTCCAACTCGAATTTTTCAATACCACATTGTTAGCAACTTCTTCAATATGTTATCTGAGTTAAAACTTTAAAAACTGCGAGCAGTAGTCAAGTGATGTCCCAGCCCTCTTTCGAGCTTACTTAGTTTAATTTTTATGTTTATTAAATAGGTTTTATTTAAGGTAGCTCTGTGGTTGCTATTGGAGTGATGCTTGGCCTAATTGTTTGCCTCACAGTTTAGAGTTTAGAGCTTAGATTTTGTTGATATTTCGTTGGCTTGTAATTGGAGCTTTACATGTCACAGTAGCCAGTAGGATCTGATTTTGTAAAGATTGAGTGTACTATTTTCAGTTTTATGAAAGTTCAGTTTCTTCCTTGAGTAACTTGCTCTATACACTAAACAGGTATCTGAATAACCATTTAAGTTCGACTCTTACTGTCTGCTGGCAAGGCAAACCGGGCCGTCATCTGAAGAGAAAACTCTGTGGTTTTATGAGACCTAAATGCCATCCCATATTCTTCGATTCAAATATAAATTCCGCAGCTGTGGTCAGATTGAATATATATCAAGCGTTCTTGCTATGTGCAATGAAGTTTCACTGTTATATTTGTGACTTATCGTACTTGTGCAAACTTAGCACCGGATTCTATTTATCCATTATTGAAAGATCTTTGAGGTACGGGTGTAATTTTTGTTCTTTAATCAAATAGTGAATGTTGTTATCAGATTTGCTTGTTAAGCTGCAGTTGAAGCCCCATGTAAAGTTGTTGAATGGTTTGCCTATGCTTTGACACACAATCTTTTGATTTAACAGCCATAAAATTTAATCATCAAAAATTAAAATCACTTCTTTTTACTCTTCCCTTTTCATTTTATTGTTTTTGTTTGATTGATTTGTTAGGTATATGGATGTGCTCATAAAGAAACGGATTCGTTCTGCCTACTGTGGATCTGATTTCCGGCCAATTCTTCACATGGAGGAGGGAGAAGTTCAGTGGCTTGGATTATTTGCATATATTCAAGTACTGAAGAGAAAACAGTCACGGCATAAGAAGTTGCTATCTTCACTAAGGTCTAGGTTGGAACACAGAATGCCCGGGAGTGTGTCATCTCAACTAAAGTACGCAGTTAATGCCTCGCATTCCTCTTTAATTTGGAAAATTAAGTACTAAACTCAGGTATGTTACGAGTAGTATAAAAATTGAAACTTTTTCTTTTCATTTTTTGCATCACCTGTTGTATCCAATGTCTATGGACTATAATCCTTTCATTTTTTTTTTCTTTTTTTGTTTTGTTTTTTGTTATTTTATATAGTAAATGATAAATTGCTTGGCCATAGTACATCTTATATTTTAGTTAGGAAAATTACAAAATTGGTCATTGGGATTTGATCTTTTATCAAATAAGTCGTTGGGGTTTAAAATGATCTTATAAACCTCCATGGTATGCCTTTGTATCAAAATTATTCATTTGTACAAATTCTGATAATTTTTTTTGACAAATTGTTTATGAAATTATGATTTCACCATCAAATAAAAACTTTTAAAACTGAAAAAATAATAAATAAATAAAACCTTGATGGTCAAACCACTCCCATAAGCCCTTGGATGAATCGATCACCCACTCTTGCCGGCCATGGGCCCTTGGGAGTGGCTAAACCACCCATGGGTCTTTAGGAGTGGTTTGGCCAACCCCGGTGACCCAACAATCAATTTTGGAGTTGGGTAAACCACCCCCAAAGGCCCATGATTGCCAAGAACGGTGGCCAGCCACTCCTAACCTAAGGCCCTTGGGGGATGGTTTTGGTTGCTACCTAACTAGTATATATATATAAAATTTAATTATCTATAAATTTTTATTTTATCGTAAAATTGTAATTTAACAAGGACAGTTAGAAAAAAAAGTCCAGAATTTATAGAGATTATTTTGATGCAAAGCATACTATAGGGATTTATAAGACTATTTTGACAATCTAAAGATTTATTTCATACAAGGTCTAATCCCAGGGTCCAATTTAACAATTTGCCCTTTTAATTATTCGGTTAATTTTTTTTCTTCCAAATGTTTAATGGATATGAATTTGCAGATGCTTACAAAACAGTATCTAAACTACTGGCGCCTATTTGAAGAACTAACACTAGTATACATTCAATTTTATTTTATTTTTTCCTATTTATTTATAAAAGTGTTGTCATTATTCAGTCCTATAAGCCACTCAACTCTAGGTTTTGTTGTTTTCTCATGATTCATTCACAAAGTGGGCATTAATGAATTTACGGCTGTAATTTGAAAATCTTCTATTTGGCTCCTCACTCCAGTTATGTGTTTAATAATTGTACAGATAATAATGCCCCGTGTATGTTATAGGAGATACATTTCCTTGGCAAGGACAACTGGGACAGGCTATAATCGTCTACAATTACTTGCCTGAATATGAGAGAATTCGGACAGGTAGTTATAAGACCACTTATGAGACCTACCTGACCAAATAAAAGTTTGATTACCCAACTACTTATTTAGTTAAGTAAGTCTTATAAATGATTTTTCACAATCACCTTCTCGAATTCTCTTAAATTCGGATAAATAATTATAAATGATCCTAATCCGACTGAAACCTTAGTGAAGCACATGTTTCCGACTGTGAAACCAAAAATTTGGGCACAACAAAAAATTCAAACATCTAAGACCTTAAGTCTAGATTTTACAACCCTTTTTAAAATTTTTTTTTTTTTAAATTCGAATAATGCACAATCATTAAACTTAGAGAAATGTCATTTTGTATTTTTTTTGAGTCTTACAAATTTAATAATTAATTTTAAAAAAATATAGATGAAAGAATGCAAAATAGCAAGTCTCTTAAATGTAACATCATCATGGTATTCTTTTTCTTTACTCCTATCATATAATTAGTGCAGCTCCCATAAAGGATAGGATCCCCTAGAAATGTAAAGAAATTGTACATTCTAAAGTTAAGAAATTTAGGCTGTTTTTTTGCATTCAACAACTTGGAAAATGTCACCAATAAAAAATGTTCACATTACCCAGATAATTATTTTTTTTTTCCTTTCACTTTTGTAAGGACATTTTATTCTTCAAAAAATTAAAAGACAACTTTTAATTCAAAGCATTTTTATAACAAAAAAAAAAAATGCAATAACCCGATAAAATATATTCAATTCTTATCTATAACGTGCCACCTATTTGATAAGTGACATTTTTTCAAACAATTCAATACAAAGAATGGCATGAATTTCATAATTTTAGAATCGAAATCCTTATCCATCCTTACAAATAATATCAAACCCTACCCCATTCATGTCTGGGGCGGGGGTGATGCTTCCCAATGTCGTTAGCGCCTCAAAGAATCTTGAACCACCGACACTCATTCCTTTTCACCCTCCATTAAAAGGAAAAAGCTTGGTACACTTATTCACAAGCTGTGACTTGGCGGCTGTCGGCTGAATGGCCACGTACAGAAAACGTCAACGTCATATGTAAAAACTTGGCAGGTGGAGACATATCAATTACTTCAAACGTCTGTCATGACTTGGGAAATAAAGATAGTGCTATGTTAATACTTTATATTAACACATTTTTTTAAAAAAAAAAAAAAATTAATAATATAACATCATGCATATTATTAAACGCAGCGGCTTCAGCTGATTTATCCAAATCCAAACTATTAAACGACGAGTTTAGATATTGTATGATTTGGTTACATTATTGGACAGAAGGTTTATGATAGAGGAGGCCACGTTTTTGTTTAGTTTCAAGAAACCCTAGAAAAATAAGCTGAGATTTTTGGTTTAGATATGTTATACGTGCGTTATCATGTTGTTCTTGCGTGGTCTATTCTGTTTTATCTTCCTTTTAAAGTTGAAATTTTTTGAAAGTGCGTTGTGCCAACTTTCGTACATATGCTTTAACTTAATGAACCGCTTCCCATCATGTTTTTAGAAGAATTCTCATAGGATGTCTCATTCTCTTTTCCATCCGGATCATGAGTGTAAAATATCTCCCCTGAAACCTCTTTTTCTCATTCAATTAGAAAAGAAAAAAAAAAGATTAATTAATTTCATTTTTTTTTAAAAAAAAAACAAAGTTACAATCTCTCCCCCTCGTGCGTGCGTGCGTGCGTATTCGGATTCTTGCCTTTTATGTTATAGAAAAACTTTGAATTAAAAACTGTCTTTTAATTTTTTGAAGAATAACACGCTTGGGTGTTCGATTTTTTAAAATCTAAATTCAACTATAATTTACTGCGCAAATTCCGAGGTAAAATAAAGTTGAAAAAGATGTTTGGATAGTTTGACTTCGTGAGACAAAATTATAAAAAGTTGGATAAAACTTTATTTGTTTTTTAAAAATTGTGAATACTGATATAATTTGTTTTTGAAAAACAATGCACCCAAACATCCTAGTTAGCGTCTCCATAAAAGTGAAGAAAAAACTTTTTAGGAAGGAAATTCTTTTTGATTGTTTCAATAATATGCTATATTTTTAATAGATGACATTTTTCAAGCCATCTGATCAAAAAAAAAAATAACCAAAAAAAAAAAAGAAGCCCAAATTCGGTATATTCTAACATGTACATATATTGAGAAAACAGACATCTAAATATATTTCTAAATAGCACGACATTGACTTAAATTTGCTATCGGACATCAGCTGTGTTTGTTTTTGTATTTTTGGGCTTATTTGTTGTTTCCCTCTCTCCTTGTTCACCCCTGTCATTGTGTTTGGGTCCTTGTGACTCAATACACATTTCAAATCACCTTCAATGGTGACCCCAGCTTTGTGACATATGTACCTCGAGCCAGATGGCCCGCATTTTCGGAAGCATTGCTCCCGCGTACTTTCGTCCTTAGGTTTGTTCTTGGGTTGCCCTACCTTTTAGTTTTTTTTTTTTTTAATTATTTTTTATTTATTTATTTATGTAATCTGTTTCTTATGTATCTAAAAAAACTCCGAAAAATGCCAGTTGGGAATGTCTCTCTCTCCCCAAAAGACTTCCTTTCAAACATTGTCGTCGTCGCTGGGGGAGGGAGGTCCAAGCCTCCTTCCCCCCGGCTTTGGGTTGTCTCCTTAGTTCTCTTGGACTAAGGTGGTTTTTTTTTCCTCCTTGGGTTTTCCCAGTGGAGGTAGAGTCTCCAAGCCACTAGGGCTGTGAAGTTTTGTCCCATCGAACTAGATCCGGTAGTGGTAGTTAGTCTCTTAGTCCTTTTAGGATTGTGGAGTGTTGTGTTTTTTAGTTTTTGTGTTCTTTGTGGTTTTATGGCAGAAAGGATCTCTCCATATGTGTAGAAGAGGAGTGGCCGTGTCTCCGATCGTGTCGACGGTGTGAGATCTGGCCGAGTGCAAATTTTCTCCCATCTTGAAGCCAAATCTATTATGATCTATCGCCTTCTGCTAGACACGTGTCCCTCAGCTATGTTCGACGTCACTCTCTGGTTCGGGTTCCGTCTTCTATGGTCGTGGTGTTTCTCGATGCTCGGCGCGTGCTGGGCAGGCGCTGGTTTATTTGCTTTTATTTCATTGCGCGTGACGGTCACGCACCGTCTATTTTGCTGTATTGGGTGATGGCCAGTGTAACGACCAAAGGAAAAGTGCTAACCATATCTGCGCTATCATTTCAAAAGGACTAGTCAATTTGGAGTTTCCTTAGAATTCCTTATAAAGTCCAGTTTCATTTAATAACTAGGCAATGTGGGACTTAACACTCATAACTATCTTTATAAACCACTCACTCTATGTGTGCTACTCATCTTTCCAATATGGGACCGGAGTGTTACAAACTCTCCCTCTTAACTTTTCGACATCCTCGTCAGGGTCACGTCATGCAGTGCTCCAGTACCACATGGCCTGGCGTTACTAGGTAGCTTTGATACCATTTGTAACGACCAAAGGAAAAACGATAACTACATCTGTTCTATTACTCCAAAATGACTAGTTAATTTGGAGTTTCCCTAAAATTCCTTATAAAGCCCAGTTTCACCTAATAACTAGACAATGTGAGACTTAACATTCATAACTATCTTTATAAATCACTCACTCTATGTGGGCTACTCATCTTCCCAATATGGGACCGGGATGTTACAATCGGTGCTTGGTGGTGTACATTTTGCTGTAGGGTGCTTAAGGAGATGGTGGTTTTCCTAGAGGTGGATTTGTGGGGGTGTTTCCTGCTTTGTTATTTGTTTGTTTGTAGTTTGGTTATATTGCAGTTTGCTTTGTTTTAATTAATCTAGTCATTGGCTTTCGCCTAAAATGTGTGGCCGACTCCCTGTTCAAGCAAAGGTTTATGTCAACGCAAAGACACCATTCTGATTGGCTGAATTTCTTTAGTCTAGCAACTGTTTGTGGGCTCATCTTGGATGTACACCTATATGGTAGTTGATTACACCAATTTGATGATTTCTTATGCAACTTTGGGCCATTAATAAAAGTTTAACTTTCTTCTCTAAAAATAAAAAATAAAAAATAAAAAAACTCCGAGAAGGTGCTTTAATAAGCAAACAACATTTTTACCATGGGTTGAACTTGCGAAGCTAGCCATTTCTCTAACTCTCCACCAACTGTGGTTTGACACGTATCCTTCTAGTTTATCTGAGTATCTACCGAATGATTTTTGTAATCTTTCTCATTAATGAAATCCTGAGTTCTCTTAAAAAAAAATAAATAAATAAAAAAATTCACATAGGCAAATGGTCACCGTTGCCAACTTTTTGGTATCACTGACAGTGTACGTGGCAAAACTAAACTAGCTAGACAAGGCTCTTGGCAATCAGACAATAACAAGGACAATGACCATTACTCGTTGTCTCGGCCCTCATTAAATTATTGAGGATAAATAAATGCTACTCTCTCTCACTTCTCCGATTCTTAGGCCCCGTTTGGCAACTCTATTTCCTCCCCCTTCCTACTCTTTTTACTTCTAAAAAAATAAAAAACATTAATTTCGAAATATTTTTCATTTTTTCATTTTTTATATCACATCAATAATTTTTTTATTAAAATTTAAATAAAAAAAAAAATCACTACAATACAAATTTTTTTCCACTTTGGTCGTATAAATTTTTTCTATTTTATATCACATCAATTATTTTTTATTACAACTCAAAAAAAAATCTCCTCATATTTAAGGAGAAGAAGATTACTAAACGGGCCTTAATATTTATTGGATCTAACATTTAATAGTGATTCATTTAAAATTCAATAATAATTTTCAGCGTAGTCAAAAAATGTATACCTGAAAGTATTAGAATGAAAGTTCATTTCTCTTTATTTTTCTCTTTATTTATTTATTTTTTCTAATTAAAAGTTCATTTCTGATTATTGAGGAGCTGTGCACCTAAACTTTCTTTACCCTTTCGGTGTAAACATGATACATAAGTTGGAATTATAAAGAAATTTAAGTTCATTCAAATTATTCATATTCTTGCCATACATGCATGGTTAGAGCGGGACACAAATTTCTTACCAATTAATTCGTAAGAAATTCTTCACAAACCAACCTCTCAAAATAAGATGTATTTTTAGCATGTAAGAAATACATGTATTTTAATAGCATGTGTTTCTCATGTGCTTTTTTAATAACTTAAAAATTACATGCCAGAGTCTGTTAAAATGCATTAACAAGTATTTGAGTTAATTTCTTTTTCCTTCACTCAATCGGTGCACTATAATAAAATGCTCTCGTTAGCCGATATATGTTCCTTCAACTTGAGTTGAGCTCTCCTGCGGCCATGTTTCCTCAACTTATATATATTTTAAACGATAATTAAATTTTGTTGATTTATTTATTTATTTGTGTTAGTAATATTATTTAATATTTGTAGTTATTTTTTAACTCCATCTTTTAATCTTGCCTCCTGTAAATTGAAATCCCAACTCCGCATATAAGATGCTTCATTTTAGTGCAAGAGATGGAGGGCCACAAACTTTAAAACCCAATTTTGTTACCCTTCTAATTTTTTATATTATTTTATTTCTACTTTTTGAATAAAATGAGATTTTATATTGAAAATGGGAGGGAGCCGGTCAAGGATACCACCCCTCCCCCCAATCACTACCCCTATTTGTGTGTGGTGTTACTTTCCTCCTACTTAATGTTATTGGAAGGAGGCATGATTCCCACCGGCACTTTTGATTAAAAAATAATTTTTTTTATCAAAAAGTAAATTCTAATGGCATCAGAACTTACTTTTTGATAAAAAAAAATATATATATTTTTTAATAAAAAATGCCGGTTGGAGGACGGCAAAATGTTTCCCATAAATCATTTTCCTATCGGAAGAATATGGCCAAAGCACAAAAAAGTTGATAGATGATAAGAAAGCACAGCAATGATGCTACTAACGACTTTCTTACTCAAAACAAGATAGAAAGAAAGAAAAATAGGATAAATCATTCTGTTGTCAATTTGCGCTTACATTTTCGTATATTTATTTTGGAAATTTAATGATTGATTTATAAAAATAATGGACTGCAAATAAACAACATGATAATGTACTTGTAACATATCTCAACCAAAAATCTCGCTCGTGTGTTGGATTAGGATTTTTTGTAATTATTTGTTCGAATTTGAGAGAATTCAAGCAAGTGATTGTGATAAATTATTTATGGAATCCACCTAACCGGATAAGTGATTGGGCAGCCCAATTTTTATTTGGTCAGGTAAGTCTCATAAGTGGTCTCTCACAACCGCATGTCCGAATTCTCTCAGATTTGAACAAATAATTGTAGAGAATTTTGATATATTTTTGTGGGGTTTCTTCAAAGCTAAACGAAAAATGTGGCCTCCTCTATCATAAACCTCATGTCCAATAATGTATCCAAGTCATGCATCTAAACCAAAGAGAATTAAAGAAATCAAATCTCTTTCCGCTTGAACTTGTGATGAGGTAGCCTCCAACTTTTAATGGTTTGGATTAATCAAAAGCCACTGGATTAGGTTTGGACAGATCAGGATCGTTTATAATTATTTTTTTGTAGTGTAGATAATTTGAACAGACTATTTATGAGATGCACTTAATCAAGTAAGTAGTTTGGCAACCCTATTTTTATTTGGTCGGGTAGGTTTCATTCCATAAAAGGCCTCTCATTTGCCCGAAATCTTTATACTTCGAATAGATAATTGTAGACAATCCTCATCGATTATTAACATAGAGAGGATATCTTTATTACTCCTTTGCTAATGTATTTCACTGAGTCTTTGTATTTCCTACACTGCAATTTTATTGTTGGGAAACTCAAACTTTTTTTAAGAAAAAAAAATAAAAAAAAAAATTGTTAGGATTTAGGTGTTGGTCAAAATTTAACGAAATTTACAAAAATACCTATGCCTGAATCTTTTGAAAATTTTATAATTTTTTTTTTAAAAAAAAACACGCTTAAATATTTTGAAAATTGAGATAGAATTTAACAATAAAAAAAATTTTCTAACGGGAAGTTAAAATTAAAAAATAAATATTTATAAATTCATTCTTTTTAAAGTTTGAGGACTTTTTTAACTTTTTCTAATTGATAAGAGAAAAGGACGACATTGGAGTGAGAATCATTAGTCGTAGTCAAAAGATGTCACTATGCGGAGATGGCCCGGCGCCCGTATGTTCAATTTTACAGGGGAAGTGAGGAAAAGAAGAGATGAGTCATTTTTTCATCATTTTGTTTAAACATATATATAGCAGGAAAAATTATATTTTAACTCTCAAATTACCACTCGTTTTGTAATTAGCTCTACAAACTGTCAACACTTCAATTTTGGCCTTTCAAACTATCAAAACTTTTGAAAAATGCATCATTTGGCAAAATATTCTCATATTACCCCAGCTACCTATCATTTTTTAATTAAAAAATAATATATTTTTTTTTAAAAAAAAAAAACTAAAAAGTAAAAAAGTAAACTAAAAAAAACTTTTTTTTTTTTTAAAAAAAAGAAAGAAATGGGGTGGCCGGCGACCCCCAGGCCACTAGGGGTAGCCGCGTGGCCACCCCCCCAGTGGCAGCTAGCCCCAAACACCCTACTTTTTTTAAAAAAAAATAATAATAATTTTTTTTTTTTAGTTTTTAATTTATTTTTTTAATTGAAAATTGACATGTGGCAGGGGTAATATGAGGATGTTTCGCCAAATGTAGTTTTTTTTCAAAGGTTTAGATAGTTTATGCGGCCAAAGTTGGAGTGTTGACAGTTTGTAGGACTAGTTGCAAAATAGGTGATAATTTGAGGGGCCAAAATATTATTTTTCCTATATAGTACATAAAATTAAGTCTCGTGTTAAGTTGTAGTCATAAGAACGAATGGTTACGAATTTCAGCCAATGTCATGCTATTTAGTGGGGATGATAATGTAGACGTGGATGTGGTTTATTAGCAATATTCGTATTTGTATAATGCGATTATCACTTTTAAATATCTGCATCTACATCATGTAATTAGCAATTACTATACGTACCCACGCGATTATTATCTGTTATCCACATTTCAGATAATGAACGTTTTGGACATTGAATTTGTAATTTATTATTTTGTCATGAAATTTCCTTCTCATATACTATTTAGCTTCCTGCATCATCTATCTATAATTGGTGAAGGAAAAAAAATATTTGAAAAAGTAATAATAATAAGAACAACATATAAGACAATTAAATCATAACAAATTAGAAGAATTTCCTAGTAGTGCGGATGTAGTTATTAACCGCATATCCTAAAATTGCTATCTGCACCTGCATATACGGATAATAGTTTTTGCTATTCGCATCCGCATGTACAGATTGCAGATAGCGGATATGTGAGGATAGCGGATGCGGGCGGTTATTATTCGCTCATATTTTCACCCCTACTATTTAGAGATATATCTATAAAAGTCTTGTCTTTTTTTTTTCTTTTTTTTTTTTTTCAATAGATGTGTTAGAATATATATTAATTAAATGATTAAATTTATTAATTTTGTTAAGCTTAAACTTATAAAATAAATGGTGATTTAACACAGTAAAAGTTATGAGTTTGAATCCCAACTCTACAATTCACCTCATTTCGATTAGATATTTCATGTGCAAAAGACATACATAGTTTCTTTTTTCTTTTTTGAGTAAGGTTATAATACTTTTATTGCTCAATCAAAGAAATAGAGCAAATTGCTCTAACAAAACAATTTCACAGATACAATCAAGAATTTCTTTCATTTAAATCTCATCTCTAACATGTTTAGCGGCAGTCTTAGCTAACCCATACACTGATTTATTAATGATTCTACTAATAAAATGAGTATGCTAGCTAGAAAACGAGTCTAAAACAATTGGAGTGTCTTCCACTTGATCAAATCTAATCCAATTACTATCTTTGAAAATCATAGCTGTAACTATCAACTTTCAAAAGGATATTATATATATATATATATATAGGGTCTTAGGATATAGGGTCTTAAGGTATGTTGGTTTGAGACTTTGAGTAGCATTGCTCTATGTGCCGTACACCGTATGTGCTTTTTTTTTTTTTAGTTTCTTTGAACAAAATCTGGCTTTGACTCATTGGTTCAACAACGAAATCGTCTTTATCTTTTATTGGCGTTACACGCAAGCCAATCTGATTAAAGAAATATAAATCAATCATTTTCAAGCCACCAACCATGAGAAGAAAATAAATAAACGGCAACCTTTTTCAACTGTAACGGGCGGCATAATGAACTTTATATAGGAATTTTCAGACCAATTGAATTTTCTATCTGAGCTTTCGATCTAACAGAGCCTCTGTGTGTCTCAAAGGAGTAGTTCCACTCTTCCAGGTTAGGATGGTCTCATCACCCATCTGTTCTGCACTTGGTTTAGTGTTTTTATCTTAATTTATGCTTCTTTTGTTGTTCTTGAATGTTGTGTGTTTGTGTGTGTGTTTTTTTTTCTTTTTTCTTTCTGAAAGAATGATATCCATAAATTTGGATACTCATTGAAGTTTAGCCTTCATATATATATATTGGCGTTTGAAAATCTGGAAAAAAAATTCTGATCGAAAAGAGATGCTGTATGGCAACAATGCTTTTTAGGCTGTTCCAGAACTTTAACTGGTTATGAAACTGCCTTTTGCAAATATGAATAGAACATTTGCCAATGATTGGAGAAGGGAAAAACTGATGATCAGTTACATTACTGATCAATGTTTGAGGCTCTTTTGTCTATGGTCATATCCAGGTTCTGCTGAAAAAGATTGGATTCATCTTTATTCAACTAACTTCAGGGAAATAAAGAAAGAAGAAACAAAAAGTTGTCATAAAATCCATTTATCTTGTTTCCCTTGGAGAAGACTTTTGTTGTTAGTAATGTAACAAAGCCAAGGAAAAAGATCAGGCAGTTCATGCCATGTTTCATGTTTTGAAGAATATGTGCACAACAAGTAAGGCATGTCAGATTTTTGCCCCACACTTTTGATCATAGTCTTAGTCCATGGACTGTGGGTGCAATGAGTTCTGGTGTATGTGATCTGTTCCTATTTCGATTTCTTCTATTCTGTACTTATCAAGTTTCTGGCATAAATTCTGAGAGAGATGAAGAGGGGGTGCATGAATGAAAAGATAATCAAATAGAAAAATAAAGACAAAGCGGAATAAATAGAATAAACGCAAAAAATTTTACGTGGTTCGATCTATGACCGACGTCCACAGAAGAAAGCCATAAGGCTACAGTTTGCTCTTATTCACTTGATAATTCTACAATACAAAGAGTCCATTTTTATATGGAGGTTGAGAGAACACAAGATGGTATAAGAGATCAAATCAAATCAGATATAAATGTATTCAAATCTGATTTGATTACAATCGATTACAATAAATTGAATCCCGTAATATATTCTAACACATGTTGGCCTGGTAATGGTTTGAAGATGATGTCATATATAATGTTGTTTTCCTACCTAGTGGGATATATTTGTGTTCCATTAGGGAGGTCAGACCAAGAACCTATGTCCTATAAAAAATTTGTTCATGTCCAAGTTCTATATATGGATTTTTTAAGCTGCTATATCGACTCATATCCTGCCAATTTTTCTCATATTTCTTAGCCAAGATGGAAAATTGTTTCGAACATGAAGGTGAAATGGAGCTTCCTTCCAGTTTACCGCTACACAAGGTATGCTGTTTGTTGATGCATAACACAAACATACACATGTACTGATGTACATCGGTGAATCGAATGGGCAACTTCTGTTCTTACATGATGTGATGAGGTTATCTCAATGCATTCCGATCAAACATTTTGTTGACTAGTTTAATCTGTCTATTCCTATTCACTGCCTATTCAGGCAGTAGAACCATAACAGCAATCATGACTATAAACTGTAATTATCCACACCATTTCTATGATGTGTTGTTGGGAATCATGATTTAGTTTAATTTTCTTTCTATTATTAGGTTGACCCAGGAAAACCAGCTCAACTGACTTGGCAGCGGAAGTTAAATTATCAGGGAAAAGTGCCTTCAGAGTTCGCAATGGGGTTTCTAGAGAAAATGCGTATGGTATGTCTGTAAACTGTAACCATTTTTGCACCTTCTAAAAATTTATAAACAATGTGTTGTCACAGAGCAGATTAAGATCTGAGATTAGAAACATTAATGTTGCCTTTGGAAAAGATATCTTTGAATCAATTGTGGCTTCAGCATATAAACTCACAGTGAGAGTTCTCAAAATGAAAAGAATTGGTGTCAGTAAAGTTATGGAAGTCTGAAGTAAAGGTGATCTTGGCATGCATGAGTCTCACTCTGAAAAGGAAGACATTGGCAGCTTAATCAGACTGGAAATGATCTAATTCATTTGGTTAACTTCTGCTTTTTAGATTACTATTTAAAGGATCCCATAATATTTTCCAATATTATTATCTGGTTTTTTGAAGGCTCCAATGGGCATTCGATTATGGCGTTATGCCAAGGAAGAACATGCAAAAGGAAGGGTAATATATATCACCTCAAATTAATTCTCCTGTTTCTACTTTGGCGAATTGCTTCATTATTTAATATATATCATCTCTTCCCCCCCCCCCCCCCCCCCCCCCCCCCCCCCCTCTCTTTCCTACAACCTCTTGTCCTTCTATCAGATGCCAGTATTTGATTTCTTCTGTACGCGCAACTTCACATTCCCGCAGGGTGTACCTTTAGGCGGTATTGGGTAGGTATTTCAAATTTGAAAGCTGAAAACAGACTTATGCTGATTGTTCATGTTGGACTGGACATTATATATATATATATATGCAGCCCCTCACACATATCTGGGACCAAGGAAAAAACTATTATGGTTATATCTTATGTTTAAAAGCATGAATTCTAGTGCAGGAAGCATTGGAAGAAGCTACAGAGGCGAGTTTCAACGTTTTCAGCTGTTCCCTGGATGCTGTGAAGAAACCCCAGTTTTAGCAAATCAATTTTCTGTGAGTTTATACTCTGAAGCCATATCTCTTACTTATGCCACAACAAGTGTTCATATTTTTTTTTCTTGGTTTGGTGAAACTGAACATCGGCACCAAAGTAAAAAAGAGAAGGGGCATTCATTTAGTGCTCCATCACAGTGCTAAGATACTGCCTAGAGAAGTGCCACTAATTGCCGAAAAGATTTGACACAAAAGAGGTTATTGGGGGATTGAGTTCTACTCATGTGAGATATGTTAGTTGTTTTGACAATAATGGTTGCAAACTAAGCTTTCTTTGGAATAGTGAAGTTTGTTGGACAAGCTCAGATATGGCGATCATACAACCATCCAGACTCCAGAGAGTTGATCATCAGGCCAGTTGGTCTCTTGTGTATCACTATCACCCCAAACAAGATTATCACAAGTAGAGATTAGTGAAAATAGCATAAATCAAATCCAAGAATCACTGCAAAAGAAAAAATTATAGTGAACTTTTCTTTGCAGTATAAGACCATGCTGTCAAATTTAATCATGAACAAAATTTGTCGACTTTTTTGGGCTGAGAAGAATAAAAATGTTAAAAATTAATCTTTACAATTCCTTTATTACTGATCTTTGGATTTCCCTTGCACATAGGTGTTTGTTTCACGCCCTAACGGTCAAAAATTTTCTACTGTTTTATGCTCTGGGAGGCCAGAGGTATCCAAGTAAGTCAACATATCATGCATGATCTGAGTTTCTAAAACCCTTGAGGGCAAAATAAAACTTTGATTTGTGAATCATTATGCAGAGAAGGAACTGCTTCTGGGACTGAAACTTGGGATTGGAATTTGAATGGCGAGAAGTGTACTTACGATGCTTTGTATCCAAAGGCTTGGACAACCTATGAGGGTATCAAATTTACTACCTCTCTGAAACACTTCGAACTTGTGATATCCTTGACAACTTTCTATATTTTGTATTGATTTGTCAAAGCAGGTGAACCTGACCCAGAACTTAGAATTGTTTGTCGCCAAATTTCACCTTTTATTCCCCACAATTATAAGGAGAGCAGTTTCCCTGTATCAGTATTTACATTTACGGTAGGAAAGGAAGTCTGAGAAATTTCATTTTTATTAGAATTGCTTACCTCCAGAATGCCTCAACTCTAAGGGGTTGCTTTATGCCTTTTTCAGCTATCTAATAAAGGAAGAACTTCTGCAGATGTCACCCTGCTCTTTACATGGGCTGTAAGTGAAGAATTTCCTGCTGCATATTCCATTTGACCTTTTCTTTTGGTGCTGTTTTCCATAGAAGTTGAATAGGGCAAAGTTCTTTGATATTTTGAAGAAAAGAAAGACACCATGACATAATGTATCAGATTTTTGTGATACTTACTCACCACCATCACAAATGATATCCATATTATATTTAAATTTCCAGACTGAATTCAAATGTCTCCGAAACTATTTGCTTTGCCCTTCCCCTCAATATGTCACTGCATATTTCCCCACCTAATCATGGGATTCTCCAGACTGCACCATAAATCGTGTCATTTTTTATGAAGAACATGATTCAAAATTGGCATGTCTTGGATAGGTGAAGAAAATAGCCGAAAGTCTCCTTCGATCTATCCTCGGAGAAAATTGTTGATGCATCTAACCTGAACTTCCTGTGCTTAATTTTTCAGAATTCCGTAGGTGGGATCTCTGGATTTTCTGGGGATCACTTCAACTCAAAGATGGTGTAAGGAAATAATACTGGACTTACATTAAAATGTCTGAGTTTTAATTATAATTACCTTTCGTATAAAATGGGATTTTGTTCTTCTAGCAGAGGAAACTTCCTACTCTAATACACACCCATTATTTAGTGCTACTCTTCTTAAAGTTTAATTTGTTCTAATTATTTATACATTTACCAATATTTAACTCCTACCAGGACAAAAGATGGAGTGTGTGGAGTACTTTTACACCACAAGTAAGTCTTTCCATTGATTTCAGAAGATAGTTTTTCTCTCTGCTTTCTTAAGTTGAATTGTCCCTTCTATACGACTGACATCATAGTTGGATGTGTTATTTCTAAAGCAAAGTATGAATTTTCAGGACTGCAAATGAGCAACCTCCTGTTACTTTTGCTATAGCGGCAGAGGAAACGGGTGATGTTCATGTCTCTGAGTGTCCTTGCTTTTTGATTTCTGGTGATTCCCAGGGTATCACGGCTAAAGATATGTGGCATGAAATTAAAAAGGTTAGCTGAATGTGAAGCAGAAAGCGACATACAGATGTCAGCACATAAAATTTATTTTAGGATCTTCTTTTTCTTGTTAGCTTGATGTGCAGCCAGCCAGAAGAGTACTTAAAAGTTATATTTTTATGTTCATAATCACTCGTTATTACCGTAAATTTTTACTGGTATGAAAGCAAAGATTCTAAGTATTTCTGTCAGATACAAACTCTCAAAGTTTGTAACCATTATCTAGAGCTGTTACTCTTTCATTATCTAGAGCTGTTGTTGCAAAATAGTATTAGATAATGAAAAATGTGTATAGTATTAGATAATGGGAAATGTGTATAGTATTAGCTAATGAGAAATGTGTAAGATTGGATGTGGTTCCTTTCCTGTAAAAGCTTCTATTAGGTTCCTAAGCACATCAAGACATGGATGGGTTTATTTGTCATTCCAGTAGAGACCAGGGGGCACTTTGTAATACGCCATTTTCCTTCAATTTGAAGTGAGAGAGAAATTATTTTATCTTGATGTGGTTTTTATGATTTTTCAACCTTGAAAACCAAAGATTACATGTACTAGAGAGGAGAGGAGAGGAGAGAGAAACGTGCATGATTTTCCATGAGAAAAATGTTAGATTTACAACACCAATACAACAACTGCACAACAACCCCTCATATGAGGGTGGGCCTCATACTGGGGCACACCCTCATGTGAGGGGTTGTTGTGCAGTTGTTGTATTGGCGTTGTACAAGAATCAAATCCCTTTCCATGAACACAGATCTACTGTAGGCTAAAATCCAGTTTCAGCAGGATCATAACATTTATGTCCTCCAAAAATTATTGATCCCATTACTTTTATTCTTACAGCATGGGTCATTTGACCACCTTGGCCACGACCAAACGCCTATGACTTCAAAACCAGGATCATCTATTGGAGCAGCCATAGCAGCCTCTTTGACAATTCCTTCTGATTCTGTCCGTACTGTCACTTTTTCATTGGCATGGGACTGCCCAGAAGTGAGATTTGGTCAAAAGACTTACCACAAGTGGGTTATCTCAGGCCCCAAACACTTTTTGTAAAAACCTAGTCCCTGAGGTATACTGACCTTGTACCACAAAATATTTTAATAACAGGCGCTACAGCAGATTTTATGGCACTCTTGGGGATGCTGCAGCAAGCATTGTGCGTGATGCTATTCTTGGTATGTCTACATGGCTTCATTAATATTCCTTCAGTATATGCTTAATTAACATAAATATGCACTGAAGGGAACATCTTACCTTTCAGTTGATGTAATATCTTTTGTGGGAATATTCACTAACCAATAATATTCTGCCGTTGCCATTAAGAAACAGAAGATATCTCTTCCCTGGAAATGTCTGATTACAGATTACCATGCGGATATTACCCAAAAAAAAAAAAAATAATAATAACAATAATAATAATAAAAAGACAGTGGTAGTGTATTTTTCAGTGAAAGGAACACATTTAATTGAATACGTTTACTCTGCTTTGTAACTAGAGCATGCCCATTGGGAATCCCAGATAGAAGCATGGCAAAGACCAATTCTCGAAGACAAAAGGCTTCCTGAATGGTGAGACCAAACGAAACTTGTGCTAAAAAATGAATAAAAAATCTTCCCACCTTTTGACAAATTCTAAATAGTTAGAGGTTCTTCCCCAGGTACCCAATCACTCTCTTCAATGAGCTCTATTATCTCAATGGAGGGGGGACAACTTGGACAGGTACTTGTGGAGCTTAAAATGTATTTGAAAGAAATCTGCTTTGATATTTTTAAGGAAGGTCACATTTTATTCTGCAGATGGATTACCTCCAGTGCAAAATTTAGGAACCATTAGCAAGAGGAAGTTTTCCCTTGATAGGTCCAGAACAGATCTTAAGAATGTGGTTGATATGTCCCATCAAACTGACACTGCTGTTGTTATCCTCGAAAAGATGGCATCCATACTTGAAGAAATCAATACTCCAGCAGCGTCAAATTCTGCTTTTGGAACCAATTTGCTCCAGAAAGGAGAAGAAAATATAGGCCAGTTTCTTTATGCTGAAGGAATGGAATACCTCATGTGGAACACTTATGATGTCCACTTCTACTCGTCTTTTGCACTAGTCATGTTATTCCCAAAACTTGAACTTAGCATCCAAAGAGACTTTGCAGCAGCAGTATTGATGCATGATCCTGATAGGATGAAAACTATGTTTGATGGAAAGTGGGCTACACGAAAGGTTCTCGGTGCTGTCCCCCATGATATTGGGCTCAATGACCCTTGGTTTGAAGTAAATTCTTATAATTTGCATAATACAGATAGGTGGAAGGACTTGAATTCTAAGTTTGTTCTCCAAGTTTACAGGGATATGGTTGCTACTGGTGACAAAAATTTTGCACGAGCTGTTTGGCCCTCAGTCTATGTTGCGATAGCTTATATGGATCAGTTTGATAAGGATGGAGATGGGATGATCGAGAATGAAGGTTTCCCTGATCAGACTTATGATATATGGTCTGTTAATGGTGTGAGTGCGTATTCTGGGGGGCTTTGGGTGGCAGCCCTCCAGGCTGCTTCAGCCATGGCAACCGAAGTAGGTGATGAAGCATCTGCAAATTACTTTTGGGCTAAGTATCAAAAGGCAAAAGCTGTATATGACACGCTATGGAATGGTTCCTACTTTAATTATGACAACAGTGGTGGTTTTTCGAGTGCATCTATTCAGGCTGATCAATTGGCTGGACAATGGTGAGTACATTATCTTATATGTAAAGCAAGCTTATACAGAAACATAAAGGAAAAATATCATACTGGTGATTACATAATACATAATATGTGTGAGCTGTGGTATTGGCTATATGATAGGTATCACAAGGTAACTTCAACACTAAACTAAATAGAACACTGATTATTATTTCTCTGATGATTCCTTTTTAGATGTGGGCGTACATATATAGTGTAGCTTGCTGAGATATACATGGCAATGGAATTTATTGGCCATTTTTGTAGAGGAGAGTGAACGTTGGGGAGGATTTCCTACAACGTTCACTTTCCATGTGTGCTGAGTGTGCTGTCTTTTCCTATTGGTTAATGAATCTAACATTCCTGCCCCTTAGAATCAACCTTGTCCTCAAGTTTGGAATGCAGAAAAAGATTCGAGAAGGAGGTGGGCATCCTCCCATGCGGCATCTTCAATAGGCAGACCGGTCCAGAGGACCAATAGTTGGATACAATCAAGACCAAATAGAACACTAATTATTATTTCTCAACTAATTTTCCCTGCGTAGATGAAGGCATACATATATAGTGTAGCTTGCTAAGATATACATGGCAATGGAATATATTGGCTGTTTTTGTTGAGGAAGGTGAATGTTGGGGGAGGATTTTGATGCATTCGTTCCTTGGAGATCAAGTAGAAACTAATAAGGAGTAAATCTCCATTTATTTCCAGCCTTTATTTCCTAGTCTAATAAGGAAAATATATTCCAAATAAGGTTATAGGCTATTCGTGAGTATTCTTTCTCACTAGGGTCTAAGTCAATGACAGCTAAACCTATCCTTATAGCATGTAGCTATTATTCCTCTAGGGTTCTTGCATGTAACATGTAGCTATCTGGTTCGCATTAGATTTCCTGCAACGTTCACTTTCCATGTGTGCTGGGTGTGCTGTCTTGCCTTATATTAGTGGTTTCATCTATAATCCATCTCATGTATCAATATATAACATAGTGTTGGAAGGTAAAATGACACCCCAGAAAGTTAGTACCACATTGAAAATATGAATTGCCTACATGGGGTGGATGGATTATAAAATAGCTCATTAGTAGTAAGTCTCACATTAGTTTCTTGCTAAATGAGATAGGTGAGACCGGGCTTTATAAGTGATTGTAGGGAGCTCTAATTGCAATTTGACTAGTCTTTTCTGAGTGATAACGCAGATGTAGCTAGCATTTTTCTTGGGTCATTATAAATAGTATCAGAGCCAGGTTTTGATCCTGGGACCTGGGGGTTAGTTTCTTAGCATTAAAATATAAGTTATCCTTCACATGTTCTATATACCTTCCTAGTAATTTATAACAAACTTGTTATACTGTTTCATCCAATGGCATGGGGTCTTCTCTTTCACAATCAAAACCAACAGGGCTGCAATATGTTTCTCCTTAAAATGTTATTGGCTTCATTACAAAATTATTGCATAAATATGATCAAATCCAATGATCACTCTAGCTATAAAAATATGTTACACCAAAAGGCAATATATTGGCGTGGAACCAAGAAGTGAATCATGATCACACTTTTCTTTTTCTTTTTCTGAACGATTGTGATATCAGCTTCTTCAAAATTAGGCATGGACTTATTGTTACTTAACATCATGATAGGTATGCTAGAGCATGTGGTCTTTCTCCGATTGCCGACGAAGACAAGGTGAGGACAGCACTTGAGAAGGTCTATAATTTCAATGTCTTAAAGGTGAAGGGAGGGATGCGTGGGGCAGTGAATGGGATGCTGCCAGATGGAAGGGTTGATATGTCAGTATTGCAATCAAGAGAAATATGGTCTGGAGTTACATATTCTGTTGCTGCTACAATGATTCAGGAAGATATGGTGGAAATGGCATTTCAGACTGCAGTTGGTGTCTATGAAACAGCATGGTCCCAAGAAGGTCCTGGGTAAGTTAAAGTTTTCTTCTTGAGTTAGCTATAACTCGTTGCTGATATACAGTAGGAATTTTTGCTTCTGCTTTATCTACTCAACATTATATAAAATTTTGTGGGAAACTAGTATTTGGAATGAGAAAATCAAAAGAAAATGTAAAAAAATAAAATTCTCATCTTTCTTTCCTCCACCCCATAAATTTTTCAGTACTGAGTACAACCTTGAAAAAGTAATAGAAAGGACAATCTTAGCATACCTCAAATTCCCATTCAGACACCCACTTGGGCTGTAAGTAAATCCCATGGTAATCCTGCTTCTTGGGAAAGGAAGACTTTTATCTCTTTTGCAAAGCAGTTCCAATCTCAATAGTCCATTCTATTTTACAAAAGATACCCATGATTAGTATTGCTTCTTAATGGAAAAAGAATATATATATATATATATATATATATATATATATATATATACCAAGGAAAGTCGTATTAATGCATTTTTTAAGTCTTTAGCATTTGAGATTTGAATTTTGGTCTAGAGTATGCAAAAGGTAATTTTGTGGGAAAGAACTTCAAAGCAATAGAGAGCTGAATCAGCTTGTTTAATACCCTTTTCCAATACTGAAAATCAAACTGACTAGTTGCTGTTCTACACATAAATTAATTACTTCAATCTAAGCTATTTATTATGTTCATATTATCCTTCGAAGTTAAACATGGCAAAAATCTCTCATTTGCACTTCACTTACACTTAGTTCTGGTCGCAGATATTCCTTCCAAACGCCAGAAGCATGGACCACCGACGACCAATACAGATCTCTTGGTTACATGCGGCCGCTGGCCATATGGGCAATGCAGTGGGCGCTGTCAAAGCCGAAGCTCTTTAAACCGGAGCTCAGACATGAAGTGAGCGAGGACGACCATGCATATTCTCTGAACCATGCTGGGTTTGCGCAAGTCGCACGCCTTCTAAAGTTGCCGAAGGAGGCAGATGATAAGAGTTTGCTACAAGTCGTTTATGATTTCACTTGCAGGAGATTGTCATTCTAACTGCAGAAAAGAAAATATTTCCCAACACGAGATTTTATTTAAGGTTTTATATTTGTAATTATTTATGGTCAAATTATGCTCTAAACAAAATGAGAGAGGCTGATTTCAAGTGGAATCAATTTTTTTTTTTTTTTTTTTTTTTTTTTTTTTATATAATTATTAAAAAAAAACACTACAAAAAGGTTTACCAAACACACCCTAGGAGTTTTACGGAGTACTATACAAAAAATTCCTACAAGCTAGGTCATAAGAATTTTCTATAAGCCAATGTCCAAAGTAATATATGTTATTTAAATACGTGAGAAGCACGAGTTTTTATGCTTTTTCTAGTAGCACGTGTTATTTTTTATTTTTTATTTTTTTTAAAAAAAAATACCTCTCACATGTTTAAAGAACATCACTTTTTGATACTGGTTTATAAAAAATTTATTATGACCCACTTTGGCATAATTTTTTGTCCTTAGAGAGTGGCTCACCTCCCATTTAAAATCAAATAATTTGCTCTCATTTAGGGTGCGTTTGACATTGCGATTTCGTAGGCAAAAAGTACAATTTTAAATCAAATCATAGAACATGAATCGTTTGGGGTTGGGTTTTTAAAAAAATTACAATTTGAAAATGCAGAAAATTACGATTTTAAATCTCAAACAATTAGGTTTTTTTTGAAAACATACAATTTTAAAAGCTAAACTGCGATTTTAAAGACCCAACTATGATTTTACCAAATATTTAACTGCATTTTTAAAAATTACGTTTTTAAATCGCATATTTTTAAATCAAATTTTTTAAAATCACAAATTTAGACGGATCCTTATTCTAATGGAAGCCACGTGTAATCGAGCATTAAAAAAAAAAATTAAGGTTAGCATTTGTCACATCATTCCCTTGTTGCCATTCCCTCGTGACAATGGCAATAAGTGAATAACATTTTAAGTCAATTTTATTTTATATTTTTTAATTTTTAATAAAAATGATTAATCTTTCTAATAAAATAGCCTTTCTGTATAAAAACGTAACATAGGGATTCGCCTGTGCTCTATAATTCGTACATGAATTATAGTGACGATTGTATCGCCGTCAAACTTAAACTGACGATTCAATAAATCACAAAACTGTATCCTAATAAGTCGTTTTACACCGCCTTAACAGACTTGAGGGTCGCGGCAACATTGTTAACGGCTTTTAAAATTCGGAAATGCAGAAACCACGACGCTTCCCTTGAAACCCATATGCCCAAAGATTTACGTGTTACATAAATGTATCGTTGATCTTACACAGAAGAAGAAGAAGAAGATGCAGGGGGAGTCCACTGAGTCGAATCCCGAGTTCCGAGTGGGCAAGCGAGTGCACTCGGCCGGCGATCCACGCAGAACCGGGACAGTGAAATACGTGGGACCCATCCAGGGCTACTCGGGCGCGTGGGTGGGGGTGGACTGGGACTCCGGGGACGCCAAGCACGACGGCTCCGTCAACGGATTCCGATACTTCCAGGCCCGGTCCGACCGGTCCGGCTCGTTCGTGCGGGCTCATAGTCTGAGCCCGGGAATTTCGCTGCTCGAAGCTCTCCAGCTAAGATACCGAGTCCAATCCACCAAAGAAGAGGAAGGTATGCGTCGGTTCTCGTTTGTTTGATTGGTTGATGAGACAACAGTGGAAAAGAAGTGAAAATGGGAGATGCAGAGAATTGCTTTCCTCTGTCGGTTTCAAATGCGAAATGACATCCTTGGTTTAAGTTGTTAGATTGTACAGCGTTCTTGGTTGGGCCTATAATTCTTGTTTCGTTGCTGAGAGAGTAGTGGAAAAGGATGGAAAATGAGAGAGAAAATTGATTTGATTTTGGTTTCGAATTTGAAGTTACATTTTCGTGTTGTGCAGTGTGTGAAATGAGATTCTTGTTTTAAGTAATGGCTTCAGTTACATTTTGCATTATGAATTTTAGGTTGTATTTGTTCCAAAAAAAGGAGGAAGGATTATTTCATATAACGAAAGATAGCCTTAGTTTCTATTTGTTTGTTTGGTGGCTGAGAAAATTGTACAAAATAAGCCAAGTGAGAGGTAAAGTTCTAATTTTTGTTTCAATGCATGTTGCAGTGCGGAAAGTATAAGTTCAAGTTATTTCTTATTTCTAGTTATTTGTTCAGCATGGCTCGAGTTTCTACACCCTGTTTGGTTCACTTCTACAAGAGAAAATTAAAAAAGAGAAAAAGAAAAGAATAGAAAGTTATAATACTTCCTCCTGTTTGGTTACGTGGAGAAAATGGAAGGAAAATAAAGAGAAGAGAAGAAACTTTTGATAGCTTCTTGTAACCAATTTTCTCTTCAGATGTCACCTATTTTGAATTTGGTGTGCCTCTAAGGAAATTTTTTGAATTGTTTTCCTCTCTCTTTCGTTTCTTTTCCCTTCTAATTTACTGGACAAACAAAGGAAAGATATAAATTTTCAAAATTCTGTCTTCTTTTGCTTTCTTTAGTGGTAAACCAAACATAGTGCTAGATTTCGTTGTACAAAAAAAAAGGATAGGAAGTTTAATGTTTTTCTTAATCTAACAATTTTTTCTTTCTTTGTAGTGTAAATAGTGAATAGGTAGAAGAGCCTATTTACTATTCACACTAGAAGGAAAAATTCGATTATGCCTATTATGTTGGAGATGCTCTTAGTAGTATGAATTTGTAGTACAGTTTTTATGCTTAAACTTTCTTAGCATTGATTCTAGTTTCAAGTTTAAAGAATTGCTCAAACTTTTTTTTTTAATAGGAAATGTTTTATAAGATTTTAGCAATTTTTAATATAATTTATAGCAAAATTCTTTTGGCTTAAATATTCTAGTAGAATTTTCAGTACAAATAATTTGCTTGGTGGAATTATTGAAAAATATTGGAAGTACCTCTTTTCTGTGTCTGGATTTTTTGGGTAAAGTATTTAATTTAATTTTTTTCTCTCTCGTTTTAGATTTATGAGTCCAAGGTGGATTCAGATTTGTACTTGCAGGATATTTAGAAAACATCTCTAATATGAAGTATTTTGTGAAAGTTTAAAGACCTGATTGGTCAGTGTTTAGTTGGATATAAGTATTATTTAGAAAACTTGGGAAATTCTATTTAAATTTTGTGTTGATTGCTGTGCTGCAGATGAGATGTATGTACTATCAACTAGCAACAAGCGTGTATCGGTTCAACTCCTTGGTAAAGATAAAATTCAGGACAAGCTAAGTAGATTTGAGGAGTTACCCAGTGCATCAATATCTTATATGGGTGTTAGTACTCCTGGAGTTCCATGTCATATTGGTACCACTGTCCCAAGTAAGTTAGTTTAATGTTTCTTACCCTCAAATATATGTTCTCTGGATATTCTGTAATCTTCCCCACTTCTCTTCTTAGAATTATTTTTTTATCGTTTAGTTAAAGGAACAATAGGAGCTTTGAGGATTTTGAAAGTACCTTAGAGGAGATTTTATCCTCGTTTTACCTTATGTTGTACTTTTGGACTAAGGCCTATGTGCACCCTTTGTTGTTTAGTTTTGATGACTTTCTTGCTCACTTTTCTCTTTCTAATTAGGTGTTTCCTTTGCATACTTCCAGTGTACTAAGAGGCGTCTTACGCTTTTAATGAGAATGGTTTCTTACTTAACAAAAAAAAAAAATTGTTCTTTTAGTTAAATCTGAGTGGAAATTCATTTTTTTCAGAGAGTCATTATGGACATTAACAAAAATGAGGGTTGACCAATAAGCAAGACAGCAAAATGAATCCCACATCCATGAGAATTTTATTTTAAATTGGTCTAGCCACGTCTGGGCACACTCATTTTGACTTTTCAGATTCAGATGCCTGCGGTGAAGAAATAAGGAGATCTTTCTCTATCGAAATATCAGTTGCAAAAATCATAGGCAAATTCCTGGTTCACCCAGCAAGAATGTGGAGAAGAACCAAAACAGAATGGGTTCACCTACTCAAAACTAAGAGGGGGCGCCACCTACTATTAAAATCCTTAGTTCATGTCAGCCACTGAAACCACACCCATGATCATAATTATACTAGTCATTTTTGGAGATAGTCCATCAGGTGCCTCATATTGGGTCTTGAAGTCCCTTTTTTGGCTTGCCATACAAACTTTTTTTTTTTTTTTTTTTATATAAGTTGTTTGCAATATAAACTTAATGAGCCTTTCTTTTGTAGCTGAGGATTATATAAGCTAGATCACATTACTGTTCTATATATTAAAAATGCATGTGTGCATGTATTTGTGCATCCACTCCTGCATGGAAATGGGTTGGTGAGCCTAGTGATAGGAGACTTTCTAGCTTGGTTTGGAGAGCATTTGTTGGGTTAAAGATTTTTTTGTTGCTAAATGCTACAGCCTAAATGCCACCCTCTCTCTTTGGGAGGCAAACATTTTCCCAGGTGACTTTAGCTCCCGCAATCAAAGATAAGATCGAAGAGAATGAAATGCACGTATTGGTCTTTATAGCTGTTCCTTCTATACCTAGAAAACATCCGAAAAAAACCTGCTATGGAACTACCGAGCGGGCAAAAATACAATAAACTCACTTTTTAGCATAGAAAGCTAAGTTTTATCAGGCATTTTCTCTGTTCTTTTCTTATTTCTCCGCTACTAATGGACCATAAAACCAATTAATTTACAAAAATCTGTCTTTGGGCCTTTGAGCTCTTGTTGTTTCATAATTTAGACACACTGTTATTTTCTGTACTGTTATTAATTTTTTACTGCTTTTTTCGCAGAACTAAAGGAGCTTGACTTGACTGGAAATTTGCTTTCAGAATGGAAGGTATATTTTTCAAAACACCGATTAAATGCCCATTTTGTCGTAGCTAAGGTTAAATTTGAGCGCGTAGAACTTTCTAGATTAACACAATTTGTCATTGCATATTACAGTTTGTCTTACCAAGTAGTTTTGATGTGCATGACTACGTTCTGATGCTTATTGCTACTTCTTCCACGTTCTTTACTTTTAGTAAGAGCCGCTTGAATTTTGTTTTGGACCTCATATGATTATTCAGTGCTTCATACTTCATTATTTGTTAATACCTGATTAGTACCGAGTAACCATTATCTCCTATCTGGATGGATCTTTTCTTGCAGGATGTTGGCACCATCTGTGATGAGTTACCATCCCTTGCAGCCCTCAATTTATCCAATAACTTAATGTTACACGAGATTTTTGAGCTGCCACAACTAAAAAGCATCCGCATTTTAGTCTTAAACAATACTGGCATAAATTGGATGCAGGTTCCCTTCTTTCCCTACGTTTTTAGTACTCCTTTCTTCCCTTAATGAGCTATATGTTGTCTCATTGACTATGGCAGATCGAAATACTTAAAGATTCACTACCAGCAATTGAAGAGCTTCATCTGATGGGGAATACCATTAGCACAATACAGGTACATATTTTCCCTTCTATGATGCTTGTTGAATGTGCTCAAAATTCTAGGCTTCAATGGGATTTCCATGTCATATTTCAGACACTATTAAATTATTGTACCTGTAACTGTCTATCATAAATTATTTTCTGTTCGTTCCTATTAGGGGTACTCTTATATACTTCCTGTGTATTAGGGTTGCACCCATCTGCGCTTTATTAATAAAATGACATTACTTATCAAAAAAAAAAAAAGTGTCTATGATAAATGTTTTTGCTGTGGGTTATGATTTTGAAGGATACTGTAGAATGGTACACACTGAATGTAGTTGCAAAAAAAGATAGAATATGATGAATAAGAAATTTTACAAAAGGAAATAAAAAAATGATGCATACTATAGCTACACTTACAGTCTGTGGAATAAAAAAGAAACATAAAATATTAATAAAATATAGCTATGTGCATGCTCTGTGAAATCTGAACTTAAGACAAAGTTTCAAATTTGTTTACATCTTACACAATCAATCCTGAAAATTTTCACCAAGAACCTTTTTTTTTATGAATAATAATTTTATTGAAAGAAAATGGCAAATCCCTCATATACAAAAAGTATATAGGATAGAAAATTATCCTAAAGGCATCTACAATCTAAAAAATTAACAAGATCTAAAAGATTCGAAGATGAGAAGTTAGAAACATAAACTTTTTTTGAGAAGTTAGGAACATAAACTACAACCCAATCCAAGAGAGATCTCTAAAAATAGGATTTTAAACATAGCACACTGGACTCGTAGTCCTAAAAAAGATGTTGATTCCTTTTTCTCCAAATGCTCCTTATTAAGAAAGTCGAAATAACTTTCGAGATAGCTTCTTTGGGATGTCGTTGCCTTTGGGTCTTCCAACAATGAAGCAGCTCTAAAATGCTACTAGGCATAGCCCACAAACTCCAAATAAGCTGAGAACCAAGTGCCAAAGATCACTAGTGTACTCGCAATGAATGAGATGGTGATTTACAATGTAGCACCCCGAATAAATATATTTTAATTTTGAAATTAAGAGCAAATTATAATATTTCATGGAAAAAAATATCATGTGTACTTGGGTTGCGCCCCTCTACACTTTGAATATATATATATATATATTAATATTATGAAGAAAATACTAATTTTGGAGGAATTTAAGGAAATACGCGGATATTTATGGAAATATATTTTGGTTGGTGGAATTGAGTCTATAGCCATTGATTTTATTATTAAGGAACTTATTTTAGGTTTTAATTTTGTTTCGGGGAGATTTAAAAAAAAAATTAGGAGATTTAATTCAAACTGAGGAAGATTTTCGGAAGTTTACTCGGATTTGAAAAAATTAGAAAGAAAATATAAATAATGAGAAAAGAATAAAGAATAATAATAATTTTTTTTTTTTTAAAAAAAAAAGAATAAGAGAGAGAAAAAATAATAATAATTATAACTGTAGCTTTCAAGGAAAGCTAAGAGTTATGTTTATGGAATGGTTGGAGTTGTGTTGGCGTTGTTGTGGCATAGTTTGGAGAAAATGAGATGTGATATTTGGGTTTTATGAAAATTTGGGATTTTTGATGTTGTAATCGGTCTTTTGGGAACCCCAAGGGGTTGGCTCAAGTAATAAGGGTCTTGGTCTTGGTCTTGGTCTTGGTAGCATTTTCATCAGGTCTAAGGTTCGAATCTCTTTGGGTGTAAACAATTTCTTTTGGCTAGCTCGTCAGTGAAGCCAGAGTATTACCCGATTCATGTGGAGGGGGTGCTTTGCATGGGTCCGAGGTTTACCCGATAGGGGTGTGTACATGAAGTGGCCCTGCCTTGGAGAAGTTCATCTCCATAAAAATAAATAAATAAATAAAAAGGTGTTTTGGGTTATGTAATGGGTGTTTATATTTGAAGAATTTTTGGTTGAAATTTTTGATTGGGTTGTATTTTTGGAAAGGCCGATTGGGGGTGTCGTATTGTTAAGCATTTTTTCAGATGTGATTATGTTGAGGTCTATTTTGACCAAGTGGGGAAGAGGGATATTAAATTTTGTTGGGTTTATTAGAAAATTTACTATAGTAATTAGATAAGTGAACCAATAAATAAATAAATTAAAATAAAAAGATAAGATTAGGATACTGTGAATAACCTCAATTGGTGTTAGGATAAAATTTCTCAGGCGAAGCATTTTGCATGCAGTGTGTTAAAATGATCAAGCGACTGTAAGTAAAGCTTCTCACCAACAATATAAGTGTATTTTGCATTAAATGCCTTTGATATGTGACCATGAATGGTTTTTAATGCATATTTTTATTGGTGATATGAACCCTACACTTTACTTAATTATGCATATTTTATGTATGTTGAATGTGGTTTACAAACTGTTGAGAAAAAGGATTTAAAGAAAGAAGAAATTTCAAAGACTGGTTTTAAAGAAAAGAAAGTACAAGAAAAGCAAGACCAATTTTTAAGGTAAACAGTTTAAGTTGTTGGGATCAAGATTAAGAATTTAAGAGAAGCAAGTTCAAGACATGGTTCAAGGAATAAAGTCAGATTTAGTAGGGACTGATTTCCCAATGATGACGGTCTGGTGAGCGGTTGTGTGAGAAACCTTCGTGGTGACGGTCTGGTGAGTGGTCACAGCCTAGGGTTATAGTGATCACACATGGCGATGGTCTGGTGAGTGTTCAGGGTGTTATCAAATTTCCATGGCGAAGTACTGGTGAGCGGCTGTGTGGGAATCGTTCGTGGTGATGGTCTAGTGAACAGTCACAGTCTAGGGTTATAGAGATCACACTTGACAACGGTCTGGTGAGTGGTCAAGGTGTGGTCAAATTTCCATGCCTATAGTCTAGTGTGGTCAATTTTCCATGGTGACGGTCTAGTGAGCGATCATGTGGAAATCACCTGTGATGGCAATCTAGTGCTCGATCACAAATTTGGGGGTCGTACGCGACGATAGTCTGGTGAGCGGTTTGGGTATGACTGATTTCTCTCATGATGGTAGTCTAGTGCTTGGTTATGAGAAAAATCACCCCATTTAGGAATGGCTGTGTAATAAGCAGAAAAAGGAAATCCTAAGTGTAGTTAAAAGGAATAATGTGCATGATACAAGTATGTGGATTGCAAAGTATGTTTTATTTCAATTATGCTTGATATTTATCTATTAGCAAATGAATCGAACGATGTCAGTATGTACACATGTAAAAATCACCATAGTTTAAAGGATAAAGAATTCAACAAGAGGCTAAATGAAGAGCTAAAGGAAATTAAAGGCATTGTCGGATCTAAGGAAACATATGTATGTACTTATGATAAATTGTGAAATATGATTTGATTGAGTAAGTTACTTTTTACTTCGCTTGTTATTTTTAAATTGATTAATATGCATGAAGTTAATGTTTTACGCATGATGATAGAAAGTATAGTAGCATGTATAGTTTCATTGTTAAAAGCAAAGTCTCTCTCGTTTTTTAGAAAAATGATAGCATTGGTGTTTACCTCAGAAGTGTTTTTCCTTGTGTTAATTTGTATTCAGAAAACAAAGCATAAATTTTAAAGGAAAAGCTTTACTTTATCTTTTGGAAAAATAGTATGAGGTTTAAGGCTTTCAATAACCAAAAAGGGAAATTTTCATCAAAATAGGGGCTCACGTCTCGCGCACAATTGTTTAGAATTCTTTACTTACGTAGCCATGGACTCATAAGTTCAACTTGTAAAATTGTGAATTTTATAGCCATAGCCACACCAGAGGCAAGCGAGCCTGAGGGATATGTCTAGTATGACCCATAGAGCCATGGGTTCATAACTCGTGGGAGCTCAAGAGAGGGCTTAGCTTTTGAAGATTTCAGGTTTAGGTTTAATGAGCCTATGTGCCATTTTGTTAATATATAGTTGAAACTCATGAACAATAATGAGTTATGAGCCAATGTTGTATTTAACTTATGTTTTGAATGACAATTATGTTATCCAGTGCTCTGGTGTTTCAAAAGGTGAGTTTATGGTTTCAAAAGAAATAAAAAAAATAAAATATATATAGCATATTTTCTGTTGCATTAGTTATTATAAATAGTAGTAGCGACACGTGGATACTGTGAATAATGCATTTATCCAAGTGGGGCATTACATACAGTCTCCTCATTCTTGTTTCATAAACAAACACCAATTTACATGAGTGAAGCCTCACCTTTTAAGGTTATCAACTGCGAGGATTCTACCCAAAGTTGTTGTCCATATGAAAAAAGCAATGTGAGGCAAAGCCTTAACATTCCAAATAACATTCCTACAAACCAGCCTCTAAAGCGACATGTGTCCTTTAAGCTATTAAAAAATTACGTGAGAAGCACATGCTATTAAAAAAACATGTGTTTCTCACATGTTGAGGACATGTCACTTTTAGAGGCTAGTTTGTAGAAAATTTGTGTCCTTTTCTGGGGAAGGAACAAGGCTCTTCAGTCTGTAAAGTTTTATAATAGCTCTTCACATCAAAGCTGTGATTGCTACCTGAGGTCCATAGCATTGAATCCACCTCATCCAGATGGGTTTTCGAGGAATTTAATAGATTGAGGAAGGAGTCAAGAGATTCTAGCTCACAATCCTGGGTTGCCCTAATGGAACTTGAATTCCAATGGCTAGAAGATTCGAAGGAATCCAAGTAATCTGCCACCAAGGCCTCCTTGTCACTCGCTTTCCTGCCGAAAGATCTAGAGACGTTCGTACTAATGCGGCTATGATGGAGTTTTCGGATTTTATTTTTGAGTTGGATCTTATGGATTTACCTCTTTCAGGAGGGCCATTTACGTGGTCTAATAATCAGGAGAATCCCTCTTGGTCTCGCCTCGATAGATTTCTTGTTTCTCCAGAATGGGATGCCAAGTTTCCAAGTTCTCTCCAGAAAAGGCTTCCTAGGTTGTGCTCTGATCATTTCCCTATTCTTCTCGATTGTGGTGGGGTTCATTGGGGTCCCAGACCATTCAGGTTTGAGAATATGTGGCTGAAGGTAGAAGGGTTTGTGGATAGGGTGCGCCTTTGGTGGGAGTCTTATAGCTTCCAAGGTTCGCCCAGTTTCATCTTCTCTCAAAAGCTTAAGGCTTTGAAGATTGATCTCAAAAGATGGAATGATCAGGAGTTTGGTAATGTGGAGTTCCGAAAGAAAATGCATTTGGATAAATTGTGTGCTCTTGATAGATTGGAGGAACAACGGGGCTTAACTCCTGATGAAAAGGCGAGGAAATGCGGGGTTATCAGAGATTTGGAGAACTCTATTTTACAGGAGGAGATTAGCTGGAGACAGAAGTCTAGGGCTCTTTGGCTTAAAGAGGGTGATAGATGCACTAAATTCTTTCATCGGATAGCCAATTCGAACAGGAGATCCAATTCCATTGAGTCTCTCTCTATCAATGGCTCTTTTTCTTCAGATCAGCAGGTTATTAAGGATCATGTTGCTCAATTTTACAAATCCCTTTTTACAGAATCTTGTTGTTGGAGGCCTAGGATGGATAACATGATTTTTGACAATTTGGATGCGGGTGAAGCCGATTCCTTAGAACTTCCTTTTGAGGAAAGGGAGGTCTTTGAGGTGGTTAAAGGTATGAATCGTGATAAGGCTCCAGGTCCGGATGGGTTCACTCTTGCGTTTTATCAAGACTGTTGGGAGGTGATCAAGACAGACCTTATGGGAGTTTTCCAGGACTTTCACACTCATAGTAAGTTTGTTAAAAGCATTAATGCCACTTTCTTAGCCTTAATCCCGAAGAAGTGCGGGGCTGTGGATCTTAAAGATTTTCGACCTATTAGTCTTGTTAGTGGTGTGTACAAGATCATTGCCAAAGTCCTTGCTAATAGGCTCAAAAAGGTTGTGGAGAAGATTATTTCGAATCCCCAAAATGCTTTTGTGAAAGGAAGGCAAATTCTTGATTCTGTCCTTGTAGCTAATGAGTGCTTGGATAGTCGCATCAAATCAGGTGAACCAGGGTTGCTCTGCAAACTGGATATTGAGAAGGCTTATGATCATGTTAATTGGGATTTCTTATTGTATATGTTGAGAAGATGTGGTTTCGGGGAGAGATGGTGTTCTTGGATAGCGCATTGTATTTCTTCGGTGCGCTTCTCGGTTTTGGTGAATGGCTCCCCTACTGGTTTTTTTGGCAGCTCTCGTGGTCTTAGACAGGGTGATCCTCTGTCGCCCCTTTTGTTTGTCATTGTGATGGAGGCCTTCAGCAAGTTGTTCTCTGTTACTGTTCAAAGGGGATTTCTCTCTGGGTTCTCTGTGGGCTCTAGTAGCAATGGTGTGATTAATGTTTCTCATTTGCTTTTTGCAGACGATACTTTAGTTTTCTGCGAGGCTAGTCCTGAACACCTTCTCTATCTTCGTATGTTATTACTGTCTTTTGAAGCTGTTTCAGGATTGAAGATTAATTTGGATAAGTCAGTTTTGATTCCTGTGGGTCTTGTGGATAACATGGATGATCTTGCTGGCATTTTGGGCTGTGGTGTTTCTTCTCTTCCGTTAAAGTACCTTGGTCTTCCGTTGGGGGCTCCTTTTAAGAATAAGTCTAGCTGGGATGAGGTAGTTGGCAAGATTGAGAGGCGGTTGGCTAGCTGGAAGCGGTTGTATTTGTCGAAGGGTGGAAGAGTAACCCTTATTAAAAGCACTCTCTCTAATCTTCCTACTTATTTTCTATCCCTTTTCCCTATTCCTTCAAGTGTTGCTAATCGTATTGAGAAGTTGCAACGGGATTTCTTGTGGGGTGGCATAGGCGAAGAATTTAAGTTTCACTTGGTTAATTGGGCCAAGGTCTGCTCTCCTATTTCTAGTGGTGGCCTGGGCATCAGAAACTTGAGGATTTTCAATATGGCTCTGTTAGGGAAGTGGCTATGGCGCTATGCCTTTGAGAGAGAGGCTTGGTGGAAATCTGTTGTGGATGCAAAGTTTGGATCTACTCGGAATGGTTGGTGTTCTTTAGACCCCCCTGGGTCTCATGGAGTGGGGTTATGGAAGAATATTAGGAAGGGGTGGAGGTTGTTTTGCAGCTATACTAGACTTATTCTGGGAAATGGATCTAGGGTCCGTTTTTGGGATGATGTATGGTGTGGTGAGGTGCCTCTCAAAGAAGCTTTCCCAGTTTTGTACGACATTGCGTGTGACAAGGACGCACATGTTGCAGACCATTTGGTTGTGGTAAGCGGGTCCTATCAGTGGGATATTAGCTTCTTCCGAGCGGCCCACGATTGGGAGGTGGATGTTTTGGCTTCTTTTTTCTCTTTGCTGTATTCAACTAGAGTGAATTGTGATGGGGAAGATCAGCTCTGGTGGTATCCTTCTCACAAAGGGAAATTTGATGTTAGATCTTTCTACAAGGCTCTTGTTTGCAAAGAGGCTATCCAGTTTCCTTGGAAAAGTATTTGGCGGACCAAGGTTCCCTTGAAAGTGGCTTTCTTTGCTTGGACGGCAGCGCAAGGGAAGATCCTCACCTTGGACAACCTCAGGAAGAAGCATGTCATAGTGATTGATAGATGTTGCATGTGCAAAACGAATGGGGAATCGGTGGATCACCTTCTTCTCCATTGCGAGGTTGCACGCGCTCTATGGAATGCCTTTTTTAGTCGCTTCAGTTTGTCTTGGGTTATGCCTCTGCGAGTGGTAGATTTATTCGCTTGTTGGTGGACGGGTGGACGTTCTCAGAGTGCAGCTGCGTGGAAGATGGTCCCTTGTTGCATTCTGTGGTGCTTGTGGAGGGAACGCAATGACAGGCAGTTTGAGGACAAAGAAAGATCCATTGAGGAACTCATTTCCTTTTTCCTTCATTCCTTGTATTCTTGGGTGGCGGCGTTCCTCGCACCTTTACCTCTTAGTTTTAATGATTTCCTTGTTCTGTTTTCTTTTTCTTCCTAGCTGCTTTTCTTGTATACTTCCTGTGTACTTGATTGCGCTTTGCGCTTTTTAATGATATCTCTCTTACTTATCAAAAAAAAAAAAAAAAGTAAATTTTGGGAATGAAGATTTAAGAGCCCCTTCGCTGCACCACACGTCATGGTAAAAGCGAATGCAGGCTCCATCTGGCTCCATCCCCCATTTCTAATATTCCTCGAAAGACAATATTGAACTTTCAATATAACTATATCCCTCCAAAGACACCTTGTAATGCCCTCGAGCTTTCTCTTAACACCAACCCCCTCTTTGGACCCCCATTCTTCTCAACAATCGCCTATCTCCATAGAGAATTCTCCTCTTGCGCGAATCTCCAAAGCCATTTACCAAGAGGAGCTTTATTGAACAACATGAGTTTTTTAACACCCAACCAACCCTCCTCTAGGAATTGAGGAGCATATAGTCTTCCAGTTCACCGAGTGAGACTTTATAACGACCCAGGAAAAAGCGTCAGCCATATCTGCACTATCACCCCAAAAGAACTAATCAAATTTAGAATATCCCTAGAATTCCTTATAAAGATACTCCAAATTTGACTAGTCCTTTTGGGGTGATACTGTAGATGTGGCTAGCGCTTTTCTCCGAGTCGTTACAAACTCCCCCCATAAACCCTTGACGTTCACGTCAATGCCATATCATGCGGTGCTCTAGTACCACATGGCCTGGCGTTACTAGGTGGCTCTGATACCATTTGTAACTACCCACGAAAAAGTGTTAGCCACATCTACACTATCACCCCAAAAGAACTAGTCAAATTTGGAGTTTCCCTGGAATTCCCTATGAAACTTAGTTTCATCTAGTAACTAGGGAATATGGGACTTACCACCCATGAGTATCTTTATTGTTAGAAGAGTTGTTAAGGTTTGTGAGTCATTAGGATTTGGGGGTATTTTGGTCATTGTAATGTTCCCCTAAGGCCTAAACCTATATAATAAGATGTGTCATAGGCTACTGTAACAGAATAATAGCCTCCACCTTTTCTATCTAAACCGTTCATACAAACTACAACATGGTATCAGAGCCAAAGGTCTTAAGTTCGAACTTTAACTCCGTCATTTACCCCAATTTTAATTAAATATTTCACATGTTGAGCTTCACCTATTAAAAAGTATTTTGAGCCCATACGTGAGGGTGAGTGTTAAAGTATTGGTTAAGTGATTAAATTTACCTCTTCTTATAAGCTAAGCTTTTAGGACAAGTGGTGATTTAACATTTATAAACTGCTCACTCTATGTGAGCTATTCATATATTCCCAATATAGGACCAGGGTGTTACAGACTTAGACTCACCACCTGGACCATCCCAAAGAAAATCCCTTTGAAGCCGCTTCAATCTCCTAGCAATGCCCGCTGGTAGAGGGAAACTTGATAACGTACTCTTGATTAGATTTAGGCAGCCTCCCCCAGACAAGTAAATCTTCTTCCAACTATCAGAATCACACATCCCTCTTGACCAAGCAAAGTCATTAAAAGATTTATGAATTCACTTATTGGTTCCCTATCCCTGCATCTAGACTCACACAGTTGTTACTTGTGTGTTTTAAGTGGTTAAATCTTACATAAGACATGCGCATAAAAATGAATGCCACTTTACAAAACTAGAGGTTTCTATATCCTAAAGGAAAATGCTTTTCCTCACTTGCAAGGAATCTATACATGACTGAAGAGAAGGGGAACTAGTTTGTGATGCATGGACGTTAACCGCATTTTAACTCTTGGTTTTGTTGCTTTTGTAGTCGTGTAGAGGTATTAAGGGATTCTATAAAATGTCAAATGTTGTGTGCTAGTGTTGATTATCTCTCCCTGATCAGAATTCCTGGCTTATTCCTCTCTTTTTTCTTTTCTTTTTTTTCTTTTTTTAATGTTTATATGTCCAGATTTTATTTTGATAAGATTAAGATAGGGGGAGAATGTAATTGCATAGCTTGGCATGATATGATCAAGATTGCCACCTTTAACCCCCTCCAGTAACTGCAGAAGCATCTCTCATACATAAGTGATTGTCAATCGTGAAGATACAATGCCAGATATTTTCAACCTTTCTGTATTTCATTTATCCTGAAAAATAGCTTTAAATTGTAGATAAGATATTTCAAATTTAATGGTTATGAAACTTAGAAAAGTTCTGATACATCAGAGATTAACGACTCTTCCAAGTTGTCAAAATTAGCTTTAAATTTATAATTTCCTAAACTTTCAATAAGCTAACATATGCATTCTATGTTGGTTTATGCCATACTGCATCTTATAGCATCTTTTTTTTTCTTTTCTTTTTTTTCCTCTTTTTTTTTTGTCATTTTTGTGTTCAACTTTTTATTTCTCTGATTGCTTTTATGTTTTCACTTAACTTCTTGAACAACTTGCTGGCATTTGACGCTACAGCCCTGTTACAATTTCCATTTTGCTTTGCAGCCTACATCGTCCTTTGTAGTTCAGGGGTTTGATTCTCTGCGGCTTCTGAATTTGGATGATAATTGTATAGCTGAATGGGATGAAATCTTGAAGCTTTCTCAGTTAAGAAGGTAGAGTGAAGTTTGTATTCTCCAATTAGGACTATTTAACATCTAAATCTCTGCTGAGTTACCATATTTTTATGGGAATTTTTACAATGTGGCTCAGCTTGGAGCAGCTTTATTTGAACAAGAACAACTTGAATCGCATCTACTATCCCGATAAAAATAGAATGCCTGAATTTCTTGGTGGTAATGAATTACAGAAAGAAAGTCTTATGCCATTTGAAAATTTGTGTTGCCTTCTTCTGGGTAATATATTTAACCTGTATGTACTGTGCCTACTTTATTTTTGCTGTCTTGTTAGTGTTTTTGTTTTGTTGACTTACTCATTGCATGCTTCAGGAGGTAACAATATTGAAGATCTGGCCTCTGTTGACTCGTTAAATACATTTCCTAAGTTGGTGGTAAGATTATGTTGTGTGAATCACTATTATTCCAGTAAATATGGCTAATATCCGATTAGGTGCGTTTGACATGCGGCCATGCTGCACTTTGAAATCAACTTGTGAGTGTTTTAATCCAATTATGGATGCACAAATGGTAGATCATACATATGCAAGGCCAGCTGAACTAACCCTATGTGTGATGAATCCCTCTCAGATTTTAACTTTATACATTCAACTTCAGAACTGCTGCTTGCAAAAAACGAGATGCTTTCATCTCATTCAATATCCACATCCTATGTTGACTTGCTGACTTGCTGTCAAATAATCAAGTCTTCTGATTCTACTGCTATCTTTACATAAGGTTCTCACTAAAATGATTTTAAGTTAATAAAAAAAATTGATTTTAAGTTCAAATTTGATTGGAGATACATATGTATTTAATTCTGTCTCTGTATTCAAAATATGGATCTCAGTTTTTTGGGCATAATTTAGAAGTGCTTCCTTTTTCCACCTGCATCTCTTTAAGAAATGGGGATTCTTGCTACTTATCAGAAAAAAAAAAAAAAAAAAAAAAAGAAAAAAAGAAATGGGGATTCTTGCTGGCTTAGGGACTTGCACACGAAACAACTATAGAGTCATTTTACTAGGTGTCATGATATGAATAAATTTAGCTTGTCATTCAGCTTTATTATTACTTGCAACTTTTTATTTAGCTTGTGCCTGTGTGAAATGACAAACATATAAAGAGTCATTTTTACTTGGTGTTAGCATATGAAACAAATGTTGGGCATATTTAATCTCTTGTTGGTAACTCAAAACTAGGTCTTCAGCTGATTTGGAAGACCAAATGATTTGCTAAAATTAAACTATGACGCTGATTATAATCAACTCCAAAATAAATTAGTCTCACTGATTTTACTTCAAAATTTTAGGTCTCCCCCCCCCCCCCCCCCCCCCCTTCCGTGGTTGAGCTCCTTTCTGATAACTACTTCTGTTTCTGATTTTTTTATTCCTATTACATTTTAGGATATCAGGCTTTCTGAGAATCCCGTGGCTGATCCTGGAAGAGGTGGTATTCCAAGATTTGTTTTGGTTGCACGTTTAGCAAAAGTTGTAATACTAAATGGGAGTGAGGTAAACTGTTGAAGTTTTATGCAGTCTACATTTGCTTTCTTTTCAAGGTTAAAGTGAATCTGATGCACTCGTCTAATTCACTTTTCAGGTAAGCCCTCGCGAGAGGAAGGATTCTGAGATTCGGTATGTTCTTCCCAACCAATCCTTCAGCTTACCTTTTCTGCATTAAAGGCATGCATTTACAAGGGCAACCATTCTCATCTTCGCATTCCTGCATATTTGTAACCGGTGCTCCATCTGTTATTGTTTTGGGCTTTAGGGTCTTTGAATGTCTGCTGCTTTTATTTTTAGAAATAATTGCTTCTTGGAGAGCCTGTTGTCTACACCTTGTGTACTCAAGGTTTCGGAACAACTAAAAGTGGCCGTGATCTCCCTCGATGCTCATCAAGCACGACAACCCTTGGTTGTTCTGTTAGGGTGGCTGACCACCCCAATGGAGATGAGTTTTTAAAAAATAAGAATTTTAAAAAAAAAAATTACTTTTGGATGTCAAAAAAAATAAGTAATAGTATTTTGGGAAAATGCTATGCTTTACCTCATTTTAGAGGTATTGCTATTCCCAGTACTGATGGCACAACCAAATAACGAAATAGCTATTCCATTCTTGCATACCAAACGTGCTCTTAGGTTTGGTAATCACATGGTTCGAGCTATGATTTCAATTTTTCTGAAGTGAAACGATTTCCTAAGTCACATGGGGTTCACTTATGGGTTTGTCACCAGCGCTCAAGTTGCATGCAGTTTTTCTCTTTATTTTTTTTTTTTAAGCACTTTTTCGCTTTCATTGAGCTTGCAGTAGAAGAAAATGAATTGCTTTATGATTATAAGTTCCACTACTTTTAAGAGGAAAACATTATAACAGTTCTAATTTTTGCCATCAGGAATGATGATTATTAAAGTCATTTAAGTTCTGGTTCCTTGAGCATTGTTACAGACTCAGGAAGGGGACAACTTTTTACATTCTAAGCTGGAAGGGATTTTATCTTCTTCTTCTTCTTCTTTTTTTTTTTTTTTTTTGGGGGGGGGGATAACCTTGTTATGTATTGATTTTAAGAAATTTTCTGAAGATCAGAATCTATTTTCAGTTTTACAAGGTTACTTATTATGGGGGTATTATGCTCTAATTGGTGTTCGATAAAGGGACATTCACATAATTATTCACAGTTCTAAAATTGTGGTATATTTGTGGTGAGAGAGGCAGAGCTTTCATGGTATTCTAAGTTGTATTGCAGATCATTTATTCATATGTCAGATAATTGAGACTCATGATCTCTATTGCAGGTATGTTCGGTTAATTATGTCAAAGTCACATGACAATCCTGAAGAAATCAAACTGCTGCATCCCAGGTAAATTTACTCCAGTAAAGTGTTTGGCCAGTTAAGCTTCACAGAAAAACTTCGCATTGTTTTTAATATGAGCAAGGTTGTAGATCAGTATGGTTTCCTTCATTTTTGTTTTTTTTTTACATGTCCTAAGATTTATAAGCTTGGGCTTTACTTATCAAAAAAAGATATGAACTTGGGCTTTACTTGTCAAAAAAAGATATAAGCTTGGGGTTGAGCTTAAGATCACTCTGTTTTGCAAATGTTATAGCTTTCATTTTGAGTTTAGTTGTGTGTAGAATAGTAGATTCACTGCTTAAGGATGTAGTCGGAATCATGGATTTCACACATTTCATTCATCAGCTTATCTAAACTTTGACACGTGTATAGATGGTTTACTATTTTGTCAGATGTTAGGGTATTATTAGCATCTTTTAAGCATGGTATTAGCTTTTAGTTTATGCACAATACAAGAACTTTTGTTTAGAACTCTAACTTATTGTCACCTTGTCGAGAAGCATAAATGAATAAATAAAGTAATTCAGAGGGTTTAGGAGAAGTGCAGTCAGTTGCCATGTCTTATTTGTAGTGTGCTTTTCAGCACGGGTAGAAAAATAATAAAGGGGGTTCGTTTTTGCTCTCTTTGTAAAGAAGAAAGTAATCCTTCTTCTATTAGATTTTTTTTTTTTGGACGTTAAGTGTTTAGTAATCTATGAAACTATAAGCTTTAGTCACCTAATCTTAAAACCATGTTATGGAAAGGAATACTTTAGTCGAGCTTTCACCTCCTTGAAAATTCCCTATGCAGCCTGCCTTCAGGGAGGTTAATAGCAACTATGGGTGGATTTAATAGAGAGAAGATATGTCACGATCCCCCTATGCCTTAGCACTTTTTGATTTTGATATCCCAATTTCATATTTGATGAATTTTAGACGCACTTCCGGCATTTGTAAATCGAGACCTCAAATTAGGCTTTTTGTTAAATAGATAACAGAAATGAATGTGTACAATTATGACCCTCGGAGGATAATTTTCATTAATAAAGCTTTTCTAGGTAAATGGCTCTGGAGATTGGCATAAGAGGATAATTCTATATGGAGACAGGTGATCGTTGAAAAGTATGGGATCCAAAGAAGGGCTTGATGTTCCGAGGAAACTCGAGGGCCCTACGAGGTGGGTCTTTGGAGGAATATTAGAAACGGTTGGGGGAACTTCTCTAACTTTGTCTCCTACAAGGTTGGAAATGGGTACCACATTCGTTTTTGCAAGATGTTTGGTGCAAAGAAACGCCTCTCAAGTCATCATTCCTATAACTTTATTATATAACTCTTGACAAAGAGGCCTTAGTGTCGAATTACTTGGACTCGTTCGACAATTATATCCATTGGAATCCGAGTTTCATCAGGGCAGTCCAAAATTAGGAATTGGAGTCCCTTGACTTGTTCCTCGACCTATTGTACTCTTCAATATCCCATCTGAGGGAGCCAGATAGAATGTTGTGGACCCCAGCATTCAATCATGGTTTTGAAGTGAAGAGCTACTATAATTCCTTATTGCCTGGAGAGCCTTGTCAGTTCCCATGAAAAAGCGTTTGGAAGGTTAAGGCCTCACCCCACATTGCTTTCTTCACTTGGACGACAGCTTGGATAAAATCCTTACGATTGATAATCTGAAAAGACGGGATCTCACTCTAGTTAATTGGTGTTACCTTTGCAAAAAGAACGAGGATATTGTAAATCACTTCGTCCTGCATTGTGAGTTCATTACCGATCTGTGGCCCCTAATTCTAAAATTTAGAGTCTCGTGGGTCATGCCTAGCAACATCCTAGAGCTGCTACATTGTTAGAAGGCTCAAGGACAGGGACATTCCAACGAAGCCATTTGGAAAGTCATTCTTGCACATTAATGTGGAGCATTTGGAGAGAAATAAACTGACACCTATTTGAGGACCGCGAGTCTAATATGCTGTCTAAAATCCTTATTGAGTTCTCTCTTAGATTGAGTTGTAGCTTATGTTCCTAATTTCTCCTTGATTTTTTTTTTTTTTTTTTTATTATTATAACGAGGGACCCCTCCAAGGCAGGGCCACTTCGTGTACCCACCCCTGTCAGGTAAACCTTGGATCCGTATAAAGCACCCCTTCCACACAGATCGAGTAATACTTCAAATTCGCCCGTGGGCTGGCCCCAAGAAATTGTTTGCACGCAAGGGGGTTCGAACCTTAGACTTTATGGGACTACCACAAAAACCAAAACCCTTACCACTTGAGCCAACCCCTTGGGGTTCATTTCTCCTCCTTGAATCTTGTCGATTTTGTTCACTTTTTAGACTTCAAACTCCATTACGACGGTTGTTTTATCTTGTATACTTTTTGTGTACGAGATTTTTCATTTCTTTTAATAAATTATTGTTCATTAAAAAAAATTTATGCCCTTCATATAAAAGAAATTAAAAGGCAAAAAAAAAAAAAAAAAACTCACACTTCCATGGCCAGTCAACCTCCATAGCTACAAAGGGAGGAGCCCATGGAGGACCAAACTCCATTGTGTCTTCATGGCCAGAGACCCATGACCGTGGAATTGGAAATGACAGCCCAGCATCAAACTGTTGGCTGCAAATGGGCATACACAATAAAGTTTAATCTGGATGGCTCGATTGACCGGTTGAAAGCATGGTTGGTTGCTAAAGATTACACACAAACTTGTGGTATTGATTATGAGGAGAGATGGAATGTACAGGATTTCTAGCACGTGCAACCATCAAACCAGAGACAAAAGCAAGGCTTGACAAATCAGAAAGTATGTCTATCCTTCCTTGAAATGGAACTTTCATGCTGGAGCAAGAACTATAATGAAAGTCGAACTATTACAACCAGTGCAGTTGTTCGAATTTCATTTTCTTTTTTTAAGCCAAGGCATTAGAAAGAACTCACTGAGTTACTTACGGAATCTCCAATCTCTCTTGACACCAAGAATTTTCTCTCTCTAGGTTGATTGGGGGTTTGGCTTGCTTTTCACCTTTTAGCGTTTTGGGCCCCCCAAAAAATAAAGAAACCCAAAATCAAAAAGAAAGAAGGAAAATTGGGCCATGTTTCTCGAGGGAAACGATCTTCACTTAGGCCAGCATTTTTCTACTTCTAGTTAACTGCTCCATGATAGGGCTACCCTCTTTCTTGGCCTTTGCTCGCTCATCTATGCTTCGAACCAACAAGTAATAATTGAAAAAAATATCTTTCCTTGCCTGCATTAAGATTTAAAACTTGTTAAAAAAAAAGGGAATCAATCAGAATCAAGAATAGCCTTTAAAGAGGGTTTGGCTAGAGTATCAAATGGACCCATGGCCATGGCCATGGAGACCTCCGCAACCATAGAGGTGAGTTTTTATGTTTTTCTTTTGTTCCTTTTTTTTTTTTTAAGTAAGGTAAGGGGTACAATCATATTTTCACAGCCAGTCTGATATCTATTTGATGGAAAGTCTAATGGAGGTGAGCGGTCTCGATTTACAAATGTCTGAAGCATTGGTTTAAAAACCATCAAATTGGAAACTGAAGTCTCAAAGTAAAAATACGTTAGCGCATAGGAAATGTGGCATGTCTTCCCTTTAATAGAAGTGAGCACCTATCTTGAAGTAAATTCCGGAGAACTGTGACCTTATGGGCATCGCATCTTGATATGATTTTGCTTGGGCTTTGAGATTTGATTTCTGTTTTGACATTTGGATTCCACAGGCGAACTTATGAACCTAAACTTACAGGTTTGCTGAGCTTAAAAATTCTCATGGAATTGACGATGAAAAGCCATCGGTTGGAGCAACAGGCCTACAAAAAATGGCTTCAGGACTCTTGTGTATGAACCTTACATTCTGATGTCAATTTCTCTTTTGCATTATCATCTATAATCAATCATTATAAACATTTATGCAGCTATCACTTTGAAATGTGTGGGACCATCCATTGGTGAGAAGCCCCCATTGACAAAGAAATTGCCAGCAACCACTACAGTTATATTCCCAACCTTTTCCTAGAATTCTGTCTGGTTTGGTGAATTTTAAGATCTTTCACTTAAAAGCTTCCAATTTTTTAGGTTGGTAAGTTAAAGATTCTTTGTGAAAGCTTTTTCAAGCTGAAGTCTATCAAGCCGAAATTGTTTCTGCAAGAAGAGGTTTGATTTATCCTTCACCCCATAAGTTGCAGTTATTGCGAAGTCACATTTGGAATTTGATTCTTAGTTTGTCACTCTAATATGTTGAAAAATGACATTTTTAAAATGTCAATATCATGCCTAGGTCGGTCCCTCTGGTGCTTCAAAAGCACGTGAACCAAGAAATTTGACTAGATTAATTATTGAGTAGCCTAGAAGAACGTTCTGGGGAGGGGTTACACCTGCAATTAATCTCTTTCTAATAAGCGATTTGTTCCTGAATTTTCAGGGTTCTCCTTTACCGATGTTGCTTGAGGATGAAATGGCGTCTTTGATGGACCTCGGAATTGGGAATGAGTCGACCATTCTCGTAGACGAAGAGAGTTAACAGAATTAAATCCAAAAGTTTGTGAAGAAGCACTTTTCAAAATTATGATTCCTGGACAAATAATGTTTCTGATTTTTTCTGCAATTTCTCTGCATGTGATGAACTATGTTTGTTCTTGACATTTTATTTGTCCTTTTCCTAAAATGCCTTGATTATGTAATTAAGAATTTAGCTACTCATTATAGGTGCTTTGTGCGGGACATCTACTTAACCAAGCAGAAAACTGATTTAGGTCTCTGCAGAAATTGGTATTGTGGTGTTCTGTTGTAATCGTCACAAAATTGCGCTTCGGCCCCCTGCGGGGGACGGGTGCACCAGACAGCTGTTGACCGTGATCATGAAGAAGTGACTTTTTGAGTTTGAATTTACAATTGTGTATCGTGTATGGGGACCATTATGAACAATTCTTAGCTTTGGTTTGGAAAATGATAATGGGTAGATACAGGACGGATTCACAAACACACAGTGGCTTACTTGAAAACTTGCCTGTCTTGGAGATCAGTATGGTCAAATAGTATGTAACCCAACAAATCAGTTTCTCTTAGAATTATTGTAATCGATCACTAAAAGGCAGATATTTCAAGATCGGCTAATGTTGGATCAATTAATTTTCTTGCTATATTTCTTGTATTTTTTTATTTTTTATTTTTTTTTTTTTTTTGGTCTTTTTTAACTGTTGGTCAAGAGTTCCTAACCGGAATATTATCGAGATGTAATTTCCTTTTCGAGGTGCACTGATTGATCTGATTGAAGGTGAAGGCAATGCATCAAAATTCTCAAGAGTTCTTTCTCAATGATTTCCCACACAATCTTGAATTCCCCTCAAATGAACTATTTATTTAGAGGTATCAATTAAGGACTTCTTCACATGTATCAAACTGCGTCCCTTGTGGTATAGGTTCCACGTGATTATTATGAGAAAAATTGTAGAATTCCAAGAAAGTTGTGTTAGCTGTTATGAAATCTCCCCCTCAGAACTTGTTTTGAAAAAGGTTCAATAATTCCAGTTCTAACAGGTTCCTTAAATATGGTGGTATGTAACCTGAGAGAATATTATTTAAAAATTAAGCGGTTAAAGGCCCTATAAATTTTCAATAGATTTCAGTATCTCCCGAAAGAAATCCGTCAATGGCTGTGAATGATTCTCTGACCTTCTCGCAGAACATATTCACACTTAAATTCGTCATTGTCATAAGAGTAACCATGACCAGAGCTCTAATGGCAGCTTTGCCAATTGCCTTAAAACTATTGTTGAGGAGAGAAATATATCATTGAATTGTTTTCTAATAAAGTCAAGGACCTCTAGCATCGTACACACTTGGGCCAATGATCTTGGAACCACCCTTGGAATTTGTTTTGACCTAGATTTAATTGCAATAATTGGTTTCCTTAAATTCCTTGTCTAAGAATGTGGAATGCTCTCCCCCGAAATTTGTTCTTTTTGTATATCAAGAACAACTAGAGACACTTGGGAAAGCCAAGTCGCGAGCTTTTCATAATTCAACCATAAACATTACGACTAAATTCTAGGAAAAAGCAAAGTCGGAAGTTCCATCATCAAGTCAGAGAGACCTAAATAAACTAGCAAATACTTCGGTACCTAATACAATGATTGCCATCCAAACTCACAATGATTGCCATCCAAACTCAATGCAGCACTGCATTTAAGATTTTCAACGAGGTGCTCCATACATTTGGGTTGTGTCATACTGAGGATAACCAGGCTGAGGCGACAAAGTTTTCCCATACGCAGCCGGAGCAGTTGCCGGCACGCCTCCATAGCCACCTGGTTGTGGGATAGACTGATCATAACTTGGTTGTGTTGGTGCTGGTTGAGCATACCCCGGCTGCCCACTTGGTGGTGCACTATAGGCTGCTGCAGGACCACCACTGTAAGCAGGATCTTGAGACCCTTGGTAATAAGCTGCATTGTTAGCCGCTGACTGCTCGGCGTAACCTTGCTGCGATGCATAAGGCCCGTAACCCCCAGCAGGACCCACTTGTGCATAGCCTGGTACCTGCTGTGCACCGGGCTGATTGTAACCTGGCTGAGCTCCTTGCTGTGGATAAGCGGGGCCAGATGCAGGTGGTGGCTGACTATACCCGTCAGCAGCTGGGGCGGAACCATATGGAGCATATGTTTGCTGCATCTGAGCACCAGACGGGTACTGGTAAGGCTGTTGAGGTGGTGCATTCGGGCCGTATGATTGGGCAGGTGTAGAACCTTGATAAGGCATGTCCCCTGGTTGAGTAGCCCTGGGATGGCCATAAGATTGAGGCGGTCCCTGTGAAGGCATGCCATATGATTGTGGCTTGCCATACTGCTGTTGTGCAGCATAGCCTGGTTGAGTGCCTACTTGTGCGTAAACCGGCTGAGAACTTGCATGTCCTCCATAGGGATGCTGTGTTGGACCATGACTTTCATATTTTGGTTCATCATATCCATGCCCATAGCTCTGCTGAGGTGCTGCCTGAGAAAAGGCAGTCGAATGTCCATAATCTGAACCCTGTGGCTGTCCATAATTGTAATTCACCTGTGATTGGACTGAACCCATAGCAGCGGCAGGGGAAGGGCCAGGAGCATGTGAAGGAACAGGAGTAGAAAGTTGGGCAGACACTGGATTATCAGAATAATGGCCTCCTTGGCCACCATAGTAATCATACCCACCAGTATGTTGGGGGGGACCATGCATGCTAGGAGGCCTCTGCTCCCAACCAGCACCATAGCCGCTTCTTGGAGCAATTTGTTGAGGATAACTCCCATATGCTGGAGGTGGATAATGTGAATTATGAGACGGATATGATCCCCGATGCTGATAATCATATGGTGTAGGACGAGGACCCCACTGAGGTGGACCAGTAGATCCACGGGGCCGATAAGCCTGCTGGTTAAAACCACCAGAGAAAGATGAAGGCCTCACAGGCTATTCCAAACAAAAGCATAAAGAAAAAAGTTAGTAAGAACAGAATCAGTTCTGTTCACAATTAAATTAAGAACAGTAATAAGGTAAAGCGGAATGAAAGTTGCTACTTGAGCTTGGTAACCACATCTCTTATGCAAAACTTTGGATATAATGAGAAAGGATATATGGAACACATGATACTTAGACAAAATCAGATGAGATAAATACGAGCCGACATCACAACAAAGTAAAAAGATAGTTATGCTACGAGTTGTAATGCCTACTTAAACTGCAGTTACTACAGCAACGTTATAAAAGTAGGTACCATAACAAGCAGGAGATGCTTGTAGGAGATGTAAATCCAAATATAAATAAATGGAACATAAGAGATACAATATGCCATCAACAAGATACAACATACGAGAGACTGTATCAGAGAAGATTTTCCTAGGCCATCTAAACCATGCCATGCATAAAGAACATACAACATACTTCAAATCTTTCTAAGAAAAATAACAGAAACTAATTTGTTGTCAAAACTATCATTTCCCAACCATGAAGGGGGCAAAACAAAAAGAAGTTAACCTCCCTACCCGAATATATTTCTCAACTTACATCTATCCCAGCTAATCCTGGACATGTATAAACAATGTCATGCATAAAGAGCATACAACATACTTCAAATCTTTCTTAAAAATACAAGAAACTAATTTGTTGCCACAACTATCATTTCCCAACTTCCATCTATCCCCAATTAAACCTGACCATACCATCCATCAATCACACCAATCAGTCCATCAACATTTTTACTCATCAGTGAAACATTCATTTTACAAGGCCAGTTCATTTCTATGAATACGAGACCCTTTATGCTTTGCGGATACAGTAGCTGGTCTGGTTCCTTGTCTATATAGCAATGCCATGCTCCATTTCTTCAAAACATTCAACAATGTATACATCAATAGCCATACCCACTTGGTCCTGAAAAGGGACCATCATGCTTCTAAATAAGTATCCAGCAACAATGACCAAAAACAAACTTCCATTCCTCGAATGTTTCATTTTCTTCTTCATTTCATCTCCTTATTCATTCAATTCAATCGCCATTTTCAGTTTAAAGGAAATTAAATTGCTAGTAGTCCAACATATAGATGTACATGCTAAAACCAAAGTGTAAATACATTTACCTTAATCTGGAGAGTGACTGAGGACGATACCATGGCCATGGTTTATTGGATTTGAACGTCCATAGAAGTTTATAAGAAGAAAAGAAAAAAAAAGAGTGGTTTTTACGGGAAAAAAAAAACTATTATCAGGTATACCCATACATATGCAAGTGCATTGCCAATAAAAATGTCAACTTTTTAAAGTTTTAAGTGATCTGTGATGCTTTCAATTGTCAATTCAACAAAGTTGAAAAACAGAAGCAAATGCAATAGACTTTCTTATGCTAATGTAACTCTAGAAGTAGAATAAAGTGCATAAATATGTATTTACAGGAAATAAAGTCTGATTTCAACTACCAAAAAAAAAATTAGCACAATTCTAGAGAGCTATACATAATTTTTTTTTTTTTTTTTTAAAAAAAAAAGGAATTCATTAGAAAAACAAGCTAACGATATAAACTTATGAAACTGATAAAAAAATACCAAGCCATTTAGATGACAATTAGATGACATGGTCTCAAACTTATGCTAAATAGCAATCAAGATTATAATTTATTCAATTGAATGTTCAAGAAAGACACAGCATTAGAACTTAAAAGCATCTTTGAACTTCCAAATTTATCAACACAGATACATCACTGATTAGATGCAAGATCTTTCAGACATCTTCATAACAACTAAATAACAATTATAAGTCACATATAAATGCTAGATGTTTCAACATTTCATCAGCTCAGGTCATATAGGTTTATATAGCATGATATAGACTAAGTTACATAACAAAATGCAATATTTTTGCACAGATCTTTAGTCACCATGCTTTAGCTTTTACGCTGCACCTTAATACATATCAGATGACATCTACCATATTCTTCGTACATAGAATTTGACACAAGTTTTAAAATAATCTCCCACACATTTTAATCATTGTGACTTCACCAGACATGACACTTTCTTCCAACACATCTCATTCAAAGAACATTGGTGGCACTAATGAGCACTAAGGTTAATATATATAGTCTTACTACATTATTAGTTCTTTTAACTTTCAAGTCTCAAAGCAATCTTACCAACTATTAACATCCTGCAATCGCGAGACTTAATGGTTGATACCTCTCTTTCGTGGATGAGAATGAAGAGTGGTTGTTTATTGCTACACCAAGAAAGCAATGCTGACCCCATGGAAAAGGCAATAGCCAAATCTGCAATTTTTAAAGCCAACCAATTCGAAATCGGCACCTTCAAGATAAATAAATCATGGCAACCGACATCTTGGATTGAATATATGATCTTCCTAACAGCATTCAAGTGGCCTTGGCATGGATCATTCATCAATATCGCAAATCTCTTATGAATGCTATTTAAGTGATCAGTCTCTCACTCCCATTGCAACATTATCAAATAACTCTCGCCTAGATAAATGAAAAACTGTCACAGACATGCGAATTTTCAGTTGTTTGGGCAGATAACCATGACATGACCACAGTATAGATTGCTTTGCCAGATGTGAATAAACAGAAATGCTGCTCAACCAGTCCAGTGAAAAGAACGGTTCCGCACTAACTTAAGCAAGACATGAACAAGCAACATGGGACCATCGATAGTAATCCTACTCTATAAAAACACAGGAATAGGCAAGTTGGTAAAAATACCACCAAAAATATCAGCATCACCATATTCTTTAATTTTTCCCATCTTCAACTGCTGAAACATGATTATACAAAATAAACAGAAACATCCACAGAACTTGAATTAGATGCATACAATACTTCTCACAAAGTCGATTTCCATCTAAGTCTAACATCTGTGGCTCAAATCTGAAGTATTGCACATGTACAGCAATGCAGATTTTACATTTGGCAGCCTTCCACATAAAAATTCAAGGAATTATCCTAGCTACTCCACTAGACAGCCTTGCAGGTAGTCTTACAATATAAAGATAACAATACTAATCACTGGACATTTACACACACACCCCTCCCTCAATGCATGCAAAGTCATCAACCTTATCAATAACATTTTCTTTTAAAAAAAAAAATCCAGTTATCTATTACATAAGAACAGGCCGGGAGCATTTGGTAAAAGATTCTAACAATAAATAACACAGATAATTGTTGAGAAGGGACTAATATGACAATCAAAGTGGAAATAAATATACAATCATAATTTAGCTGCATTTTTCATTCTAGAAAAAAAAAACTCATGTCGAAAACAAACCTGATTCATAACTTCCTTGATCAATTCCTTAGCCATCTCAATTTGTTTCTTGTCACCAGTCACTCGTACAGTCCTTTCTTTAGATTCATCTCCTTCTGGAAGATGTTGAGGTATCAACTGAAAGAAGGAGAAAAGAAAAGAGAGGGGGAGCGGGGATATCAGCACAGACAATGCAAAAACTATAACAAAATAAAGAAAGAAAAAGTCACCACCCTCATTTAGTCTAAATCAAATTTTACATACATCAAAAGGCACGGTATACGGTATCAACTACCTGTATGCGTGCTCCTGTTCTGGTCTGCAGACCTTTAATGGTCTCCCCACCTTTGCCTATTATTAAACCAACCTGGACCAAAAAGCTTATAGCTTTAGTAAATCCTGGTTCTAATTAATTAATTCAGATTGGTCATCACAAGACAAAAAATAATAACCTTCTCATTTGGAACTTGTATCTGGATTTGTTCAGAAGCTGCAGCAGCCTGTGCAGTAGTGAGACCCCTGGCTATAAGGGAAGGGGAACCCCCTGCATCAGCCTTCAGAAAAGTACATCAAAACCAAACAATCAGTTTCATATCTCTCAAAAAGAAACATCAACCAGATATAAATCCACATTGTGGGGGAGAGCAGTAGCAGTGGGAAAGTAAAGCTAAGTTAAGACAGTATGAAACCTCAGCAATGACAGCGCTTATAAGTTTCTCAGCCTGAGTTATATTATCCAAGTTTCCTATTATTTCCACAAGCCTCGTTGCAGAGTATGGATCTGCATCAGCATCCCTTGTGATTTGAATTTTCGCCCCTGAATTGTACTGCAAGTAACGAATAGTATCCCCAGCCTTACCAATAAGAACTCCAACCTGCATCAGCATTTAGAAAATATCTCTCTCAGAGACCTATTCAATTTTTTTTTAAGTAGAGACCTATTCAACTTTTTAAAATGTGTACATAAAGATATCACCTATTTTTGACAACAACAACAAAAAAAAAAGGGCTCCCAGAAATGGTTAATTAAGATTCAGAAAACATAAGATCCATCAACACATAACTTCAGATTTGGCAACACACTGTAAGATATAATTGATTTAATCATCTTCAAATAATGTCGGTGAATGCAGCTCTCTGTACCCTTACCCGCACAAATTCACCCATTCCTATCTCGTCTTCAGGTATTAAGCCACAAACCGTGCTATCATTTATAATCATTTAGAAGACAAGTGATTAGTCAACCCACCTTATTATTGGGCACGTCAATTTTGCGTGTCATAGTCTGAGAAACGTTTTCTTGCTGAGAAACCTCTATAGAGGGTTGCTGACTTTCCTCTTTTGGCGGTTCCTGATCATTTTCAGGCACAGAATCCTCAACAGATGGTTGTTGAGTGACACCTATCTCAGGATTTTCCACAGAGGGTCCTTCATCGCCATCTGTCCCTGTTGGTGGAACTTCCTCAGCTGAAGGTTGAGCATCCTCTGACTGTAAACTCTCCACCGTAGGTTGCTCATTGTTCTCCCCAACAGGTCCATCTTCATTCTCTTCCTTCTCTTGGTACCCATTCTCATTAGCTGTAACACCAAAATTATAGTGTAAGTATCCAAAACAGATGACTACTTGAAAACATGAAGCCAGGTGTATACAGAGGAAGTATATTGTATTACAACACAGCTGCTGCACATACACACATTACAAGGATTTCAATCCAGGTGTGCACAACCAGGCTAAATTGTACAACATACAGCGCAACACCTTATCGAAATGTGGTCTATCCAACATTCACGATGACAAAAACAAGGCTTTATACAAATGTTTAATCTCTTCCCCTGAAATGTCCGGAGAAACATGACTCTAGGTACTTGATACCAGGGATGTCATCGAACCAGATAAGCTGACAAAATACCGTGACATAGAAATTATACCCTCAACTTTCATCAGAAGTCATCCAAAGACAGACACAAAAAAAAAAAGTGTTTTTTTTTCCCTAAAAATTATATTTTCTTTTTTTCGCAAAAAACAATTTAAACAGTGACCATGAAAATTCTCCGAAACAAACTACAGAGCCTGTTTGTTTCGTCAAAAAAGTAATTTTAGGAGGAAAAAAATCTCCCTTAATCTCACTTTCATCCAAATGTGTCTTCAGGCATGAATTTTTCCATTTTTATTTTTCTTTCATCGAATTAGTGTCCATTATTCAAGGTTAAAATACCTCATAAATAAAAGACAAAAAAAAAAAAAAAAACCTAAAATTATTATAAACACCCCCACATACACATTACACAGACAAATACATATATAAGCAAAGAAGTAAACCCTAATTAGATATAAAAACCTGAGTCGTCGGGCTTGTCATCGAGGCGGGCCCGCTTCACCTCGGGCCCACCGGAAGGAACTGCCTCGTCAGCATCCTCGACGGGTGCATCGTCATCGGGGTCGGCATTTAGATCGGCTAGCTGGTCCGTGCTCGGCTTATCGGGCTCTGGGGCTTCGGGCTCCAAATCCTCAAGCTTGCGCTTGTTATCCGACGGCGCAGCGGGAATCACCTCAGCCACTACAATCTCTTCCTCCGCCATAGAGTTCACGGAAGTTCCAAACTACCACCAGATCGAGAGCGAGGGTTTTGTGCTCGTGTCAGTGAGATATAGAGAGAGAAAGATGGAATGTGATGAGAAAGGGTGGAGAGGTTTAAGGCTTTTTATATAGAGTGAGTTTGGGGGCCGAGATATTTTTGTGAGACTTCAATTTGGGTCTTTATGTTAGTGCTAGGGTTATCGGTGACGGGTTAGTTAGTATATATGGTCACCCTGAGGATGTTGTTGCCGTTTGGGTACCACGTGATTTGGATTATACTGTAAGATAAATATAATTACGTATGTCGCTTATAATTTGATTTATTTAATTAATTTAGTTTTATTTTTTAATTTTAATTTGTTATTTTTATGTTGGATTCATGCCATGTTTATTGGTCACATGTATTATCAATATTAAATGTCGTATGTCAGGTTTAGGTCAGGTTCAAGTCATGTTAAGGCGTAAGTATAAAACTATATATATCAATCTTAACTATATTCATTTAATTAAATAAGTTAAACTCTTAAACCATAACATACTAATTTCGTATTAAATTTAATATTTAATATTTTAAGTTATGTAAAAAATTGTGACCATAATTATGAATGCAACCTTGACTTTTAGAGGACCTATTTTGAGGCCTCCTACAACTAGATAATTCTTGGGCCAGCTGCAGAAAGGTCCAACTTTTAGGCCCCGTTTGGCATCCCCCTTCTCTTCTTTTCATTTATTCCAAAAAAATATCAACTTCAAAACATTCTTAACTTTTTTTACTTTTACACATTAACAATTTTTTATTACTATTTAAATTAAAAAAAAAATTAAACAAAATTAAAAAAAAAATTAAAAAAAAAAAAAAAACAAACCCACTACAATACAAATTTTTTCTACTTTTCTATATAAATTCTTTCTACTTTCTATCACATCATTCACTTTTTACAACTACTCAAAAAAAAAATTACCCTCATACTTGAGGGGTAGGGGTTACCAAACGGCGTCTAGTCATAATACATGGCCTATAGGGGTCCAATCATTCTTTAATCATAAAAAAAAAAAACTTGTTCTACTTAAAAGGTTTAGGATGCGTTTGAAATTGCGATTCCGTAGATAAAAAAATGCAATTTTAAACCAAAACACATAAAATAAATCGTTTAGAATTACGTTTTAAAAAAAATTGCAATTTAAAAAAATAGAAAACTACTTTTTTAAATTGCTGGCAATTAGTGTTTTTAACAAACAAACAAACAAAAAAATATCAAAATTTAAAGGTTAACCTGCAATTTTAAAAGCCAGACTTTGCCAAATGTTTAACTGCATTTTAAAAAATTACTTTTTCAAATCACACATTTTAAAATCGTACTTTTTGAAATCACAAACTCAAACAGACCCTTAAGTTATTTTGTATGAAAGATTAATTAAAACAAGAATTTTGACTATTTAAAAAAAAACATTTTATACTTTAACTATTTACTTTTTTAGTACACATCAACAGGCAACAAGTCCTTTAAATGAATGAGAAGGGAAGAGAATGTGTTAGGGATTTTTTGGGGTTTGGAAATGGAAATGGAAAAAGACTAAAAATACTGAATATTACTTAAGAGCTCTTCGAGAGGCTCAAAGCTCTCCAATGGATTACAGATAATTTCTCAAGTCCTCTCTATTCTTCTCCTTCACTGTTATTATATAGATTACTCAGTTAGAATCTTATAACCGATTACAACCCTATTCTCTCTCTCCTATGAACGACTTAACAGCAAAAGATACCAAACGATGATAGAAAAGTAAATAATCATAAAATAACAACTTATGGAATCCTTCTAGAATTCTTTACCATGGACACATGCGCCCTTCCACGTCACCCTTCTTCTATTCCTTGATCATAGTTTGTAGGTCAGCCATGGAAGGCTCGTAACAAGGGCACCCCCATCAAAGCACCTTGCCCACAAGGTGCGGGTATTGGGCCTGCAACTTTCATAAGAGCTCCCAAGAATCATCCTATGGAGACGCGCCCTTCCAACGAACGAGGACCTCAGTGGCTGCACGGCCATTGCGTTTGATCAAACGACAGTCAACAATCAGCTCGGGTTCGGGCCTGATTTCACCATGTGCGTCAACCGACGACAAGGATGAAAGTGGAGAAATAGACTGCCCCAACTTTTTCTTCAAACATGAGACATGAAAAACAGGGCGAAGGCGTGCTTCTAGAGGAATAGCAAACTTAAGCCACTAGTCCCACCCAGTTGATAATCTGGAAAGGACCGAAAAACCTTGGAGAAAGCTTTAAATTGCGGCCCAAAGCAAGGGTATTCTGGCGATACGGTTGCAACCGCAAGTAAACCCAATCGCCCACCTCAAACTGTTATTCCGAACGGCGCTTGTCAACTTGAAGCTTCATACGATTTTGAGCCAAATGAAGATGTTCCTTAAGCAAGGAAATGAGGGAGGTGCGATCCCGCAATAGGGAGTCAACAGCCTGGTTAGCTGACATGCCAGGAACGTATGACAGCAGGGTTGGCGGGAAATAGTCGTAAACGACTTCAAAATGTGCGAACACGGTGGCAGAGTGGTGGGAAGTATTATATCACCACTTAGCCAAAGGAAGCCAAATATTCAACTTTCTAGGTTTGGCCCCAGCGTAGCATATGAGATAAGTTTCAAGACACTTGTTGAGAGCCTCCGTTTGGCCATTCGATTAAGGACGGTAGGTTGAACTGAAGGCTAAGGGAATGCCTTGAAAATGAAAAAGTTCTTGCCAAAAGGAGCTCATGAAGGTTGGATCTCGATCAGACACGATCGTTGTGGGCATGCCGTGCAGTTTAAAGATGTTGGATAAGAACAGCTGAGCCACTATAGAGGCCGTATAAGGGTGAGCCAAGGGACAATGGAAGACCTTTAATAAAATCCATGGCTATATCCGGCCAGACCCAAGAGGGTGTGGGTAATGGTTGAAGCAACCCAGCCTGTAGCACAGACTCATGTTTATTTTCTTGGCAAACAGTGCACTCCCTCACAACTTTCTTAATATCATGGCGCATACATTTCTAAGAAAAATTAGTCTTAGAGCACTAGATAGTCTTATGATATCCCGAATGGCCAGTGGTGGGGTTGGAATGGATGAAGGTTAGTAATTGTTGCTGGAAAGGTGAATCATTTACAACCCACAAACGACCTTTACAGAGAATGAGGCCTTGCTGGAGAGAGTAGCCTTTTAGAACTGCATCCCCATGCTGCAACACGGTTAGCAACTCGGTGGTATGCTGATCAGACAAATAGGACTCCTTTAACTCTGAAATCCAGGTCGGAGTAGGGAAGGAAATGAGAGCAATGGAAAGCTCCTCCTTGGTGAGGCCATTTGACTGGCGGGATAATGCATCCACCAAAAAATTATCCTTGCCTTTCTTAAATTCGATGACAAAGTCATAGCCCAGCAACTTGGACAACCATCATTGCTGTGCAACTGTGCCCACCTATTGATCAAGGAGAAATTTGAGAGCCTTATGGTCTGTCCGCACAATGAAGAAATGGCCCAATAAATATAGGCGCCATTTCTGAACAACGGAAACAAAGGCGAATAACTCTTTTTTGTAAGTGGAGAGAAGAACAGCACGGCTCTTCAAGGCTTTACTGAGGAAGGCAATGGGCTGAGCCTCTTGCATCAAGACAGCACCCAAACCCGAGCCACTAGTATCGCATTCGATGACAAAGGGCCTTGTAAAATCGAGAAGACGAAGCACCGGGGGAGTGGTGATTGCTTGTTTAAGTGCAAGAAAGGTTGTAGCAGCCTCTGGTGTCCAACAAAATGCATGTTTCTTCAAGAGGGTTATGAGAGGAGTGGCAATCAACCCGTAATGCCGGATAAACTTCCAGTAATAGCCCGTGAGGCCCAAAAACCCACGCAAGGATTTAGGAGACTGAGGTTGGGGCCAATTGGTCATTGCCTCCAATTTAGATAGATCAGCTCGGACTCCTTGGGCTGAAATTAGATGGCCCAAGCACTCAATTTCAGCCACTGCAAAATGACACTTTGAAAGTTTTGCAAAAAGCTGGTGCTACACCAGAACCTTCAGCACCTGTCGTAGGTGGAGGATATGATCTTCCAAAGTTCTACTGTAAATGAGGATGTTGTTGAAAAAGACCAAAACGAAGCGACGAAGGAATGGCTGGAAAACGTCGTTCATTAGGGCCTGAAAAGTGGAGGGGGCATTGGTGACACCAAGCAGCATGACGAGGAATTCGTAGTGTCCCTCGAAAGTGTAGAAAGCCGTTTTGGGAATATCCAAAGTCTGCATTTGGATCTAGTGATAACCCGAACGAAGATCCAACTTCGAAAAAAATGGCAACCCCGTGGAGCTCATCTAACAACTCGTCAATGACGGGGATCAGAAATTTATCTTTGATGGTCTTATGATTAAGGGCACGGTAGTCTACATAGAGATGCTAGCTACCGTCCGCCTTACGTACCAACAACACAGGAGCCGAAAAGGGACTATGGCTCGGGTGAATCACCCCTGAGTGAAGCATCTCACGGATGAGCTTTGCAATTTATGTTTTCTAGAAATATGGATATTGATAAGAACGGACGTTGATGGGCTGTGAAGACTTGAGAAGTATATAATGGTCATGGGCCCAAGAAGGTGGTAAGCTCGTTGGGTCCGCAAAGATGTCTTGAAAAGTATGCAACAAAGCTTGGATAGGGGCCGAGTATGGCCCAGGATGGGCAGCTGGTGTAGCTGAAATGAGTTTCAACAGAAAGCCTTTCTTAGATGAGGGCAATGCTTTGAGAAAATGAATACCATCCTCCAACGAAAAACTAGCCGGAGATAAGCCAGTTATGAGTGTAGGTGTATCTCGAAGAGTAAACCACATTGTCATGAGGGAAAAATCCCAAAGGATTGGACCCAAGGTGCGGAGACACTCAACTTCGAGCACCACATCGTAACCGCTCAGGGAAATGAGGTAGAAATCGGTGTTGAAAGAAAGTCCTTGGATACGGAGAGTTACAGCATCGACCTTACCAAAACTGGTAAGAGAATCACCATTGGCAATCTTCACTTGTAACGAGGGGGTGGAGGTGACCCGGAAGGAAACCTTAGTCAGTACAGTGGGATCCAGGAAGTCATGGGTACTTCCTGAATCAATAAGGATGCTGAGATGGGTAGAAATAAGATAGCCTAGCAGCCGCATCAACTTAGACCCCGAGGAACCGGATATTGTATTCAAGGAAATCTCGAGTTCTTTGCATTCCACTACTTTGAATTTAGGAAAAGGATTCGCTGAATCAGTGGAATCAAAATAAACTTCATCAGTAGAATTGTCCGGAGAAAGCTCCATCCTTGAGAGGAGATAAAGCCGTGAAGATTTACATTTGTGGCTCGGCTGCCACTTATCATCACAATAATAGCATAGGCCTTTTTCACGGCGTTCCTTCATTTGCCGGGAAGAAATGCATTGAACAGGAAACCCAGGGTTGGATTTGGCAGGGGGTGTGACAAAGCTCAGAGATGGCAGAAGAGACTAACTAGAAGAGCAGAATGGGCCCCGGGAACTGTGGAGGTATTCTTCCTGCAACTTAGCCAGACCAAACGCAGCAACCAAGTTGGCTAGATGGAGCATGCGTACAGGCAGGCAGATATCATATTTCAAGCCACTGAGGAAACAACTGAGGTGATTTTTTTTTTCAGAAATACCACGTAATCGATTCGAGAGGGCCTCAAATTGGGCGATATACTTTGCCATCGAAGAAGACTGGCGCAAACGCATCAAGGCCTCCATTGGGTCATCATATACTAGACCAAATCAGGTCAACAAAGCCTTGACAAATGTGTCCCAAGTTGGAAATTGGCCGGACTCATCAGCATCCCGGAACCAAATGAGTGCTTCACCCTCAATGTGGAAGGAAGCCATGCGAACACGCTGGTATAATGGGGTTTGATAGTATTCAAAGAATTGGTTGGCTTTGTACATCCAACCAGCCGGGTTGTCACTCTCAAAACGTGGAAAATCCAGCCGCAAAGGGCCAGGGCTGTAGAAGCATGTCCTCACGGTGAGCATCCGGAAACTCATCACCATCACGGAGCTGTCGTTCATCACGGAGATGCCAACCATCGCAACGCTCGTCGCGGTCGCGGGCCCGATCATCACGGCCATCCTAGCCAGGGAAACGATGATCAAGACCCGGCACAAAGGGCAGGTGAAAAGGCGGTGGTTCAGCAAGGGGTAGGCGCTCAGGAGGTGGTCTGTTTTGGCTAGCAATGAGTGTGTTAAGCATCTCAGTAACATCATGTAACTGGTTGTAAAAGGTGGTGTTATGGGTCTGCTGTTGTTACTGGAAAGCAGTAGTATTAGCCTGGTGTTGGGTAAGAGCATCCTGGCATTCTTTTAGAGATTCAAATAGGATTGATAACCGAGTACCATCGGCGATGGCGAAAACAAGTGAAAGCAGGGGAAAGAATGGAAGCGAGGGTAAGGAGCGAAGGCTCTGATACCAAATGTAAGGGTTTTTTGGGGTTTGGAAATAGAAATAGGAAAATACTAAAAATACTGAATATTACTTAAGAGCTCTTCGAGAGGCTCAGAGCTCTCCAATGGATTACAGATAATTTCTCAAGTCCCCTCTATTCGTCTCCTTCACTGTTATTATATATACTACTCGGTTGGAATCTTATAACCGATTACAACCCTATTCTCTCTCTCTCTCTCTCTCCTATGAACGTCTTAACAGCAAAAAATACCAAACGAGGATAGAAAAGTAAATAACCATAAAATAACAACTTATGGAATCCTTCTAGAATTCTCTACCATGGACACCTACGCCCTTCCATGTCACCCTTCTTCTATTCCCTGATCATAGTCTGTAGGTCAGGCATGGAAGGTCCATAACAGAATGCTACAACGCTTATCACTCCGATTTCTCTTTTCCAAAACTATGTTCTTGAAGAATTTGGTCTGTGTCTTCATGCTCCGTTTGATTATGCCGAGAAATGAACAAGTAGTTTTTTTTTTTATTATTATTATTTTAATTCGAGTTGATAGAGTTGGGTAAAACCTGTGAATTTTGGTTTCCGTATTTTCTTTATTTTAAAGTCTTTGTGTTAGTTCAAGATTTATCATTTACCAATTTCGCAAACAAAATTTCATTTTTTTTTTTTATTCTTTAGATTTATTCTTAGTTGAGTGGATTCGTAATATAATGTGGGACTTGGAAAAATGTCAAGGGTGGCTTTTTAAAAAAAAAATAATAATAATAATAAATCTTTTCTTTGGACTGGTGCAATGCATAAAAGTTTTTTGGACAGTGACAATGAATTCACCCATCAAACAAGTGTTCTTGTGATTATATTGGAAATAATGGAAATCCCAAAAAATAATCTTTGCACCTTCATTTTGTTCTGATATAAAATGACCAATTTTTCTTTTCCAATAAAAGGTTTTCTACAAAGGAGAAATCAAAAATTAAGAGTTAGATTATCGCTTTCTCTCCTTTACTGCAACTTCATTGTGAAATGTTGGAAAAGCATATTCTTTTTGGCTATGTAAACATAACTGAAAAGGACTTAATATTTCAACTACCATAATTGAAACGTAGTTTGACCCATTCTACAATTTTTTTTATCTCATTCTAGATTGATCCGTTTATTAGTTACATTTCTCTTTCCATATTTTGTCTGTCCTTTTTCCTTTTTAAGGTTATCTTATATATGGTTCTAATAAGCCATTCCATTTAGATCACATAGAACGATGGTGAAGGTCGTGGTTGTTCTTGGCAATAGTGAGGGTGTCAGTGGGACTATCCACTTTGGCCAAGAAGCTGATGGTAACTTGAAAAATCCTTTATGATTATTCAGGAAATGTCAATTGCTATTTTTCCTATTTAAAATAATTACTTTTGCTTCAAAATATTCAGGCACAACTACAGTAACTGGAAATATTTATGGCGGTAAGCCTGGGCTCTATGAGTTCCATGTCCATGCGCTTGGGGACACAAAAAATGGTTGCTTGACAACTGGTACAGTCCAAAGATCGTAATGTTTGTTTCTTTATTTCTACAGTATTCAGAGCAGAGTAAAACCCATTTTGTTCCAATTAAATTCCCTTTTGTCTTTACTTTTTTGATCTATCTGCTTGCAGGACCACATTTCAATCTTGCTGGAAAAGAGCATGGTGCTCTTGAGGATGAGAATCGTCATGCCGGTGATATGGGAAATGTCACTGTTGGTGATGATGGTATGTGTTGTATATTTACCTCAACAGCTTTAAAGTTGTTATTTGATGACTTTGCAATCATTATATTTTATTATTATTTTTTTGAAATTTTTTTTTTCTGCCGTTTTTTCAACTAATAAGAACGCTTGAGATAGGAATATATTTTTATATGAAGCATTAACACTCAGTATACTCTTCTGATACAGGCACTGCTAGTTTCACAATAATTGACAAGCAGGTTTGCCTCATTTTTTATTTAATTTTAACCTATGTTTTATTTCTTTAGTTCCTTTTACTCATATGTTCCTATATTTGCAGATTCTACTTTCTAGACCACATTCCATTATTGGAAGGGTTGTTGTTGTCCGCGGGATCCAGATGACCTTGGCTAGGGTAATTTTACTCACTTTTGAGACTCTCATTTTAAGTGTTTTTGTTATAGCTTTGGCTTCTTGATAACCATTGATGGTTAGAGCCAACTATCAGTGGCTGGGAATACTCAAAATCAGAGTTCTTATGTGATTTAATCAATTATATTTTCCATGAGTAAACAAGAAGTAGAAGTAGCTGCTTTTGCCATTGTTCTGGGTTTTTAGTGCTACTTCAAGCTATAGCTCTTGATATTTTGCATAAATATTAAAACCTGAGATTTCGATATCCTCCAGCAAGTGTATTAAAAGTTGAAATTATACTCACTCAAAGGTCTCTCTCTCTCTCTCTCTCTCTCTCTCTCTCACACACACACACACACACACACAAACACCAACACAATGTTTAGCATATATAGCAATTTCTGGATCACTTCTTAATGATTCTGTTTGAATTTTTTCGTTGCTTTAGATGGAGCTGGAGCACTACCCAAATGGACCCGACAATTGCTCTCGCATGCTCTACCCTAGGATTTGTATTGTGTAAGTACAATTTCCCTTGTTATTGGTTGAATATAACTTCATTCATAACAAAAAATTTTAAAAAAAAAAATTTTTAAAAAAAAGAGAAAAAAAAGAATCGGAAGTATTAACTTAAAAAAAAAAAAAAAAAACAAGGTTTATGAACTCATTATTGATTGTTTTTTGGTTTTGTGCCAAAGGAATTGTCGAATTTCATATCTTTCGTTATCTGTAAGTTTTTATGGTTTGAGTCAAAGCTCTTTGTGCGTTTCTGTAGTCTTCATATAAGCGCGCGTGTGGTATATATATCAGTCCTAAAATAGCATGCGAATTTCGATGCTCATTCAGAATATGTTGTAGTTTCTTATGCTCAATGTTTTTGATAATTTGCTTTCCTCAACCTTATTTTAGAGGGCTAAGTAAACAAACATGAGGCTGATTTGTTCGATTGCCACAAAAACCTTGCAAAAGCCAATTGAAGAACCCGGAAGGGATACTCGAATAGAAGTCTTTTTGAAGGACTATAAGATGACTGATTACTATTTTGATATGGTACAGATATACTTAAAACAAAACAATATATATGGGTTAGGACTTCACAGAGTATTCTATAGCATATCCTTTTGTGTTTGCAAACTTATAGAATTATGATTTGAGGTGGATTTCAAATTTTATTTGGACGAAGAGAAAACAATCGTTAGTTCAAAAATAATTGTGTTCCTTAGAGTTGAAGATAGGTTGTGACCATTCTTCCCACTTAGTACTTTATTCACAAACATCGTTAGTTCAAAAATAATTGTGTTCCTTAGAGTTGAAGATAGGTTGTGACCATTCTTCCCACTTAGTACTTTATTCACAAACAATATTTATATCTTCGATTTGTAAATAATTGGCTTTTCATGTGCAATGTCATTTTCTCACATTTTCTTATAGCAGTGGTCTAAGTATTAGCTCTTTTTTCATTTTTCTGTATGATTTCATGCTTATGTAAAGTTTTGGGAGAATCATTGTCATTTTTATTCTCTCTTTTCTTTTCTTTTTAACAAATATCTTCTTTGGTTTTTATGAGTAAGGTCGTTAATCTTAAGCTTTTAAGATCATGTGCTAATTAAAATTATGATTGCAAGGGAATTGAGCCATTTGTTTCGGCATCTGAAATTAAGAAGGCCTATAAGAAAGGTGAACTTAGACATCATCCTGATAAGGTTTCAAAATGTGTTGATTCATTTACTTGTGAAAGAAAAAAAGGTGCTGATTTATTTACGTGCTTACTATTATTTAACCTTTTAAACCAAACTTTTCTCCTTGTAGGGTGGTCAATCCCTGGCAATAAGTGACAATAGTGATGACAAGCTGTGGAAGGAGATAGTATAAGAAGTTCACAAGGATGTTGATGAACTCTTTAAAATGATTGGAGAGGCATATGCAGTACTTTCATACCCTATCAAGGTGTGGCATGCATATTATCATTATGCAGTCTATTTATCTTTCTTTCGCTAAAGTTTGAATAGTTTGATGCCTCTTTCCTTATTTTTTCTTGTATAGAATATTCTATTATGAAATGTTTAACTACTAAGAAAATGTTGTTAAGTCAATCCTAAATGTGACTTTGCAACTTGGCAGGGATGCTGTATTAGTTGGCTTGCTCAATTGGGCACACAACTTGAGATGCTTTTCTTGGCACTAAATACAAAGTTGCTATCCACTTCTTTGTTGTCTCTCAAATTTTGTCTGTAACTTTAAGGTGCAATCCGAAATAGTTATTATAGGTAGATATTTGTTTTATTAACATTTTTGTTTGCCAAATATTTTTATTATATATATTGTCTTTATTCCAGAGATTTATTGCCCAAGAGCATATCAATTTGAAGAGGCTTTGAATTTTCATTAGTCAAGGTTGGACAGTTGCATACAAGTCAGAAATGAAGAAGAATAGGTTCATCATGAACTAATATGTTTTACTTAATCATTTTTTATGCTAATGGTGTATGTTGGCTGTTGCTATAATTTGCATTATAGGTTGTTATTTCTAAGTCACTTTTACAATGCTTTTGATGTGTGTGGATTGAAAGATGGTGTGGGCTGCATGAATGTAAGGCTTTGATAGTCTTCCCTTTTTTATATTTTTATTTTGACAAGTAATTGGATTGTTTATTTGTGCAAGCATGATAAGAATTGTATAGATTTTTTTTTTTTTTCAAATGAGCTCAAGATGTATTTAAATTCTCAGGTCAAAACTTAATTATGAGTAGTGAGTAAATAGGACTTGGCCTCTGACATCATTTTATTTCTTACTTTTCTCATTTCCTTAAATCACAATATATGTAAGTTAAACTTGACTTGTTTACAAACTCATAATATATTGAATTTGTAAATATAATATCTAGATTATATAAAGTAGTTCTGCACCATTAAATGAAAGTCATTGTTGAGGAGGTTTTACCATTTTTTATAATGTTAACAATTATAATGATACATAACACCAGGAACCAAGCACGTGCATTGCACGTGCCATCCCAACTAGTCTAAATATAAATAAACCTTGTAGCATTATCTTGGTTTTAAAGATTCAAAAAAGAAAATGTTGGAGTGAAATTTTGAGTCTTATTAACTAAAATATGTTCTTTCCAACCATCAATGTTTTGAAAATTAACTTGATTATTCCTCATTATATTTACATTGTTCCAACATTCACTTGTTCGCAAAGTTGCAATCAAATTATAGGTTGCACATCATCATTCTATTCATTATATTTTACACTAATTATATTCATTAATTAGTTAATCATTAGCTTTCACTTTGAAGTGGTATTCGATGTTGATGGGGATATCACGATGTAGAGATCGAGTGCATAAGTTCTTTTGCTACCTTTACTTAGACATAAAGACATTTGTGGAGTTTTCATCCAAAGAAGATTAAACTCGGTTGAAATTGGTGGCCTAATGTAATATTGAGGACATATAGACACTAAAGGAAAGTAGAAATTTGAAGATAATGACATATAAACAGTGAATATTGACGTTGTGTAGAACTAAGGATACTGTAATAGTGTATGGTAATAAGTAGAGACTTAAGATTTAAGGTGAAAGGAAGTCGAAGAGTAAGGGAGATGATCACGAATAAGGAAAAAGGGAACCCTAGTCGCCTCAAAGAGAATAAATATTTCTTATAAATGGCAATAAATAACTAAAAATATAAATAATGAGGGGGGAAATGGTGGAGTTTGGTCCAAAAAATTACTTGAACCAAGCATATATGGGTGGCCACGACATTCGCAATGAAGAGCCCTTTCCAAAGTGGGGTCATATGCACAATTCTGGTATTTGAAACACCACTGCACACAAACGGTCTAACTGCTGCTAAGAGCAGGATTTGTTTTGCTAGAATCTGTGTTGAGATTGATGCGTCTTCTGACTTTGTGGAAGAGTTTGATTTACAGTGTGGGAATGGGAATTGGACTACAGTTTTTGCATAGCGCAGAAGGTCTCCTGCCCAGTGCCCTACTTCTTGTCTTTTTGGCCATTATGCTTCTGCATGCTTGAAGAAGAGTAATCAAGTTGCCCCTCATAAGAACCAGGAGGATTTCATTCGAACAAGAAGAATTTTGTTCTAACGGGAGGTGCTTTCGTTCGAATGACATGTGTTAGATTCCACATCAGCATGTCGTGTCCAATGCCACACATGCCAAGTGTCAAGTCCAATGTCACTTGTCACGTGCTGAAAACTTCCTTAATGGCTAAAAAATTAATCTAAGTTGAATGAGATAGGTCAATGTCGAATGAAAAACGTGTCACGCGCTAAAACTATTGAGTTGGAACTCGTTGCCTGCGTGGATGCCACATCGCATTTGAACGAGACATATTTTTGTTCGAACAAACCCAAAAAATAATTATATAATACATGCCCTTATTGGGTACAATTTCATATTCCTCCTTCCCTTGTCTTCTAGCTTCCATAGAGAAATTTTATAGAGTGTTTATAGTGAGAGAGAAAAATAGGGAATTTTAAAGAGAAAATCCGAGAATAATGAAAGTTTCAAGGACCTCAAAAGGGTAAGGTTCTGCCCAAATTATCTTGAATTATAGTTTAGTTTTAGTTAAAGAATATTGATCATTAGAGGTTATAATTATTATTTGCATTAGGATTATTGCTAAATAATAAGAAGGGGAAATTAAAGTTTTGATTCATGTGAGTAATGTTGATGATACATTGGATATTTTTAAATGCATGTTTGGTATCAGTGATAATAAAATTAGGGTTCAAGGTGATTTTTACATGAAAATCTTGAGGCGAGAAGTTGCGTTTGAATGATAATGGGTTATCGTTTAAACAAAGTAAGAACAATATGTCTCATTCGAACCAAGACTACAGCCCGTTCAAATGAGGAAGTCGTAGAGTGTCTTAATCAAAGGTCATTCGAATGAGAAAATCCATAAGTGGAGAATTTAGGGTGTTCTCAAGTAAAATAGATTGTTTAAGGTTTAGATAGTCTTTGAGTTTTCAAAAAAAGAAGAAGATAATCCTAACTAATAAGCATAATGTGTTGTAGACGATTATGTGATACGAGGTTGAACTTGTTAGTTAGGATTTAAGCAAAGCAAGTAAGTAAATCTCTTTACCAGTTGTGATATCAAATATGTTTATGCAAGTAAGTATAGTTAATCAGAAGAATCTACATCCAAACTGTTTTTACATGCATTAAAATGTTTTACTATAGGTATAAGTAAATGGAAAAGCATGCATAATTTTGTATGTGAATATGAGCCCACACCTTACGTAATCTAAGTATATCAAAAGTATGTTTGAAATATGATTTATATAACTATTACGAAAGCATTTTAAAGAAAACAGTTTTCAAATGAATTTTTTGAAAGGTATATGTATTGCGAATTGTGTTTTTACAAGTAAGTTTTCAAAGCAATAGTTTTTTAAGTAAAAAAAATTATAAGGTTTTATAGACGAAAGTTAACCCAAGGCAAGCCTTGATTGAGCAAGGTGTTATGCTCAATGTCAATGAACCCCTTTTTTAATGAGAATTATATATTTAAATCCCTAGGGTGAGCGATGATAATACACTCGATGTGCTAAATTTGAATGGGGTTAAACATTTGATGCCCAAGGTTAAGCCAAGTGTCACGTTTAACAAACTCAATCCGTATGAGGTTAATCAATTGAGCACTAGTTGATAATGCTGGTATGCTCAACCCATTTGGTTGGAGGGATGGAGACATTCAACAGTCCAATATGTATAAGGTTAATCAGTGGTGCCCTAGTTAAGCAGGATGGTGGGTTCGACCATTTTGATTAAATGGGGTAGGCATTCAACACCCTTAGGTCGAACATTATAGTAAGTTCGACACAAGTCAAGGAAAATAACTAGTCCAGTAACATAATGAGTTTTATTATATGTGTGCGTGTGTGTATGTTTTGAAGTTATATTATAGTTTTTGATATTTTCAAATAAATGAAAAGTCTCTTCCAGGAGAAATAATTTTTAAATGTTTCCACAAAGTACACTATGTATTGAATTTTCAAAACCATTTTTATGAAACAAAAGAGAGAAGTTTTTGGTACAAAGAGGGCTCATGTTACACAAAACACATGGTTAATTGTATTTATTTATTAAGTTGTGAACTCACATTTTCACCTGTAAATTGTCAAAATTTACAGCTACCGAGGCTAGAGACGCGAAAGAACCCTACATTTTCTTGGACTTGATCTGTAGAGTTTGAGGAAGACTTTTGGGCAAGGAATCATCATGTTTGGGTTCATGTATAGCTTCTAGAATCCATGAATAGTAAGTTGTACATGTGAAGCAAAGTTGTATGTGATATATAAATGAATACAATTATGGTTTCAATTAAAGCTCTTATGTTATCTTTACAGTTTATAGTCCATTTATTTTCTCCTTCAAGTTTAATGTCAAGTCATAATAGTAGTGCCTCATTTTGTTCATAGTATTATGGAAGAAAAAAAAAATTCAAGTGAAAAGTTGGGGCATTACATAATGGTATCAGAACAATTAACTCTATAAGTAAGAATGTATCACACTGCTATGGTTAATGTAACCAAAACAGAGCGTTTCCTAATTCTTTCACCAATAAACTTAACATGAAGAGATTTTTGTTGTTAATTTCATTGCACTTTATCACTTCTTTAATATTTAAAATGATACTTCAACCCAAATCGCCAATTACTCAATTCAATTATAGGGTGAGCAAAAAATGAGTGCTTGATAAGCTTGATATGGTTAATGATATAGTAAAAAGAAAGGGTTGCGTAAAATGCACATAATATATGATCTAGGTATTAGCATAAAGGTTTATTAGTCTTTGTTTTTAAATCTCTCCTACCAAAAGAGGGAAAATTCGCTCCATCTTTGAAGTTGTACAATTTTTTCAATTTTGTCACTAATGTTTAAAATGTGGTAATCGACCCTCCCGAAATTTCAATCATTGGTAAGTTTGCCCATCTGTTAGCCTTTTTCATCTTCCTTAACAGAAAATGGCCAACGTGTATTGCACGGGACTTTAGGAAATGAAGTTCCCAAAATGCCTGTGTAAAGTGTTAAGTACTAATAATAATAATAAAAAAGTTAAATACAAGAAAAAAAAAAAAAATGGTGGCCGAAGCCACCTGCAAGTAGAGTCGCCCCATTTTTTTTTGGTTTATGTTTTCTTTTGGGTATTTTAATTTATTTATTTTTTGTTATTTTTTTTAACACTTTCTGCGTTTTGGGGACTTCTTCTGCTCTGGGGCATTTCAGAGGCTTTATTCCTTAAAAATTTATATGTGACGCACATTGGTCATTTTCTAGGGCAATGCTTAGGAGAAGCATTTTTTCCGGAATTCATCCGGAAAAAATGCTTCTCCATGGCACACTTGTAATTTTAATAATTACAAGTGTGCCATGGAGAAGCACACTTTCCGGATGAATTCCGGAAAATGTGCTTCTCCTCAGCACTGCTCCATTTTCTATTAGGAAGTACAGAAAATGCTAGCATACCCCTTTTAAGTTTGGGATAATTATACCGTTGGTCCTGTGGTATGCCATAATTATTTTTTACTCTTTATGGTTTAAAAAGTTTATAAGAAGTCTCTATAGTAAGCAATAATTACAAATCGATCCTTAGTGTCAAATTCTATTAAATTTTTTAACAGATCCCGTCAAATGCCACGTCAGCGCTACATGTCGCCAATAAGATGGCGACACGTGGCGCTGAAGTGTAGAACTAACAGATTCCGTTAAAATGGTGGACGAAAAATCGACCCAGAGAGTAAAACGTAGTTATTGCATAGCACATGAACCTCCCATAAACTTTTTAAACTATAGGAAGTGAAAAATAATTATGGCATACTATAGGGACCAACGGTGCAATTATCCCTTTAAGTTTTAAATATCATAAATGAGATAAAAAAAAAAAAAAAAAAAAAAAGGGGTGAAAAGTGTTTTTTTAAATAAAAGGTCTCAGTTTTTAAAAAACATAAACCAAACACGCTTGGCATAGCACCGCAACCGCCATTTCATATGGTTGTACCAGTAACCTGTAGTTTCTACCTGACATTCAACACCGAGCTGTCATTCTTCGTTTTCAACAATAAACGCAAATCTTTTTCCTTTCTCTTGGATTTTGGTTTCTTCTGGGCTCCGGGTTTTTTTTTTTCCCCTAAAATTTCCTTATTTTCTATCTGAGTTCCCCAAATTCCTTCCGATTCCTTCCCTTGAAGTTCTTACTATTTGAGTTTTACTTTCTTTCATTTTCCTTTCCTTTCATTCTTTCATATTCGCTTCCTTGAAACGCTTTGCATGTGCTTTTAGAGTTGGTATCGACATGATGTTTCTTTTGATGGGTTATGTTTGATTCGCGTGATATTCCAATTGGAAAGCTAAATCTTGCAAAGTTCAGTTGGAGAGTGGAGTCGGCCGTTTTGAAGATTACCCATTTGATTATTTGCTGAATAGATTCTTTCATTGGAATCGCTTTGATGGTTGATCCTATATTGCAAACTTTGTCCAGTTCATGCAGGAATCTGGTGGGAGTTCATGTATTTTACTTGATGCTAGAATACCCTTTTGGGTTCTTTTCTTAGTTCATTCGTAGGATTGCTTCCGAGTCAAGTTTCTATGGCGGGTTCCAAGGCAAACCCAGAGTTGGTTTCGGGAGCTACTGGTTCCAGTGGGGCTGAGGAGACGTCCTCTGATTTATTGAAGAATACACCGTCAAACATTGCGAGATTGGAGGATGTGATCGAGCATTGTAAGGGCAGGCAGAAGTATCTTGCGCGGACGAGGAGTCCTTCGGATGGGGGCGATGTTAGGTGGTACTTTTGCGAGGTGCCTTTGGCAGAGAATGGTGAGTTTTTTCTTTTTTTCCATATAAATTTGGTAGAATTTTTATTTTTTTATTTTATTAATTTTTTTTTTTAATAAATTGGCTTGTTTGATTCCAAAATGCTTGGTCTGGTGGCTGAGAGGAGGAAAAGTAAGGAACTTTAAAGTTAAGATCTTACTTTGTAGCTCTACATTTCTCAGTTATGCTTGATGCATTTATTTGTATCAGTTCATGTATAATGTATTTATTCCTTTTGGGGAACGTTCAGCAAATTACCAAACTTCGATTTTGTTTTTACTCACTCGGTTTGTTACATGACTAAGTGGAAGGAAATTATTGGTTTTCTTTCCCCTCTTTTGACATAATTTAGAAGTTAATATTAGCTGTTGTATTATAAGCTATCTGATTCAGTGTTTCTAGGATGGGGCCATTTTTGGTCGATTTAAGTTGAAGGAGAATTTGTGCTTCAAATTTTTGAAGCCTCTGAAATGGCTTTGCGCCAGTCTTTAGATGCACAAGTGTGCAATTAAGTGGCCCTGTTTATCAGAATAGTTCCAAACAATTCAGCTTCCACAACTTTTAAGTTCTAAATTTCTTTCTGTTGTTCATCTTGGTTGAATAGTTTGTTTAATTTAAGAAAAAGAAAAAGGAGAAGTGGAAAGAGATAGCCAACAAATTCAGAGCATCTTGAATATAAGTTAGAATTATGTCATACTGTAGATATTAAAGGTTAAATCCTTGTCATGAAGTAGGAGTTACGGTTGAAGCTCTTGGTTTGAGTTTCATCGCAGATGTTAATGGTTAGATCCTTGTGTTGCTCAATGCAGCACCCCAACCGTTTTGGTGAATTTACTTATTATTAGATGCTGTAAGCTGAAGGTAAGGTCCTCATAGAAGACTTAAATGCATTAGCTGAAAAATTCTTTAGGTTTACATGTGTAAGTGCCTTGTTTTGTTTTTATATGGATGAGGCATATTAATCTAGGTTTGTTTTGTTGCTTAATGAGTTGGGAATAGGATGTTAGGAGTTCCATTAACCTAGCGAGATACCATAAGCTCAGGGAAAGATTTTTTTGCCTGATAGTTTGTGCTAATCTATGATCAAGCAATTTCATTGCTTAATTGCCTACCTTTTTTATTTGTTCATTTTCATTTGGTTTCCTTCTTTAACTTTTACTTCATGAGCATTAGATATCCATATCAAGCACAACAATACATCTTGATGGATTCTGGTGCTTTTCTTTCTTCAGAGCTAGCTGCCTCAGTCCCTCGCACTGAGATAGTGGGGAAGAGCGACTATTTTCGTTTTGGGATGAGGGATTCTCTTGCGATAGAAGCGTATTTCTTGCAGGTAATATTTGTAGAATATTTAGTTCGTTAAATAATAAAGCTTTCCCTTCCATGTTCATTATGGATTTCAAAATGTTTGTAACAACCCAAGGAAAGTGCTAAACACGTCTGCGTTATCACTCCAAAATGACTAATCAATTTGAAGATCCCTATAGTCACTTATAAAGCCCAGTCTCATAGAGTAATGAACTAATGTGAGACTTAGCACTCATGAGTACCTTATAATCTACCCACTCTCATCTTCCCAATGTGGGATTGGGTTGTTACAATCTTCCTCCCTTAAATCCTCAATGTCCTCGTCAGGGCCAGGTCATACAATACTCTAGTATCATATGACATTACTATGTTGTTCTGATACCATTTGTAACAACTCAAAGAAAGTGTTAGCCACATCTACGTTATCATTTCAAAAGAACTAGTAAATTTGGAGCTCTTTAGAATTACTTATAAAGCTCAATCTTATCTAGTATGGAACTAATGTGAGACTTAGCACCTATGAGTACCTTATAATCTACCCACTCTACATAGGCTATTAATCTTTCCAGTGTGGGACTGGAGTGCTACAATGTCTTTCAGAAAGTATAACTTGTGTAACTTTTGAATTTTTTCTGGAGTACCGATAAGATTTCATATATGTATTTATGCTTTGCATTCCAGACATTATCTTTAGAAGCTAAAGGCATGCACTTAGGAAAGAGTGCTGATAATATTTGTTGAGATTGAATGGCTTAATTCAGATGATTGTTATATCTAGAGTTGGCAGCTAATCTGATTGATGTTCTCTATTAATTAAGTTGCTTGGTTTTTGAATATGCATTTATAGAGAGAGGAAGAGTTGCTCTCTAGTTGGTGGAAAGAATATGCAGAATGTAGTGAAGGTCCAATGGAACAACCTAGTTCCAGTAAGGTGATGGATAAGAAACGAAGTGGATCTTCTTCAGATAGTGATCTGTCAGCCCAAATGTATGAAGTTGAAGAAGAGAGAGTTGGTGTCCCTGTAAAAGGAGGACTCTATGAGGTATCCTGATGTTTTTGTTCTTTTTTCTGCTTTCTATAACGTCTTTATGATCTTTTTCATTGTAATGTACTCAAAATATAAATTTGCACATTTTATCTTTAAGAATACTCTAGATATTATTTTTCTAGAAGTATTTTATCTTTTGATGATTTCCTGGCAACTTCTTCTTTATCTGGGCAGTGCCTTGATGAATGGGAACGACCAAAAATTTGATATGTATATTTATTCTTTGATCACAGATAGAAATTAATACGGAATGATTAGAAAAAGAACAAATTGTATGGGTCCTTAAACTCCCAGCACCTATTTCATTGAATAAAATTGAGGATCAAATGGATAATAGGAGGGACCCTATAAAAAATTGATGAAATAATTCAGGACTATAAATGATTCTATGCTTTGATAAAAATTCAACAACCATGTTACTCTTGTGGAAAATTCAAAAAGGGAGGTGAAAAGGGCATGAAAATCTTCTGGAAGATTGTATTACATCATTGTAGTATGCCAGTGTGCTTTTAATGTGTTATATTACATATCAAAAAAATTATGGTATGCGAGTGTCTTATTAGGGACAAAGGCTTGGTTTTGTTGACCTGTATCTTATTTCATGATAGCTGCAACACCAGCTCAATTGAACTTTTATGCTTAATTCAAACCCACAAAAACCTTGCTGAAGTGCAGGTTCTCGTATAAAGCTCACAAGTCAGCACAAAAGTTGGTTTTTGCCTCATAGCTAGTAGAGAGTCAATTGGAGTGCCCAAGAGCATCTTTGTAATACTGCCATGAGTTCAGAGTGACCTTTTTAATCCATCATTAAAATCGAATTTGGGATATGTAACTATGTTGTTAGCTATCAACATATGAAGTTATACACCAGAGATGTATTAGACATCAATGCAAAGAAAGGGCTGATTTAAAGCCCAACCACTGTACTATCCTTCAATCTGGAACAAGGAACTGAATGGATCTCACCGTGAAGGAAAAATCAGAAAAATGACGGAAATCTACTTTTGCAGAGGAACTAAAATGGCTCTGTTTGATGCCAGCTCCATTCACTGCAACTGATTTTTAACTAGCTTCTTACAATTTAGAATTTTCTGGAGCACTTTATTTCCAAATATATGACATTTGAGGTGGTTTTCCATACAAACTGATGTTTCCAGACCAAGCTTGACAGAGAACTCCTTGGAAAAATTCGACTTGCACCTGGTAGAAATACTTGGTGATGATTGATTTCTGAAACTATAATTCATTTCCAAGGAGCAATGTGAAAAGTATACCTATGAAAATTAAATAGGGCTGGTTTTACAAATAGGATAGCAGGTAATCGTAAAATTATTGTTATCTGAAAGAATGAGTATGAATCTATTCAGAGGTTAAAGATCTAATTGAAGGTTATTGTAAGATCTGACAATTCATTTTTCCCTTGGAATAGGGAGATTTGGGTTCTCGCGCTCCTCTCAAGGTCACATGTTTTACCTGGACAGCTGCAGTATGAAAGATTTTGACTAATGATAATCTGATTAAGAGGAAGCATTTTATTGTTAATTAGTAGGGTGTTGTGAATAAACTGGATCAATCATCTCTTAATGCAATCCTCAGTAGCTTGGGAGTTGTGAATAAATTGGGCTTTGCCACAAGTGGTTCTTGAGGTGCTTTCCAGTTCCCTTGGAGATTTGGCAGGTGAGGTAATCGGAAGCTATGGAAAGCAGCCCTTTTGGGTCCTTTTTAATGTACTTGGTCTGGACTTGGCAGGGGAGGAGCACAGTTTGCTGGATCTGAATCTTATTTCGTTCATTATGCATGTGGATGGTGGAGGCAGTTCATTATTGCTCATTTGTCGATTCTTCATTCTTAAACTTAATTGACTCATTGCTCTTTGGATTTATTTTTTTCATTCTTAGAGGTTGGCGTTTTCTCTTGTATACTTCTTGAGTAATTGGGTAATGCCTCCTTAGCATCTTGAACAACTTCGTTGAAAAAGGAAGTAGGTCCAATTGTTTTCTAGGCTTGGAGATAATCTTTTTGATAACGGCAAATTTATAAAGAGAAGCATTTTAACCTTCAGTTGCCTGTTGGATTTTCTCTCATACGTTTTACGTAGATGTGGACCCCATGTCTTCTCTCTTTGCCATAAGGTTGTAGATGCAGGAAAAGAAAGGAGAACTATGCATCTCTTAGTGAGAGTCTAAGTTTCATTTCATTCCTAGTGCCTTTTTGGCTGTTTGACTAAGCATTATGCCATTATGGATTGAAGCATTGAGATAGGTGAAAGAAAGTTTCTTTCGCATTCATTTTGTTGAGACTGTGATGATATTATTGGAGCATCTTGTTTGGAATAGGTTAGGAAGCGACCCTTGGACCTCTGGACTAATTGCCTCGGGCCATCTCTATATATCTTTACTAAATCAAATATCTGCTCCAACTACTTTTTTTTTTTTTTTTGGGTTGGGGGAATGCTTCGGAAGTTTTTTCAATTTTTTATATATAAAATGAGCTACATCTCGACCCATTCTATGAGACGGGGAATTGTGGCGGCTTACTATGGTTGTATTAGTTCAAACTGCACAATTAATGGGGTAGGCTTCCTTCATGCCAATTGTTTATGGTCAAGGTTCACTAAAGGTACTCCCAATGGCTATTTAGTAGCTCTTGTGGTCTGAGACAAGGTGATCCTCTGTCTCCCCCTTTTTTTTTTTTTTGATTGTTATGGAAGTTTTGAGTAGAATGATGGTTGCCGTTGTGTCTGGGGGCTTTATTTCTGGCTTTTTAGTGGGGGATAGGAATGCCAATACACTAGCTGTCTCTCATCTTCTTTTTGCAGACGATACCTTTATTTTTTGTGGGGTTGCTTCCGATAATCTTAGGTATCTAAGATGTGTTCTACTTTGCTTTGAAGCCGTTTCAGGGCTAAAGATTAACTTGGCTAAATTTGAGTTGGTTCCTATAGGTTGTGTGCCGAATGTGAATGCCTTGGCGTTATGGTTTCATCTTTGCCCTTGAAATACTTGGGCCTCCCTCTGGGTGCTCCTTTTAAAGCTAAATTTCTTTGGGGATACAATTATTGAGAAGATGGAGAGAAGATTAGCGGGGTGGAAAAGTCTTTATCTTTCAAAAGGTGGTTGGTTAACGTTGATAAAGAGCATGTTCTCCAACTTAACTACTTATTTTCTTTCCCTCTTCCCTATCCTGGTCGGGGTTGCTAATAGAATAGAAAAATTGCAAAGGGAGTTCTTGTGGGGTGGCTTGAATAACGAGCCTAAGTTCCATCTTGTTAATTTTTTTTTTTTTTTTTTTTTGATAAAAGTTCCATCTTGTTAATTGGAAGAAGGTTTGTACTCCCCTTAGTCTTGGAAGTTTGGCGATTAGGGTGGGCGGCTAACTCTTCTTAAAAGTACAATCTTCCTACATATCTCTTGTCGTTGTTCCCTATTCCAGTGAGGGTGGCTAATCGTCTTGATAAAATTCAGAAGGCTTTTCTTTGGGGTGGTATTGGAGATGAGGCCAAATTTCATTTAGTGAAATGGAACATGATTTGTACTCCTTTGCATTCAGGTGGGTTGGGAGTTCACAACTTCATCCAGTTTAATCTAGCTCTTCTGGGTAAGAGGCTTTATGGCGATTGGTGATTGACGCAAAATTTGAGAGTCTGAAGGGAGGGTGGTGTTTGAAAGAGGTGTCGGGTTCCTTTGGAGTGGGTGTGTGGAAACATATTAGGAGGGGATTGGAGAAGTTTTGTAATTTTGTTTGTTTTGAGGTGGGGGATGGGTCACATATTAGTTTCTGGCATGATTGGTGGTGTGGGGATAGATCTTTGAAGCAGTGCTTTCTAGTTCTATTTAGTATTGTGAGGAACAAAGATGCAATGGTGGTGGATAACTTGTTCATTCATAACGGAGTTATTCAATTGAATGTTCTTTTTACAAGGCAAATCCTATTATGGAGTTCTTATTAGGAAAAATGGCCCATCATTTCCGTGGAATAGTATTTGGCGTGTCAAGGCTCCAACTAGGGTGGCTTTTTTTGTATGGTCAGCAGCTTTGGGCAAAATTTTGACGCATGATAACTTGCGTAAGAGGAATGTCGTAGTGATTGAGTGGTGTTGTATGTGTAAGAAGAATGGGGAGTCTATTGATCATCTGTTGCTTCACTACTAAGTCGCCTGTGAACTTTGGAGTTACATTCTTACCTTATTTGGGGTAGAGTAGGTTATGCCACGAACGGTGTTGGAGTTGTTGACTAGATGGGATGCGTCGGTTGGGTATGGTCGTGCTAAAGAAGCTTGGCGGTTAGCTTCTTTGTGTTTATTGTGGTGTATTTGGTGGGAACGGAATGTGCGGCTCTTTGAAGATGTTGAGACATCAATGGTGGAGGTACAAAAGCGTTTGCTTAATATGTTATATATTTGGATAGCATCCCATCATTGCTTGAATGATTTTACTTATGTAGACTTTTTAAACTTATTCTCTTCTCGTCCCATTTAGGGGCTCTCTTGTATACTTCCCGTGTATAAGGGTTGCACCCCTCTGCGCTTTTATTGAATTGAATTACAATTACTTATAAAAAAAAAAGAAAGTTTGGCGATTAGGAACTTGCTCACTTTCAATCAGGCTTTGTTGGGTAAATGGCTTCGGAGATATGCTTTCTTAGTTGTCGTTCTTGTATACTACTTGTGTACTTGATCATTTTTTGCGCTTTTATTGAAATTTCTCTTACTTATCAAAAAAGAAAAAGAAAAAAAAGATATGCTATGGAGAGAGAGGTTTTCTAGTGTTAGATCGTGGATAAAGAAATATGGAAGTTTGGTTGGCGGATGGTGCTCTAAAACTGTTTTTGGGCCTTATGGGGTGAGTCTTAGGAAACATATTAGGAGGGGCTGGGATACTTTATTTGGGTTTGTTTCTACGAGGCGGGTGATGGCTCTTGGACCTGGTTTTGGCTTGACACTTGGTGTGGGGAACGTCCTTTGAAGGATTCATTTTTGGAGCTTTTTTGCATTGCGCTAGGGATAGGGATGCTTTGGTGGCTGATCATATGCTTTGTCACAATGATGAGGTGCATTGGGACATGAACTTCATCATATTGGTGCATGATTGGGAGGTGGATACCGTATCTTCCTTTCTCAATGCTCTATATTCTTCTAGGAGGAGTCCGGGAGATGAAGACAAATGTTGTTGGGTTCCTTCCCAAAGACGATCTTTTGAGTCAAAACTTTTTATAAAGTTCTCATTCCCTTGGAAGAATATGTGGAGATCCAAGGCTCCTTTATGGGTGGCTTTCTTCACGTGGACAACTTCTTTAGAAAAAATTCTCATTATGGATAATCTCTATAAGCAGCACATCATAGCGATAGATTGGTGATGTATGTGCAAAAAGAGTGGGGAAACTCCCGATCATCTCCTTCTTCTCTATGATATTGTGAGGGACTTATGAAATTTAGTCTTTTGGATGTTTGGAGTAGAGTGGGTTATGCCGAGGCGGGTGTTGGAGCTCCTGGCGTGTTGGAAAAGAAAGGTTTAGTCGGAATGATCTTAATGTTGTTTGGAAGGTAATCCCCTCTTCTTTAATGTGGTGCATTTGGAGAGAAGGGTGGCTTTCTTCATGTAGACAACTTCAGAAAAAAATTCTCATTATGGATAATCTCCGTAAGCAGTATATCATAGTGATAGATTGATGTTGTATGTGCCAAAAGAGTGAGGAAACTCCCGATAATTTCCTTCTTCACTGTGATATTGCAAGAGACTTGTGTAATTTAGTCTTTGTATGTTTGGAGTAGAGTGGGTTATGCCGAGGCAGGTGGTGAAGCTCCTAGAGTGTTGGAAAAGAAGGTTTAGTCGGAATGATCTTAATGTTGTTTGGAATGTAATTCCTTCTTGTTTAATGTGGTGCATTTGGAGAGAAAGGAATACTCGAAGTTTCCAGGATTACAAGAAGACGAGCTCAGATCTACAACTGTGTTTCCTTAAATCGCTCTTCGGATGGATCTTTGTTATCACCCTTTTTGGCGCCTCCAAATTTGCAGTTTTTTGTGCTCTTTTTCCCTGATCTTGATCTTGTTGGGTGTTCTTTCTTGTATGCTTCCTATGTACTTGGATTGCGCTTCTTGCACTTTTTAATAAATTTACTTTATTTATATAGAAAAAAAATCTTAACAATTATCTAAAACTATATATGTTCTTTCATTTTTATTAGGCAAACTTTACTTACCTCCCTAATGTTTCATCGCTTTTGCAATCATACCCTCAAAGTTTAAAACTCTCAATATCAGGTATCCAAGTTTAAAATTGAGCATAGGCTCCACAGCTGAGTTGGCCGTGGGTCAAGTTTTTTTGTCTTTTTGTTTTTAATAATTAGTTTTAAATTATTCAATTATGGTAATTTTGTAATTTTAAAAATTTTACAGTGGTATAAGGGACATTTTACCCTTTAACCGTCTTGGGGGTGTGATTGCAAAAACGATGAAACATCAGAGAGGAAAGTGAAGTTTTCCCATTTTTTTTTGTTAATTTTAAAATTTTAATGTGTTTGTTTTAGTGTTGACAAATTTTTTGGAAGTGATATCCATGATATTATAGGTATTTTGAAGAACTTTGTTGTATTTTTTTAACTTATACTTTCTAAAAGTGAAATTACAATCTTTATGCAGGTAGATTTAGAGAGGAGACATTGTTTCCCTGTTTATTGGTATGGAGAAAATCGGCGTGTTTTAAGAGGTCATTGGTTTGCTCGTAAAGGGGGCCTTGATTGGCTTCCACTTCGTGAAGACGTTGCGGAACAACTAGAGATTGCATATCGTGCCCAGGTTTGCTACAGGATTGGGTTTCACTACTTTAAATTATTATCTTGAGTAGGAGGATTTATAAATATCCTAGTCGTATTACTACTAGTTGTCAGTTATTTTCAAGTATGTATATGTATGAGAGCAAGAAAAATCCAAAGTTAAATGCAGGCTAAAGATTCTGTTTTCTTCTCGAAGCCTATATTTAGGTCTATGAAGCTTTCGCATGTTGCTGTCTGCACAGTCCTTGAAAATTTTAAATTTTTTAAAACCATTTTTTGTATTTATTATTATTACTACATAAATTTGAAATAAGCTCTTTTCATCCTTTGCTATTACATAGATTTGAGCACTTTTCTCTTTCTCATAAGTTATGGAAATAGCCGATAAAGATTGATTTGTTTTATCCAGGTCTGGCACCGGAGAACATTTCAACTGTCTGGACTTTTTGCAGCTCGAGTTGATTTGCAAGGCTCTACCCTGGTATGTATATTTTCTTGTCAATCGGGATTCCTTTTTCTTCAATCTTAATATCGGGTGCATAAATATATCTTGGGGTTGTTCTTGTAGGGGTTGCATGCACTTTTTACTGGAGAAGATGATACTTGGGAGGCTTGGCTCAATGTTGATGCTTCTGGTTTTTCTGGTGTCATTAGTTTAAGTAGTAATGGAATTAAGTTAAGGCGCGGCTATTCGCCATCTCACTCACCAAAACCCACCCAGGTTTCTATATTTTCTCCTCCTTAATATTTTGACGGCAGGAACTTTATTACCTTTAGACTACATATTTGGACATAATATATGCCTATGCACTGGGGACCAAACAGAATATCTTCCTCCTTTGAACAAAGGGTGGAGGGTGAAGCCACCCATTCAATTCCGTATGGGTGTGTGAGTTGTGTTTCTAAGCACACATACCACTATTTCTACTCCTATAATGGCTGTCTTTACCCCTCTCTTTTTAACGATAATTTTCTTTTTTTAGGAGGAACTACGTCAACAAAAGGAGGAGGAAATGGATGATTACTGTTCACAGGTATGCATCATAGCATTTATGCTGCTTGGCATGTTTGTTTTTCTTTGTTTTTAAATTTATGCAGTTGTACATAGTATATGTATGTTCCTCCCTATGAAATATTCTATCTATTATTTTTATTTTTATTTTCAATTCAGCCATGTTATCTTTACAACAACCTAGAGAATCTTGCAGTAGCTTTGGTGTTAAAAACATGAAGTGTGGGAGAATGAATATATAAGTGACATTCTACTAAGAAGGCAATACCTCAGTTCAATGGACTGCAAATTGGGGTGTGTGGTTGTACCATGGTAGCTGAGCAACTGATGCAAAAGGCGAAACAAGATGGGATTATTAGAAATTAATTTTATGTTTTTATTTAATTTTCAAGAATCAAGGGTATACTTCTTGTATGAGCTCAGCTTGAGCTCCATTTTTGGGCTCACCAACGTAAGCTTGACCTAGGCTCAGCCACCGTTCATCATTTCATTAGCTTCGGCACACGTTGCCCAGAAAGGGCATTTTGTTGAACCCACTGCAACTCAAAAATAGAAAGGCTCTAAATGAACATTGTAATTGTTTATTTTATATTGAACAGAATTAAATTTGCTTTCTTCTGGATGTGTCTGATCTCAGGTTAAGAACCTTGTATTCTCCAATAAACTCATTGCACATGCACATGACTACCAGCAGTAAGTTAGAGAAACGCCTTTTCTATTGAGAGCATTGTCCCCCTATTTCTGGCTCTTGGTCAATTTTGGACTCAAGCTCCCACTTTACATGGGACTATCCCTCCTAACATCTTAGCAGGGCTCTATCCCTCATTGGAAAAGTGCAAAACTGAGTTAGCCTTCCCCCAACAGGTTTTAGTGGACCTTGTGGTCACTTGGGCCATTGACTTTCCTTGGGCTTTCAGTGTCACTTTCCTATTTGTGCTTGCTTGTGACTCTTATGTCCTAAACGAGTGGGTCCATAAACTAAATAGAGCTATCTTTGCATTTAACTTGTTTTTAATGAGCTTGCATTTGAGGCTTGGAATCTGCTTGTTTCTTAGATGATCAAGACCAACATGAGGCATAGCTGTTTGAAAATGACTGACTCAGTTTGTCTGAATCCTTTGGCTCTGGCAGACCTCCAAAACTCCTCTGCGATAGACAAAAGAGGAAAAATATAACATTTTTCTTTTTTCTTTCCCATTTCATCTTCTCCTCTCCTCTTTCCTCTTTTGGATCCATGGTATGGCATGTCCAAAAGACATGTACCATACAGGTGTTACTATCCGTTTGACAAGTCCATATATATAACTTGGTTTCATTTTGTTAGAAAATTAAATGATTAAATTCATCCCTTCTCATCAGTTTAAGCTTTTGGGGTAACATGGCATAAGAGGAGTTTGTGTTAGGCCTCACTTATTAAAGAGGAGTTTGTGTAACACCCCTTTCCCGTAAGAAGACGATATTATGCATTGCTCAATCAGAAACATGAGGATATAAGAATTCCATAACTAAAAATATAAAATAACAAGCAACAAGATAAAATTACCCTAGTGTAGGGTGTTACAGTTTGAGCCAACACGTGAGAGGGAGTGTTAGAATATAAATTAAATGATTAAATTTATCACTTCCTATCAGCTTCAACTTTTTGGATAAGTGGTGATTTAGCACATTTGTTTGACTCAGAAACTCAGCTTGCCCTTTGATATCTCACTGCTATAAGCTGCTATATCATTTGAATTTGATCTTTGTTTAATTGAAATTGTTGGTCTAGGTACCTGTGCGACACCTGGTTTTTATGGTTCATGGTATTGGTCAAAGGTTGGAGAAGTCTAATTTGGTTGACGACGTAAGCAATTTTCGCCATATCACAACGAGTCTTGCTGAACGGCACCTTACTTCACACCAACGTGTCACTCAGAGAGTCCTTTTTATCCCGTGCCAGGTAAATTATTATGTTGACACTATTTTTTTATGGAATTAATTCATCTGTTAAATAAATAGAGAACTCCTGTACAATATGATATGGTAAAAAAAATGCATTTAGTTGCATGTGATCTTGATGAGATCAGGCTTTGTTTTTTGATAAGTAGGAAATGGAATATTTGAATTTATCCATGATGTTGGACCTATAGAATTACATGATGTTTGGAATAATCTGCATACTTTAATGTACTGCAGTGTGTTTGTTTATATAGAGAACCGAATCATCTAGATAAACTCTAGATGTGATTTACATGTATTTGACTAAAACACAAACTCTCTAAGTTATCTTATATCTCTAGAGACCTAGTTTATAACAACTCAACTAGTCTAGAGTTTATCAACAGAGAAAGAACCCTATTCTAACTCGAATACTTCGGTGTTATCACTAGCCGATAAGTCTTCTATGTTATCTAATCCAATACGCCCCCTCAAACTCGACGTGGGAAGTTGCACGTTGAGGTTGGATCGAAGCATGTTGAATCTGGCAGCAGCAAGGGACTTTGTAAGGATGTCGGCTAGCTGATCTTTCCCAGAGATGAAGCAAACTTGTAGAGTCTTCTTGGCAACCATATCCCGGACGAAATGATAGTCAATTTCTATATGCTTTGTGCGAGCATGATAGATAGGATTTGAGACTAGGTAGGTGGCACCAATGTTATCACAATACAATACTGGTTGCGTAGGAGATGTAACACCAAGTTCATGAAGTAGAGTTTGAATCCATGTTAATTCAGCAGCTGCATTGGCAATAGCTTTGTACTCAGATTCAGTACTGGAGCGTGAAACTGTTGGTTGCTTCTTGGAGCTCCATGAAAGAATATTTTTCCCAAGGAGAACACAATAGCCGGAGGTGGAACGCCTGTCATCTGGACAGCTGGCCCAATCTGAATCTGAGTAGGCAGTGAGTTGCTTGGAGGAGTTCTTGTGAATGCAAAATGTATGAGAGATTGTGGATTTCAGGTAGCGCAGGATGCGCTTTACTGCAGACCAGTGAGAGTCCCTAGGATCTTGCATAAACTGTGAGACTTTGTTGACGGCGAAAGCAATGTCAGGTCGAGTGAGAGATAGATATTGAAGAGACCCTACTGTGCTCCGATATGAGGTTGGGTCTGTGATAGTTGATCCTTCAAACCGACTGAGAGTGGTTGAGGCCGATAAGGGAGTAGATATTGGTTTGGCAAGGAGCATATTTGTCTTTGTGAGAAGATCATGGATGTATCTTTGTTGTGAAAGATGAAGACCATCCGGGTGCCATGTAGCTTCAACACCAAGAAAGAAATTGAGACGACCGAGATCCTTGAGTGCAAAGGAGTCGTGAAGATCTGTGATGAGCTGAGATATGGTGTCTGGATGGGAGCCGGTAATGATGATGTCGTCAACGTATATGAGCACAAAGATAGTGATCCCTTTAGCATTGTAGATAAACAACGATGAGTCTGACTTGGAGCTTGTAAATTTCAGATCAATCAACCGAGCACTTAGACGCGAAAACCACGCACGTGGTGCTTGTTTTAAGCCATAGATGGCTTTATGTAGCTTGCAAACAGCAGCTGGATATTGAGGATGCTGAAATCCAGGGGGTTGAGCCATATATACAGTCTCTTGAAGAAGGCCATGGAGAAAGGCATTGCTGACATCTACTTGTCGAATCTCCCAACCTGCAGAAACAGCTATAGACAACACAGTACGAATAGTGATAGGTTTAACCACTGGACTATAAGTTTCTGCAAAGTCAATCCCGGGTTGTTGATGAAACCCTTTGGCTACTAGACGAGCCTTGTAGCGTTCAATATCCCCATTAGCTTTCCTTTTAATCCTGAAAACCCATTTTGAACCAACGACATTCATTTGTGGGGAGAATGGAACAAGGGACCATGTTCCATTTTTGAGAAGAGCATCAAATTCGTTGTTCATTGCTGCACGCCACTCAGGATTTTTACTTGCTTGAGAATAGCAAGTGGGTTCATCTTCATGTGCTGCTATAGTGGCTATAAGAGCTCGAGGAGGTGGATACTTCACTCTGCCATCAGTGAATGTGTAGGGTTTGTGAATCAAATTCTGAGACCGAGTGGTCATGCCATGGACTCGAGCTGGAAGGATAGGCAGGGGTTCAGGTGAAGGAGTTGACTCGGAACTAGAGGGAGATTCAGAAGTGACTGTAGGTTGAAGAGGGGGAGAGGTAGTGAGAGGTTCTATGGGAGATGATGCAGAAGTTGATGAAGGAGGAATACTAGGTGAATTCTGAGAGGAACTAGAGGTTGGAGGATTTGATGAGGGGACATAAGGAACCAATAGAGATGAAGATATCTGAGGAGAGGAGGAGGAGGTGTTTAACTTGGAAGTTAAGAATGGAAAACTATTTTCATTGAAGACAACGTGTCTTGCAATGTAAACTTTACCGGAAGGAATATGAAGGCATTTATAGCCAAGATGGTTTTTGCTATATCCAATAAACACGCAAGAGGAGGAACGAAAAGAAAGTTTGGAGGAGTTATATGGTCGAAGAAATGGCCAGCATTCACAACCAAAAATTTTCAAGTATTTGTAATCGGGAATGCTATGAAATAGACACTCATAAGGAGACTTTTTCTTGGTGATTTTAGAGGGAAGTCGATTTATGAGGTAGGTTGCTGTTTCAAAGGCTGTATCCCAAAAGGTGAATGGAACACTAGCCGTAGCAAGAAGAGATAATCCAGTTTCAACTATGTGGCGATGTTTTCTTTCGACGGTTCCCATTTGATGATGGGTGTAAGGACAGCTTAGCCTATAAGAAACTCCCATGGAATTGAGGGATTTTTGAAGTGGGAGGAATTCACCACCATTATCACTTTGAACCGATTTGATTTTAGTGTTAAAGAATGTTTCAACAAGTTGTTTGAAACGAAGAAAGGTTGCACAAACTTCAGATTTAGATGCAAGTGGGAAAAGCCATGTATATTTGCTGAAATCATCAACCACACTTAAATAAAAACGGTTGTTGTTTACAGAAGTTACAGAGGCAGGGCCCCAAACGTCAAGAAACAACAATTGGAGAGGACTATTTGAAATTGAAGGGGAATAACTAAAATGGAAACGGTGACTTTTCCCTTGTTGACATGGAGAGCATATGGAGGAAGACTTTGCTGGAGACACTGGGAGCTTGTGGAATTGAACAACTTGATTGACAATGGGAGATGCAGGATGACCAAGCCTGAGATGCCACTGATCTAGGGGAACCTTTTCACCAATGAAGGCAGCAAGACTCCTGGACAGGGAAGAGGAAGAGGATGGCCATGGATAGAGGCCAAGTTTACTCGGGCCTTGGAGGAGGAGCTGCCGAGTTCGAAGGTCCTTAACACAGAAAAAGGTAGGATGGAATTCAATAAAGACATTGTTATCACGTGTGAATTGATTAACAGAGATAAGATTTTTCTGTATTTGAGGAACATGAAAGAGAGAAAATAAGTGAAAGTTACGTGATGGAGTGGGTAAGAGTCCACGACCAGAATTTGAAATTTGCAAACCTTGCCCATTGCCTACTCGGATCTGGTCATTGCCATTGTATTCCTCAGCATGCATGTTGAGATTGGAGAAATCATTGGTGAGGTGGACATTGGAGCCAGTGTCATGATACCATTGAGAATCTGATGCAGAAGAAACAGCAGCCAAGTTGGCATTCATTTGGGAATTTTCAGCCTGATATCCTTGCTCAAACCGATACCAACAGGTTGCAGCCGTGTGGCCTTGCTTGTGGCATACTTGACAGATCGGACGTTGGAATTGGCCAGGAGCAGAAAAGTGTTGATGAGGTGGTCCACGACCACGGCCACGCCCCCTGCCCCGAGAGAAGTTGAAGTTGCGAGAGCCCCGATTGTTCCGTGAATAGGATGGGTTCTGCCTTTGAGCCATGTTGGCAGTAGAGATGTTGACTTCAAGTGCTGATTTGTGGGCTTCAAGACGCTGCTCATAGGACAACATGTAGCCATAGAGATCAGTGAGAGGGATCGAGTCTTGCCTTGTAGTGACAGAGGTAACAAGTGGGTCATAATCGACACCCAGGCCAGCAAGGATGTGGGAGATGAGTTCAGAATTGTCAATGGGCTTGCCAATAGCGGCCAGAAGATTGGCAAAGCCTTGAGCTTTCTGGAAATAGGCAGAGACAGATTGAGCACCTTTCTTCAGATTTGAGAGTTGCTGCTTAAGTTGGAGAATACGAGATTGAGACTGAGCAGCAAATAATGTTTCCAATGTAGTCCAGACATCACGAGATGTAGTGAGGCCGATTACATGGGGTAGGGTGTCAACGGACAGGGTGGAAATAATTGCACTAAAGATCATTCGATCTTGATGAAACCAGGATAAGTGAGCAGGATTGGGAATGAGAAGACCAGAGGTACTATCAGGAATAAGCTTGGGAGGTTGCGGAATTGTGCCATCAACATAACCGAACAAGTTTTGGCCTTCTAGAAAAGGAACCATAAGAAATTGCCATAGGATATAGTTTTCTTGGGTGAGTTTTTCGGAGATATGATGATGAACATTGTGGATATGTGGTAATGGTGCAGAAGGGGTAACCGTGATGGAGAGAGGAGGTGGGTTTGAGGTTTGGGTGGATTCGGTTTCAGAAGTTGGGATAGCCATAGACGTTTGTCTTTCAATGGCTCTGATACCATATAGAATTACATGATGTTTGGAATAATCTGCATACTTTAATGTACTGCAGTGTGTTTGTTTATATAGAGAACCGAATCATCTAGATAAACTCTAGATGTGATTTACATGTATTTGACTAAAACACAAACTCTCTAAGTTATCTTATATCTCTAGAGACCTAGTTTATAACAACTCAACTAGTCTAGAGTTTATCAACAGAGAAAGAAACCTATTCTAACTCGAATACTTCGGTGTTATCACTAGCCGATAAGTCTTCTATGTTATCTAATCCAATAGGACCGAGCAATTTGTTACAGTGATTACTGTGTTCCACCTTTCATTTTTTTTTTTTGGGTGAGTAAATCTGAGGTTTTCATAATGTTGGCAGACTATATTGAATCATTCATGTAATCTGAGATGAATGGAGCATGGGTGTGCTGATTATTTCCTCAAACTGAGATGCCACTTAAAGTTGGAAGCACTCTCCTTTAATTCAGAGCATTAAAGAATATTTATCATCAAATTGTAGGGGCTTCTTGTTCTGCAAACTTACATGAGTAAAGTAGTATACCTCATTTTTAGGTTTTATACATTTGTTAGTATTCCACAATCTCTCTCAGGAATTGTTTTTTGGGTTACTTAGAAAGGTTTATGCCATACCAGATTCACTAACTATTAGTCCTATATTTTTCATATGAGATAGCTATACTCATTGCCTCCAAAACATGAAATATGGCGGCTAAATTTGCTATTCCTGATTGAAAAACAAACTCATTGTTCCACATGACAATAACAATGGAGTCCTTCATGTTGCAGTGCTCACATATTTTTAGTTCACCTAATAATTTTACTGATGCAACCATCTTTAAATCTTCTCCTGAAAAATAGGAGCAGCATTAGAAGTAATTTGAAGCAGAGAATCCAATTAATGACGAGGGGTGCTGTCTAATTAAATGTTTGTGAATTACCGAATGTTTGACGAGCATTGGAAGTGACTTTCTGGTTTTAAATCAAAGCTTTGGAAGACAAATTTGCTCTATTTTAAAGCTAGAAAAGTTCTTTAACAAAACTGGTTACAGGATTAATACCCTATGGTAGTGTTTTTGCTTTGCTCTATCAAGTTTTAAGGAATTCTGCTTCTTTGCAAAAAGGATAATAGTTGTTCAGTCTACTTTTTGTTAAGATTGAGTATTTGGGTTGGGGTGTATATCTTTTTAATTGGAATATTTGGATAAGCTGTACATACTATAACTAACTTGATGTTATTTGTATTCTAGTGGAGAAAGGGTTTAAAGCTTAGTGGTGAAACAGCGGTTGAAAAGATTACTTTAGATGGAGTACGAGGTCTGCGTGTCACGTTGAGTGCAACCGTTCATGATGTGTTATACTACATGAGCCCAATATATTGTCAGGATATTATCAACTCGGTATTGCTTCTGTGTATTCTTTTCTACTATTTTCTTCTCTTTTTTTAAGGGTCCTTTTGATTACTTTCTGTGTAATTTGGTTGGATCCTTTTCTTTTCAGCGAAAAAATCATCACTTATTGTAAAAATTTTTCCTCCCAACTAGGAATTCTAACAATCCATTTAATTCCATTTTATAATATTCTGTCAGAGATATCAGTTTTTACTGTTTGCAATACTTAAGCATCTTCATCATATATATGGTATCCATATCAATTGATTTTTTCTCCTACCAGCGGGAGAAATAGGAATTAATCTTCTGAATTAAGTTACTGGAGACTTAATTCCGTAGCACCTTAATATTCCAAGATAGTAGAAAGTATAGAGTTCCTTGCCTAAATTAAATTTGTTAGACAATAGGGAAAGTTGGTGTAAATGATCATACATACAGCAAGAACAGAAATACCATGAAAAAAAACTATTGGGGTTTCCTTATAAAAGAAAAAAAAGAAATTACTATAGGGGCAATTATTTTTCTTTAGGGAGTGGCACAAGTGATCTCTGGGCAATATATGTTTGGATTAGGATTCAAAAGAATCAATTTCAACTTATTCATGACATTATACAATCCAAATTCTAAATGGCTGTCAATTACAGCATATGACTCTTGGTAAACAAGATTTATTTTTACCTAAAATTCTTAATTGGCGTGAAGTTGTAGCCTATATTTTTGATAGGAATGCATTCTTTAGCTACTGTTTCTATCCAAATAATAGTGTGTCTCACACTAAATACGATTGGCATCTAGAGCAAGCTTGATGACTGATAATCACAATTGATGCTGTGAAAAAGGTTACACATGGCTGGCAGCAAAAAGGTGCCACCTGTCTAGCTTCTGCGATACCAGCCATAAAGAGGAAGATCTAACAATAAAGCAACAGATTATAACAGAAGATAGTGAAAAGTTTTGTTAAATCAATAATTGTTCCAAAAGTTTAAGCTCATAGGAAATTGTGAATTTAGTAATTTATTAATATTTAACACTTCTATCACATGTGGGCTCAAAGTCTTCCTAATCAAGTGAGGTCCAACACGTGAAATATTTAACTGAATTAGGGGGTAAATTGTGAAGTTAGAGTTCAAACTCGGAACTTCTAGTCTAATACCATGTTAAATAACTAGTTGTCCAAAAAAATTAAGCTGATAAATAAGAGTGAATATAGTAATTTAATTAATATTCTAATAGGTTTAAAGATGAAGCTTAAGAGTTTGAGACGCTAAAAAAAAACCTGTTTGCAAGACTGTGAAAAGTGTTTATGCTAGGCCTATATCAGCCTTACAAGCCTAGTCCAGTACATTTACAAGTTACGTCGTCAACGTTACCTTTTAGAAGACTAAGAATATAACTATTTTCCACAAACTATGACGTAATATAGGAGGCAAAGGGTAACATAAAGGAATGAGCAAAGACTAGCCAAGTAGTGGCTAGTCCTAATGGAGTGGTGGGCTTACTGGGCTTTGGAGTTCTTGGATGCTCTTGCCACAAAAGATGGCAGTAAGAGGTTGTGGACAAACAGTGTAGTAGAGATGGTGTGGATTACCATTGTGGTTGTAGTGGTTTTGGTTTGGTGCAGCAGTGGGCTGGTGATGGTGGTGGTCAAACAGAATGGTGTTAGTGGTGGTATAATAGTATGGTGGTACTGGTGATGGTTTGGGAAGCAATCATGTGGTGGCAATCATGCTAGATTAAGGGGAAAATCAGTGGTAGTTGTGGATCTTGGACGATCAATGGCATCAGTTGACGTTGTCAGATAGTATGAATACAATGTATATCAAGCTTTACAGACTTTACACCTCTTTCATGTGCAGAACCACACGAGAACCCTCAAGGCCTTGACTGAATCCAGGCCTTGGACCTGTTAAATAGAAGGAATTAGAAAGGGGTCTCCTAGAGGTGTTTCAAAAACCTCATAAATGCCAAAATTTTGTACCATGATGGATTACTATCAATCCTAAAAGTTTTAAGGCGTAAGGAGCCAACAGTGTAAGCTTTAGATGAACCAACTGTGGAGAGGTGGTTGTGATAGTAATGGTGGTTAGCTTGTGGAAGTTGCAGCGACAGCAGCCAGTATTGGAAGTTTCACGTTCTATTTTAAGTTGGTGACTTGCCAATGCTGATGTCTATAGAAGTTTTACCATCAGTACCCACATAACGTGTTTCTCTTTTTTTGATTGCTTCTGTATATCTTGTAAGTGCTCAACTAAAATGTAACATGTGGCAATAATGAGATAGTTTAGAATATTTATAAAAAACAATGATCGTTTTAGAATTGAAATAAAGCATTCGGTAAAGGGTTAGAGGTAACACCAATTAAAGGCAAGATAGGAGAGGGTCAGTGATATGGTTCTTCATTATGAACAATAGACTTGTGATTTTGCTGATTAGGTCTAAAACATCTTATTCTAGCCTGTGGTCAGTGATATGGTTCTTCATATGAACAACAGACTTGTGATTTTGCTGATTAGGTCTAAAACATCTTATTCTAGCCTGTGGCTTACGAGATTTGCCCTTAAAAGGGTAGAGTGGCAAAAAAAGATTGAAGAATAAGCCCTTTTTTTTAGGTTTTTAGGTGCTCCCTAAAATTTGATTTATTTTCTTTTCACTTTCTTGAGGATGGAGTTTCCACTGTAATATTCTAAATTTGCATTTGAATTAACAGACTGTAAAATTTTCTTCTTTCATAAGAATAAGCCCTTTTTCTAATTTTTTAGGTGCTCCCTAAAATTTGATTTATTTTCTTTTCACTTTCTTGGATACATATCATTTCCCGTGTCAATGGAGTTTCCACTGTAATATTCTAAATTTGCATTTGAATTAACAGACTGTAAAATTTTCATCTTTCATAAGATGTGACTGACAATTTGTCTGATCAAGTAAAGCAGTTCCCCTCCCAGTCTGCCCCCCAAAAAAATTAAAAAGAAAAAGAAAAAGGAGATTTTTATAGTATTGAGAATTTCACTAATGATTGAATGTTTCATGGCTGTCGAATTGTTCTTTCAGAGCACCTTAGGTGGTTAAAGTGCAAGATAGTTGGAGGAATTCTTTGTAAGAGGTGTACACTAAAGATATGCTCTAGGTTTGCTCTCATAGCATTTTGGTTATGATCAATTAGAGGGTCATTTCAGGAATTCTCATTTTTACATATATAGACAAATGTAACAGTTGTTAGGGAGTTTATGAGCATAGTTATTGATTGAATAAGGATTTGTTAATCGTTATACCTTTTGTTGGAGATATCTTGAGCAGATAAAAATAGATTGATTAGTATTCTCCTTTTTGAAATGATAAATTTTGATTTAATACTGATCAACTCAAGGTATGAAGGATATTGGAGGTAACTTAACATGTGTAAAGCTTGAATTGATTAAAAATTCTTCTTCTCCAGGTATCCAACCAATTAAATCGGTTATATTTGAGGTTTCTGCAGAGGAATCCGGGTTATGATGGAAAGGTTTGCAGCTGTAGAACATCCGCTGTTTTTTTTATCTCTCTCCTTTTTCTTTTTCTTTTTTGTCAAAAAAAAATAAAAATGAGACATGACTACATATCTTCTATTTGTTGAATGTTCTATCATGCAAACGTTTGTACAGGTTTCCATATATGGGCATTCTTTGGGAAGTGTCCTCTCCTATGATATTCTCTGCCATCAGGAAAATTTATCCTCCCCATTTCCAATGGATTGGATGTACAAAGAACATGATAGTAATGGAGAATCATCTCCTGATATGAACAAACAGTCTTCTCCGTGCACCTCTTTAACTAAGCTGGAGGATAAAAACTTCACTGTAGTAAATGAAACAGAGGATAGTGTGGATCACTTTGAAGAGAAGATGAGTGCACAAACAAACCTTTTGGAAAATGAGGAAGGTGATTCTGTAGATTCTTCCACAATTGTGGGTCCTATCACTTCAGATTTTGATGAACTTGCTGCAAAGTCTATGGATTCCAAACAACCAGGTGGTGACAAAGATGTCAATAAATTGTTTTGTGATTCTAGAGATATACTTTCTCCACAAAGTGTCTTAGGCGAAACTATGAACATGAATTCTGGGCTCCCAATTGATGGTTTGGAGAAAATGGCTGAGGAAGTATGCGGCGATCAAAGCAATAAAGACAAAGCAATCAAATCGCTGAGGCAAGAGGTGAGAGTCTATACAAAGGATAATTTTTCTGCATGGCTTTCTATGAGTGCCTTTGTATAACATGTAATCTTTGCTGCTTCAGATTGGTTCACTAAGGGACAAGATAGCAGAATTGGAAAAGCAGAGTGGTGGAGATGCAACATTGCATCACGGTGATCACCAATCTTGATATATTGTTTTTGTTCTTGTATGGTTTTTTTTTTTTAGATACGTCTGAGATTTTTGATATGTAACATATACAGGAGACATGGAGGTTCTTGCAACTACTGCAAAGCAACCCATGTATGAGAAGATGCCACCTGGGCAAGATGATGCATCCAAGACTTACAACCCATATATTAAGTACACAAAGCTTGAATTTAAGGTAAAAGAAAGGAGATTTCTGGTTCTTTGATTGTGTAATTTCTAGTTTTCTTTTTCGGCAGGATAGATTAGGTTGCTCTATTTTTCTACCTTCTGCTTCTCGTAAATTTTCAGAAGTAAATGTTTTTATCTCTGAAGAAGAAAGAAATTGGTTTTTATGAAGTTTTTTTTACGCAAATTAGATCTATTTTTATTTTGGAATGGATATTGTCTCTCATTTGACTTCGATCTTTATACATCAGGTTGACACATTCTTTGCAGTTGGATCGCCTCTCGGTGTATTCCTTGCCCTTCGTAATATTCGTATTGGGATTGGTGAGAGTAAATACATGTGTTACTTATCAAAAAAACAGTAAATACATGTGTGGATTTAAGATGCTTTTATATATGTGTTCATGAATATCATTCATTGTATCTAAATCTTGTTATATCTTTGAAGAAATCTTCCACAGTTCTTTACCGTTTACTTTATCTGATATTATGATTTTTTTGTTAAGGTACTTTGTTTGTACTGACGGTATAGCTTTCTTTTCCAGTATGGAGCGATAGATTAGCATCATGTGTTTGAACTTCCATGTAAATTTTCCACTTTTATAGAGACTTAAAATCTGAAATGCTAGTTCAACTACTTGCTTGTGGACCTGAGATTCTGCATTTCGTAAAATTGAGTTGGACTCAATGACTATTTTCACTTTCTTTACATGTAATCTACCTGATACATATGCACAGAGGTCTATGCCGAAAGTTGTGTAATCTATATTTGAGTTTCTGGTTCCTGTTGTCCTGGTCATAGGTAGATTTCTTCTAGGCTTGGTAGATTTTAGTAGGTGTCCGTCTTCTTTTCTTTCTGTTCTTTTTGGTTGGGTGGGGTTGCTCTGTACCTTTTGACTGTCTTTTTCTCGACTGATGAACTACCACTTCCCAAAACTTGATATAATTGGAATTGGTTAATTTAATCATTTACCAATATTATAATCTTGTATTTCTTGCTCTCTTCTACAAAATTAATAATTTACAAAAAAAGGAGTTTCGGATATATGTGAAAGTTTTGAAATTCATAGAATCCAGATCTAATGAGTTGCTTTTTCTTCTTTGTTCCAGGCAAAGGAAAGGAATATTGGGGAGCAGAAAATATAAATGAAGAGATGCCAGCATGTCGTCAAATGTTTAACATTTTTCACCCGTTCGATCCTGTGGCATATAGGTTTGTAGTAGCTCCTCTATCTCATTGCAGTTGTGCAAATTTGTTCTGTTTTTTCTTGGTTAACAGACTTCGTATTTTGTTGGAATTGGGTGCCTGGAGGGCTGGATGTGGTTCGCCCAGCTAATTTGCTTTTTCCTCTTGATTTTGCTGATATACTAAATTTTAAGTGCTAGTTTTTTACTTATTTATTTATTTATTTTCATTATTGCTGATTCCTATTGTGTACTGGACATCTACGTGGGTTTGCACTCCATTACCTTCTAATAAACTTTTTCTATTAGTGCTTTTGATTATATCTACTTAAAAGAAAATAATAAATAGTTAACACAGGGTATGGCTTTTTGTACTTAAAAAGAAAAAATGACGGAAGGAGGGCGTATATTCAGTTTTGATATTTAATAAATCCTACCTAGACTGCTAGATCCTACAAATGAGTGCACATGTGTGTGCGCACACACCTACTTTCACTTTGCTCAACAAGATTTCTTTGAACTTCAACAGAATTGAACCGCTTGTCTGTAAAGAATACACCAGTAAACGCCCTGTTCTTATACCTTACCACAAGGGTGGAAAGCGCTTGCATATCGGATTCCAGGTAGGGCTCTTTAATAATACATAAATGTGAATTTAACTCTTTGTGTGTTTTTAATATGCTCATACTATGTGGTGTAGGAATTTACTGAAGATTTAGCGGCTCGTTCTCAGGCAATAATGGGTCATATACACTCCATAAGGGTGGGGCTTTATTAGACCTTCCAAGCTATCTGTCTAATTTTTAATATGCATGAGTTAGCTTTTTAGAGATATATCTTAAAGTATGAATTCAGATGTGCCAATCCTGTTTCTCAGTTGCTACCTGATTCTGGTCCTCTTTAAGACTTCTCTTCATCTCAGGATTGCTAGAATTTATGCTTCTTTGTTCCATAACTTTTTTTCTCAGCTCACTGTCACTCACAAGTTTTAATCTCAAACATCTGGTAACATCATATTCTGAAGAGCTGTAACATTATCTAACTATGGCATTAGATTAGTAATGGAAGGTGAAGTAGACTGTAATAGAAGAGTGGCTATGGTTTGGAGTTGCTGCCTTCTACTTCAAATTTTGAACTTACCTTGTTAACGTCTTAAATTCTAGGGAGAATTTCACTTATAACCCTGATCTTTTACCACTTTTGAAAAAATGTACCTAAATTTAAAAAGTCACTTTACGGTATTCATATTTCAATTTTTTTCAATTTTAACAATCCGTTAGAATTTTCTGTTAAATCTTGTTAAAATTTCTAAAATACCCATTTTTTTTTTTTTTTTTTATTTTATATATATATATATTTATAAAAATTTTCAAAGATTCAGACATGTGTGTTTTTGTAAATTTCGTTAAATTCTGACAAATATTTAATTCCTGGCAATTTTTTTCTTTTTCCTAGAAAAAACTATGGTATTTTGAGAATTTTGACAGGATTTAACGGAAAATTCTAACGGAGGGTTGAAATTGAAAAAAATTAAAAGATGGATACCCTAAATTGACACTTTTTAAAGTTTGGGTACATTTTTTCAAAAGTGACGAAAGATTAGGCGTTATAAGTGAAATTTTTCCTAAATTCTATGATCTGAAACTTTGGTTTTACTCCTTGGTAATCAATCAACAACAGCCTTTTCATTGAGTTCCCGAATCAAGTAGATGTCGGTAGGACATATGGCACTCTTTAGAGATCAATGCATTCTTTCTTTCTCGTTTTTTTTTTTTTTTTTTCCTTCCTGTTTTTAATTTAGCCAGAGCTTCTGATGCCCTTTCTGTAGAGCTGATGAATACATACAATTTTACAACAAAAAATCAGGAGAGATTGTGATTTGGATTGTATAATTTCATTGCTTACTTTCATAAGCAAGTTCTATATTGACGTAATGAGTTCCAAAGAAAGAAAAGAAAAGAAAAGAAAACCAACTTTGTTTCCTCATTTGTCTCATTGTTTTTTATTTTTCCCAAGCGTTTTTCCCGTGGATAGATATGATAGACTGGGAGGCCTAGTTTTTTACTATTGTGAATTACTGTAAAAAAGCGTATAATTATTTATGTATAAATGCAAAGTCAATCATTGTTGTTTCACCTATTTTTAATTAGCTCCCTAGGGAATAAAAATAGGTCGGAAGCTCCCTATGGTAAGCAAAAAGCACAAATAGGTCCAGGCAACCTACTTCTGTCTAAATTTTTGAAGAAGCCGTCAAATGCTACGTTAACACCAATCATATTGTGACACTAGTCACATAATAAAAAATTAAACATAGAAAAAAGAAAAAGAAAAAGAAAGTAAAACAAGAGGGGGTGGCTCACTTAGGCCAAATGGGGGTAGCCGAACCACCCCCTAAGTTTTTTTTTAATTTTTAATTTTTTATTGTGGGTGACATGTTATAATATGATTGTTGTTGACGTGGCATTTGACAGTTTCCATAAAAAATTTGGAAAGAAGTTGGGTACAGGGGCCTATTTGTGTTTGGATAGAGTTTTCTTCCAAACTACGTTGGATGAAATTTCCTCTAACCCAATTTATAAAAATGCCATTGTCTATTTTGCATGTTAGAAGTACATGCTTTTTTTAAATAGCAAGGACATAGTTGTAAGAAATTTTATTAAAAAAACATCTCTTCCAACTTCGCTCTTGATATTTAAAAAATATGTGCTTCTCACATGCAAAAAGAACACATGGCATTTTTATAGATTGGGTTCAAGAAACCAGTTTGGAGGAAATCTTTGTCCTTTGTGATTTTTACTTACCACATGGAGCTTCCAACCAATTTTTATATCCCAGGGAGCTTAGTGCAAATAGGTGAAACCACGTTGCCATATTTTGCATTTATCCCAATTATTAAGCCATTGTTACTGGCTTATAATTGCAGTTTAGAATATCTTAAATCCTCTTACGGTACTTAGAATGGAATCTTAGCCCTCCTCATTTTACTGCATAAGGACATAAACTTGAATTTATGGAAATAGTTTAAAAATGATTCTTATATATGAAGTTGGTAGGAAGGAGTAAGAAAAGAGTGCACAAGGAGTTGACAACATTGTGTGTGGGCTTCAAAAAGGATCTAGATATGGAAAGCTTTGGGTGGAGGAAAGGTTCTTGAGCTTTAACACCTTCCCTTGCTTTTTTTTTTTTTTTTTTTTAATATCAATGTCAGGGATTTAAATCCCCAATTTATATTTAGAATACCTTTTGCTCAAACTTCTAAGCTTCCTAGCAGATAAAATGACAAAAAATATATGGATGAGGAACGAAATGTCATTTTGAAGCTCAATAAGGTTTAAAGTTTCCCTGTAAACCTTTCAAATTGAAATTTTGTTTTTACAAAATAATCTTCAGATTGTCATTTACACTAAAGGTTCGACCTGATTTGGTAGGTTGGATATTGGCTTAACTCATAATTGAAAATGGCCTTGATTAGGTTCCCATTTCTCAATTTTTAATGAAGTGTGCATATGCATCCAAATAACTGCATTCTGGTTGTGTTGTTATATAGGTTTTTATTTAGGATTAATTGTCCCTATATTGGCTTATATAACCAACTGAACTCGAGCTTTGGTTGGATCCATCAATCCGTGTCAAATATAATCACGTTTACCCTATTATATGTTTTTGATGTTTTCTATTTTAGTAATGTGCAAGATGTTAAAAGTTCCAAGTTGTTTGCTGTTTAAACAGGACAAAGTTCTCACGGTTTGCCAATCCCGAAGCATGGATAGCCTAGAAGGTAACATGATCTTTCACCCCTCTTGTTTGCATAGCTTGTCTGTTGTTTAATCCGTTGTTCAATCTCTCTCTCTCTCTCCCCCCTCCCCCCCCCCCCCCCCCCCCCCCCCTTCCTCTTTTATTTTTATTTTTTAACTTCATATTCTCTTCCTTCTTTCCACACCGAAAAAGAGGAAAACAGGGAGAAGAAAAATAAACCATACTATTGCCTTAAAAAAGAAAATTAATTTTAATATAACCCAGCTCAACTGATCCCCAGTCCAAACTAATTGGTATTTGTTATGTAAATCCTTATTTTGTAATTTAAGCCTATCTAAGGCTGTAAACTTAATTCTTTCATCTATATTTTTTAAGTCATATTTTAAACAAATTTTTGTTTATATTGCAGAAGGGGGGGAGGATTCCCAAGAAAAAGAAGAGAGATCATATGGCTCTCTGATGATGGAGAGGCTAACTGGAAGTGAAGAAGGACGGATTGATCACATGCTTCAAGTGCGTTGTTTACCAATTTGATGCTAACCCTTAGACCCATACATTTCATTTCCACTGTTGATTAGTTACACAAAGCACTCTCAGATGCACATGCACACTCTGATATCTGCATGTATAAACCCATTGATAACTGGGAATAGAGGAGGGTATGAAATATCATCTTGCACGGGTCACTTGTAACAAGTTGTAAGATGGATAAGATTGCATCAGTTGTACATTCAAGGACCTAATGTGATCAAGGAGTTGCTTTTCATGTATCCCCACCTTGTTGCATGCATTTTCTAAAATGAGGATATGATGACTTGGTGCTGTCAGCACTGAGCATATATAGATATTTGGTGTGGCATGCTCATGATAAAGAGAAATATTTGGTTTCCATCTTTTCCCCATCTCTGTACAAGAGATGGGCAAGAGATTGATGTGTAACAGCTCTCCATGACAAATGCTATGACATGAATGTCAAGAGGGTTGAGGTGGATGACTTGCGACATATTGAAATATAACATGAGCAATGAAGATATCTACACAATGGTGGGGGCTGTATCAATTTAGGATAAGATGGGGGAGAGTCACCTATGATTGTTCATTCATATGAACAGAGATCTACAGATGCCCTAGTGTATTAAATTGAGTTGATACGGGTGGGAGTGTATAGGGTCTGGTGGATCCTATACACTATACGGGGGTAGAAGTAGTAAGGATATGATTTCCAAAGAGTATGCAAAGAATATGACCTTTGAAGTGATGAATGGCGGAAAATGATTCATGTAATCGATCCCAGTAGTTTTTTAGCCGAATCAAGTTGTATGTATATGTTGAAAGATTTTTGCCATTGTTCAAGTAGTGACTTATCTTAACACATGAATAGTTCCCAGCATGATGGGTGTTACCTGGTTGTTTATTTCCTCTTAATTTGAAACATAAAGGATATTAAGTCTTAAGTAGTGAATACCAGCTCATACTGTTGTTTTCTCCAGTAAGAGTTTTGATGTTGGTCATGCAGGATAAAACATTTAAGCATCCATACTTGCAAGCCCTTGGAGCACATACGTAAGTATCGATTCTCTACTTCGAATAAAAAACTTTGTTATACAAAACTTTGGTGTTGTCAATCATTTTTTGTTACGGAGTGAATGTAGCATCTTGCAAATGATTTTGATCCAATTTGTAATCTTGTTTTAATCACATCTGTGGTCACGGGAATATCTTAAATGTGTAGCTATCTTTGGGAAATGCCACATAAATCTGCTTGGTATGTTCTTCCTTGAAGTGTGGCATAATATCATGACTCATAAAAGTGCTAGGCCCATCTATACTATTCATAATAATAGCTGAAGACTCTTGGAATCATCTATAACATGTAGTTCCACTTAGTACACAATTAATCTAGACCTGACATAATTAAAACCCAAGTTTTTGGACGGTTCCAATACAAGACCTTCATCCATTTTTCCATCAAATTAATCATAGAAATATGATAGAAATAACAATTATGCTCTTGAGATGATAAAAAGAAAAATTTCTATTGCAGTCGCCCTACCCAGCCACGGTAGTGGGGTTATGCCTACCCTGGTCACTGCCCAACCAATCATGGGTGGGTAGGTACATAGCTTGACAAATGCTCCTTGGGTTTTAAAAAGTGATTAAACACTCATAAATCTTGGTTTTAATTAATCCATATGAACTTGCCCAGCCCTTATTATGAAATGTAAAATCCATAATAAGAACTCATAAATCTTACCCATTCCAGATTTAACTAAATTCCTAAAGTTCCCCCAATTAAAAACTCAAGTCTGAAAATTAAGAAAGCTAGAGACTCCTATGTACTCTAATCTAAAGCTTAGGTGCTTCCAATACCAAAACTTCAAGCTTTAATAGTCTCCTTTTATTTTCATCCCCATTCTATGCAATGGGAAATAGTAAATTAAGGATTAGTAACTTGAGCCTGTCAACATTGCTTTTGTTTATTGGTTCTTCGTTTAATTTGTAAATCTTGGCATGCAGAAACTATTGGAGGGATTTTGATACTGCCCTTTACATATTGAAACACTTGTATCGACATATTCCTGAAGATATCAGCTCAACGGAGGAATCTAGCGAAGGCAACTCAAAAGATAGTAATTCCGCCGCAGGCTGGCCTGATCAAAGAGAGAATGTTGATGAAGAGCTTCCTTTGACATTCTCCGACAGTTTTACGGTCAGAAATTTTTCGAGGAAAGCCAAGAAGGTTATGAAGAAGCGCTGATGATAGTGGCATTCTACTCATCTCTTCATGCCTTTAAAATGCAAAAGTGCAACTGGGGACAGTCGAAGCAAATTTGCCTTTTACCATATCACTGCTTTCTGGGCCAAATTATTTCATATTTTATACGTTGCAGACAGTCCCAAAATTAATGATATGCCAAGCTGCAATGGGAAAAGGATATGCAATTAATTGTCCACGCCAGCCGCCAGGGCTGTCCCTTCAAAGGGAAAGAAAAGGGGATGGCGAAATGGGGGAAGGAAACCAGAGTAGCTGTCTGTTTAATGGGAGAGCAATTTCTCTTTACACGTAGAAGGAAACGTAGGGCATACTTGCTGAATGAAACAAATCCCTGTTGAGATTTTGGTGAATTGAAATGCAAGTACATAAACAGTGTATATTGTTGTTCAAGAAATATAAGAATAGAATAAAGAATGATCGAAACGACGCTGTACGTTTTTCTTTTTCCTTTTTTCCGTTGAAGAAAATTTCTTGATATTGGCGACAATTATGATCGATCAATTCCAGCAAAAAGCTGTGCATCCTTTGTTAAATCACTGCCCACGTTAGCTTTCCCAGTAATTTTACATGTTATATTAATATTTATCAAGTGTACATCAAATAATGAGGTGATTTTTAAAATTACTATTTGATCAAGTTCACCATTTGGTTAATCACATGCTCAATGGTGATTTTAAAAGCCACTTCATTATTTGATGAACATTTATGCATGTGTCATGTAGAAGAGTAATTCTATTAGTACATTAAGTGTCTATCAAGTGTCTTTCAAAAAATAAGGTGGCCTTTAAAATTACATTAATTGATTTTTTTTTGGACACTTAATATACTAATAAAATTACTCTAGACGTAGAATTACTCTAGCTTTCCATTGAAAGTACAGTTAATAACCGATATGTAGGAAATTTTTATCCTTATTCAACCCTTTTTCATTACCCAGCTGGGGAAGAAAGGAAAAAAGAAAATAAAAGAAGAAAAAGTGATTTATGGATCGGATTGCTTCGGCTTCAAGCTTCCCTGGCCATACACGTACAGATATATATATATATATATCCTAAACCTTTCCTATAAAACCCTGGCAACCGCGCGTTTCTATAAAACCCAAAAATCTTTTAGAAAATTCTCTTTCCTGGGAGAACCCTAGAGAGAGGAAATTATGGGAAAAATAAAGTTTAGTGAATGGGTTGGCAATGAGCATGAATTCAATGATCATGAGAAATACAGAGCTGCTAAGTTTAGGGAATGGGTTGATTACAATGAAATGTACAAATGCGTTGAGGCTCTTTGTTCACTGAAGTACTCGAAACCCAAGCCAAAACCCCTTCAAAGTTTGCCAGGATACCCGCAATTAGGCCTGCCGGCGGTCCCACCGGTCCCAAGCCTCACCGAGCTCATTGGAGCGTGCTCTGAGCCTTTTGAGAAGCAGTTGACAGGGAGTGATGTGAAGGACAGCCAAAGCAGGCTGTCCATCAACAAAGCGTACGTGAAAAACTCTCTCGTGCCATTGCTGAACAAGAACGATGATCTTTTGAAGGGAATTCCCGTCACTGTGTACAATACTGCCGGTAAGGAGTACCCAATGACGTTCAAAATATGGGCGTCCAAGTTTCATGTTCTCATGCGAGGGTGGAAGTTGTTCTGTAGTGATCATAAGCTGCGAAAGCATGAAGATTTCGTTACGCTATGGATGTTCCGCCACGCTCGAACGGCAAAACTTTGCTTTGTCATCTCTTCCAGAAAATTGCCGGCGTTACGTTCCAGCCCTTGAAGATCGAAGAAACTCATCAGCAATGGATCCTAGCTAGCCTGCAACTCTTTGTGGTTTGCGTTTCGTTCGGCTTCCTCTGATCTGCATGTGTTTTGGAAATATAATAGTGTTAGGTTATTGCGTACGTGTTCATAGTAATGACGTACCTACAAAGTATTTCGTGCTAGAATATATATGTCGGCTAATATTAATATTAGGTATTGATATTAATATTAATTAAAAGCATCGTTATGGGTATTACAACTTTTCTTACAAACTGATCACGTGGCAGTTTTTTTACCAATTATAGATTGCCATGCATATGAGTTGTAAGGGAATTATAATAAAACTGTCGTACCCAAACAATTTTTTTTTTTTTTTTTTTTGAATTTTAATGTTAGCTATTTCCATTAGGGTTTGACAATATTTTAATGGTATATTTTGGAATTATATATATTTCAGTCGCGGTTTAATGAGCCTATGTGATAGATGTTTTTTTTTTCTTCCTTAATTATCCATTGTGACCTTTGACAATTTATTGGTGGAAAAAAGTAATTAAGGGGTGGAGCAAAAAATCAACAAGAATTAGAAAAGTAATACTAGAAAGTACATTTTTATTCCATCATTATCACACTCAGATTTAGCATTGTTAATTAGCTCTTAGAACAATCTTTGTTAAAAAAAAAAAATTAAGATATGATCGGCATTGCCATGTTAATTATGAGCAATTAGAGGTGCTCTCGATCAACTCACAAACACAAGGTTTGATAATTTACTTGATTGATTACTTTTATTCAATAACAAAACAGTATTTAAAAGAATGAAATACGTACAATAGCTAGAAAATATAGTCTCACATGAAATAAAAATTCAATTTGACTCATAACTCAACAACCTAATTTGCTGACAACAGACTCCTAAAAAAGATAAAAGAGATGAACCTAATCATATCCAAATAACAACATAAAAAGATAAATATGAGACGTCTACCCACACAACAATAGTAAACTAATAAAACAACTAATTAATGAATTGAACATCTAGTAAAACAATAAAACACTACTGAACTGATCGAATAACCTAATAAATAATAAATACTTATTAACAAACCCAATACCTAACAAGGACTACATACGTAATATTCCACCCCTCTTTGAATAGACCTTGTCCTCAAGGTCTAAGAAATCTTAAAATTTCAAGAAGTAGATTTGAATTTAGAGATATGATGTCTTGAACTTGGAGTCTTGAATATGTTACTTATCTTCAAAACAAATAGCCTTCAATTAGGACCTTGGTCTTCTCAAGATTCTCTTTTTCTTTCTTAAAGAAAAAAAAATAGTACACATAAAAGAGTCCCTCTAGATCAGACTTCAAGGTGGACCACAACTCAACTACGAAATCTATTCCTAACAGATAACGATTACTACCATACAACAACTTATTTAATTGAACTTCTAGAGCATTAGAGTAAACTACGTACGGTTTCCTAAAAGATATATAACAAGTAAAAGATATCTAGCTAGTGTAGATGGCGCTAGCCGCTAGGCAGTAGTCATAATTGCCCATGCAGCATATATAGTTACATAGGTTTCTATATAAGATAGCCAACTCTACTCTTCAATATGCGTCCAACTATTGAATCCTTATCCCATGAAACATCGATCTTCAGCCACATCACGAACGTTAGCTACATGTGTCTTAATTGGTGGAGTACTCCTCTTGCATGCAACTTCTAAAATTCTCAAGGTCTTAAGAATTAATCCTTGCATTTATTTAAAATTCTCAGGCGGAAGAAATCGAGCTTGACTTGTTTCCAACCTACTAACAAATTAAATAAGACTCCTAATTTAAATAGTAATTCCTTGACTCTTAAACAACAACAGACCTGTAAAAACATATATAACCCAACATAAAACAAATACTACCAAACCAACTAGATATATCGGAAAGGAACAATACATCTGAAAGTTGAAAGTTAACAAATTAATACTAAAATGCTAATAGACCCAATAAAATAACAACTACTGCATTGCACCCAAACTCTACCAGTTTTTAATATTGCGCACATAACACTCCCTCCCCCTTAATATTGTCCTTGTCCTCGATCATGGACAAAAGATGCATGATTTGGCTTTTTCATTTGCTTCCTAGGCGGACGTTCATTTAGTGGATTCAATATCTCCTCTATGAGCGACCTTACATAGTGGTATCTAGTTGAATGGATTTGTACGTAGCCCAAGTTGCTTCATGATCGGTGTGGCTCCATAATGATGCAATCATCATTTCTATGCATAAATGACAGCCCAAGGTGGCGACGCATCACAAGACCTGCGCCGTTTTGGTTAAGAACAACAGTTTGGCCATTGGTGGGTGCATGTTGGCAGATTGAATGGCGTGGATGGATTTTTGGTGGTGGAACTTTGACTTGGTGGTGGGGGTGCAAGCTCATCTGTGGTTGTTGCAAGGAATACAATGCTATTTGTTCGTTGTTGTTGCTGCTCACACTGGACTTCATATTTATATTCCGCTAAATTGCTCTTGAATCTAGCAATTAAACGCCTCATTCATTTTCTTTTTTTTGGAATTCTTGCACAAGATCGTCAACACGTTGATATAGACGATGATCATCCTTAATGTATGTAACGCCCAAGAAATAAATAAATTACTTAAAATAAGAATGTATTGAAATATTAGATAAATAAAAGTTTAGTTAATGCATGAATGTAAGAATATGTTTTTGGTATGTGAATATGCACATCTGAGAATATTAGACTTAATTGGCCTATGTAGAAATGTGTATATATGTAGATGTGTTTAATTAATCCATGCATGAGGTTCTAATTATATGATGAGCTATATAATTATATAGGGATATATATATATATATATATATATATATATATATATATATATTTATGTGACCAACCAGATTAAGAAACATATACTAAGATGATGACATTAGAGCACCGGTTTTCTAACTTAGTGAACTAGGTGAGAAATATGAATTGTGTGGGTATTTTAAAGTGTGAACCAGCATCACAGATCCTATAAACTCCAGATCAAATGAAAACAAATCAGGCCATGTAATAGGTTCGGTAGTTTGGAATAAATCAGAATGCATAATTGAGGGATACATGGGTTTTAGAAGCTGAAAGTTACTGAGTGAACAGTAACTGGATGCTTAGCTGGAAATGATATTTTTTTTTAGTAATCATCAACACTAATGGGATATTTTGGAGTGAAAATGAGCTGGAAAGTGAGTGAGTGAGAAGTCCTAGTTCGGATGAAATCAGGAGATGGTTAGTTAGCTTAATTAGTTAGGATTCAGATTATAGTTAAAGGAGATAAGAGATATTTAAGAAATCTAATGATGATTTTATCCTAAACCCAGCCTTCACCGAACACCTGGTTACTCCCTAACCATAGATCATTTTTCTTGAAGGAATCTGGACCCCTCATGTCCTCTATAGATATGAGATTAAGCTTCAGCCATTGTCCAAGAAAATATCACCGAACTTCAGTTCTACACTAGAATTCCTGCAACCTTCCCTACTTTCGGATAGAACAGAAAAACCAGAATTGAAATCATCCCCTCATTGCCGTTTCTGTTATCAAAACGTGGAGAAGAGTTTAGAAAGTCATACACATCTTTTCCTCCTTGTAACATTAACCAACCAGTAGCAAGTCAACCAAAAAAATGCAACTTCAGCTCTCTGTTTTTTTTACACTTCCGGTCACTCTTGTTGTTTGGAGTTCTTGAGAGCAAGTGTAACACCTTGTGCTTGTCCCTCCGTGGTGTATTCCATATCCAACAGAAAAATGAACCAAGGAGCTCAGTTTCAGTTCATTCCTCACACCTTCGGACAGTAACCTTTGAAGAGACAAAGAAGAGTTCAACTTGAGTCTCAACCCAACCTGGGATTTTCGGACAGCAGCTCTTGGTTTTCACCTCCAGCAATAGATCCTCTATTTACCTAGTTGAACAAAGGAAATTTCCTCTTTCTCACCTTATAATCATGTCCTCACTTGTCCTTCTTTTTATATGGGTGCTAGTGACCTTTGGATTCAGTTGACAGCAGCAAAAAAAAAGAAAGATAAGTGCAGCACTTATTTCATCCAAGCAGAACCGGGTAAGCTTCCTTAAGGTAGAAGAATAACATGATATGTATATAGGTAGATAAATGGTTAGATGGTGGAATGATAAGCATGATTTGTTGTATGTATATATATGTATATGTACATAACAGAACCGGTAGTAATATATGTATATTTATACAAAACAGAACCAGAAAAATGATGTGTTTATGCTGTGAGATAAACTGAACCTGTTTGCTAAGAACTGACCGTGTAAAGTGTGAGTGGTTATAGATGTGTGTTGTGGATATATATTGGCGTGCTGTCGCGAGCACCCAAAAATAAAACCTATTGGCGTGCTGTCGCGAGCTCCCAAAAATAAAACCTTACTTCTAAAAATATAAATGTAGTAGTGCAAGTAAGGGTCGATCCCACGGAGAATAATTAGCCGAATTTTATGCTACGTGAACTAGGATGGGGGGTTTTGAGTATGAAAATAATTTTAAGAAAAATAACAAAGAAACAATTTAAAATATCAATCAAGTAAGAAAATATTGGTCTAAGTCAACTTCCACCATCGGAATTTTACAACTGATCATCGATGCAAATATATATCAATTCATGTTTTGAATATTCATCGTTGGAACTGTTTTCCTATCTCTCCTTAGTAGTAGTTAATTAGAGTTAGACGCGCTCTAATTAACCCTAACTACTAAACAACCCAAGACACGCGCTATAGGTTTAATCTAGTAGCAGCCTTAAGAATTAGAGAGATCGATGAAGCGAAACAACACAAGCCACGCGGTTGCATTTAATTTCGTCGGATGTTCTTCCTAAGATTTAATAATTGCTTAGACGCGGCAAATCATTAAATCTTAGTTGCTTCACAGATTGGAGGGATCAAACAATTACGGATTTGATATCCAACCTAGCAATAGATTGTAACGAATAATAAACTAGTAGTACTCCTAGCAATTAAACGAGACAATCATGAAAATAAGTATAGAAGAACATCTGATACTCAAAGCTTAAATCAAACAATAAAAACAAATTAGATCTCACAGTTTTATTGATTCCGAGGCTTCTGTTTCCTTCGACCAATTATGAAAGTTTAGCCAAGTAGGGCCATGACTAAAACTTAGAGAAGAGGGGAGGAGATAGAAGATAGAAGATAGAAGATGTGTGTTGTAAGGTAGAAGGTTCCCCCCTTTTATACACGTTTCATCCCATATGCTAGAAGCCTAGGAAATCTCCTAATGAAAGATATTCCAAATACTATCCTAAAATAACACTACCCAAATCTTGACTAATTAAGGAAAATATTAAACATAAAATAAATGTTAGGATAACTAGGAAGGTGATGATTTCAATGGGGACTTTTGTTGCCATATGCTTTATCGATTCTTTCCTTGTTTAAGTCCCCACAAATCAGCCAAGTATGGAGAGAAAATCAATTTGCCTTGTCATGGAAAGAGATACTCCTTTCATGTTGTCTTCTTCCACGTGGTCCCCACAAATCTCTTCTTTAATTCCATGGTCCTCCATGCATCTTTTCTCTCCTTTCCTTCCTTTTGCTTTAACTTTTCATTTATTTGCTTGGCTTGGCTGGAATTGATTGGATGATTATGAAAAGGCTCAAAGTAAAGAAATTTCCATATCTGAAAACTTCCTAAAATAAATCGCATCAGATCCACATCAGAACGTCAACTTTAAGCCTGATTTCGACCTTGATTCATTCGGTATCTCTCAAAACGCAAAACATAAAAGTTGTAGATCTTTTTCTTGGCGTTTCACAGCATCTTGAATCATCTCAATCGGAGCTTTTATGAGAGAGTTATACCCAGATTACGAACTGATGTCAAATCTATCTAAAATCGCCCAATTAGCTTTGTTTTGCATTTAATGCCTCAATTTGCATCCTAAATCAAAATATAAGAATAATAAGTACTTTTAGGCATTAAATAAGTATAATAGATTAAATATTAAGGGGAAAAATACGACATTTTACATTCTCATCATATATATATATATATATATATATATATATATATATATATATATATAGTGCTGTGATGAAACAGAAGAAACAAAATAAAAAGGTGTGTGTGTGTGTGCTGTCATGCATGTAGTGGGATCCGTGTGTGCTGTGTGTGTGTGTCCAGGTGGGTGTTTCAGTGCAAGGTGCTGTATGTGGGAGTGTGATAGGTGAACAGGTGCTGTGTTTTCATGATAAAAGTGTACAGATATAGTGGAGGTATATATATATATATATATATGCACTTAGACATGAAAAACCGTGTTATATATATATATATATATGCACTTAGACATGAAAAACAGTGTGTGTGCATGTGTAAAAAATGTATGGGATTAAGTGCTCATGCTGGTGCTGTCTAATAAAAGTGTGTAGATTGTGATTTTGCTGTCAAAGAAAAAGTGAACGTGTGTGAAAAGTGAGGGGCAGATCTGTGGTTTAGATTAGTGACAGAAACCAATAGAAAAACAGTGAAAGAAAATAAAAGGAGACTAAGAGAAACACATGGGTAGAAATAAAAATTGCTTATTGGTAAGGTAGTGTTCGGGTTAGTGCAGAAAAGTGGAAAAAAATCTGTACCAAAAGGGAGTCAAATTTGTAAACAATGACTATAAGGTGTAGGATATAAAATAATCAAATGGGAAGACCATGGGATGCTTACTTAAGCACTAAAAATAATAATATAGTCACCTATGTATATGTATACTCTTGATGTGAATATATGAAAAATATATATATATAATTTCTGCTATTATAAGTATATATCTATAGGTATTGTACACAGCATGGAATATATAAGATACCTATATATTGTAGTGTCAAAAACAAGAAATTATAGATTCCAAATATAGGGTTAAAAAGGAATGTATATATATATAATCTCTTTTGTTAGTATAAAAATGATAAGGTTACAAACGAAAATGTGGTTATTAAAATATCCAAACAATTAATGGTTCCATGTACTTAAGGACTAGGAGAGATGATTATAAATGATAATTTTCTTAGCACTATTTACTAATTTCATATTTCATGAATATAACCCTGCAGTTGATATTTTTGTGGACCCTGTGGAAGCGAAGGACTGTAAGTATAAATTACTTACTGAGGGTAGTACTGGATTTCAATAGTGTTGTGTTTATGTTTTATTTTAATTGGATGCGTGTGATTGATCATTGCATACATTTAATAATTAACCTATTAATATTGGTTGCTACCGTCTTCCAAAGGTTCAGGATGGGAATAGTGCCTGGAACCGAAAACCCAATAATTCATATTGATTGCTACCGTCTTTCAAAGTGCTAGTGGAGTGACGTGGGACATACTCTGCTAGTGCAGAAACCATGCTAATAAAATGTAATGTAGAGGGTACGGCCTCGAGATATACGCTAACCGGGGGTACGGCCCTTATATGAGTGGAGTGTCATGACTATATTAAACTGCTAAACTTTGCATAGAAAACTATCACTACATCATTATGTTATCTCTGTTCCTTAAATAATGCATAAACCATGATGTTGTTGAATGACAGTTAGCTCACTTATGGAACTATGAGATTGTAGTTATAACCACCTTCTCATAGATGATTGTGCAGGTACAGACACTGACAAGTATCAGGATTATCAGGAGCCTTGTGATGATCCTGGTTTCATAGATGAGACTGTCTAGAGTCTCCTTTTTGTGATAGACTTGCTGAACAGTCTATCTTCTATGTTGTTATTTTATGTACTTTCTAGACATCTTATACTTTATTTTATGGTTTGTAATATGACTACTATTACATAGGATGCGAGTCGCATGTGGCTCTTATGTTATTGCTTTGGTGTGTATTTATTTGTAAGACCTTTTATTGTCTTAATGTAAGTTGAGGTATTTCAGTCAAAGCTCTATATGTGTTGAAAGGGAATTGTCCCTGTTGGTTTAAAAAAAGAAAAAAAAAGATATTCGTATTTTCCGCTGCGAGATTTATCGCCTCTGAAACATTAATGACACGTGATTATCCAGATATAATTACTTACGCTCTTTTGAAAAAAAGCGGGTCGTTACAATGTAGGATGAGAACTTAACAATAACGATAAATATGGTAGGATTTTCGATGAATCCTAAACTTCCTATGAGAAATTAGAGATGCTCTCAACTCACAAACACAAGGTTTGATAATTTATTTTATTCAATAACAAAGCAGTATTTAAAAGAATGGAATATAATAGAAAATGGAGTCCCGTATGAAATAGTCCATTTGACTCATAACTCAACAACTTAACCTGCTGACAACAGACTCTTAAAAAAGATTAAAGAAATAAACCTAATCATATCCAAATAACAACATAAAAATATAAATATGAGACATTTACCTACACAACAATAGTAAACTAATAAAACAACTAATGAACTGAACAACTAGTAAAGCAATAAAATATTACTGAATTGAATCACCTAATAGATAATACTTCCTAACAAACCTAATACCAAATTAACAAGGACTACACACGTAACATTACACATAAATCCAAAGGTGATTTAAAAATAAGATGTACAAAAGATGTATATGAGATGTAAAAATATCATTTTTCTTAAGGAAATGACATGTAGATTACAAGTAGTAATAACACTAAAAGGAAGGGCTAAAATCCAATATTTAAGATCGTGGCCATATATATATATATATATATATATATATATATATATATATGCTCGACTACTTTGTTTAAAATCGGCTATTTAGAAGATGAGAAATGCTATTTTTTCATCTCTCATCTATCTCCCGTCCATTTCCATTCATATATTTTTTTTTCAAGTCTATTATTGAATATGTATGACCCATATGTAGGTCCAACATATACATCTGATAATGAATTTGAAAAAAAAAATGGATGGAAGATAGGTTGCACACCACTTGGGGCAAACTTCTTGAAATTAGCCTTCACACCCTACATAACCCTTAACTTCCCCACTATCCTTGGGGGAAACCACCCACAACTTAGACCGATAAGCGAGGGAGCGAGCTTGTGTTTTAGGAGACCTTGTGACCTATAAATATAGGGAAAGCATACTACCCCTTATTTTGCCTTTTAGCTAATACTTTGCCTTTTTGCCTTTCTTCCTTCACTAACTTGAGTATCGGATGTGGTCTTTGTTGGTCAGATCTCAACGAGCAGCTCTTTCTTTGTTCTTCTCTGGAGAGATCGCTTGGATCGAACGTATGGCATAGGGTCACTGTGTCAACCAAACTTATTCACCCCATTTAGGTCTGGTAGATGGTGCAATTGATCTTTTCAATCTTCGGTGAAAATACGACAATACTAGAAATAATGCAATGAGATATGATACGTTTACAACTTCTATACAATTCTTGTACAACTCTAACAATTTTTTTTAAAAAAAAATCAATATATATTGGATATATATGACTCACAGTTAAGAAAATAAATCCAATGGTTAGTTTAAAAAAAAGTTGTTGGAGTTATACAATAGTTATGTTAATAGTTGTATAACAATCATTTCTCTAATGGAATAGAACACTCTTTGACTGCTTCTAACATTGGGCCTTTTCCATTTTCATGGGGGGGCGGCGGAGTCATAAATAAAGGGGCAAGATTAAAAAATTAGACTAGAAAAAACTTATTAACAATATTAAGGAATATGATTTTTTTGATAAAATAAAACCAATGTAATAAATTTGTCATTTTTTTTATAAAGAAAATCTCAAGGGGTTGGTTCAAGTGGCCGGTAAGAGCATTGGTCTTGGTAACATCTCTATCAAGTCTAAGTTTTGAATCTCCTTAAATGCAAATAATTTTTTGGGGCTACGTCTACCAATGAAGTTGGAGTACTCTTGCTCAATCCATGTAGGGGGAGCACTTTGTACGGGTCTATGGTTTACTCAACAAGAGTGGGTACACAAAGTTAAAAACCCTAAATAGTTTTTTTTTTTTTTCATAAAACAGCAAACGATAGATAGTAAAACGGTATTAAAATCTTTAAAGCTGTTACTGAAGAAAACTTAAACAAAAAGAAAAAATAAATAAAATAAAATATCCTAAAAGTAAAATAAGAATGTTCAAACAAATCAATAAATTGAAGGGAAAGAAAGCAATCAAAACTTGAGTCCAGCATATATGTTCTCTTATAATAGGAACAACTAAAAAAAAAAAAATCCAAACATCGCATTTTACTATATATTATGGCCCGGACTTGGAATTCAGAATTTATTTTAATGGTTGGAACAAACCCTTTTTTTTCATGTGTTAGAATTACTCTAATCTATCACACTAATTCTTATAAATCTCATATTTACAATAAGTTGACGGACACCAATAGGCCTATTCTAATTGGCTTCTGGGTAGTAAAATTGTCTTTGAAGATATAACCATGGAAGAAGTTGAACAAAAAAACATTATAGAAAGTGCCAAAGCCATGGAAATACGGACATAAATTTTTTACAAATTAGGTTGTAGGAAAATTCCTTTAACCCAATCTCTAAAAGTTTCATGTGCCTCTTATCATGTGAGTACAACACATGTTTTTCACATGCTTTTTTAATAGTATTAATAATAAAAATAAATAAATAAACATGCGATTTTATATACTTAAAGATTGTATTGAAAAAATACCTACAACCCAATTCGTAGAAAATTTAAATCCTAACAATACATAGTTTGAACTTTTGATCAAACGGCCAGATCGAGTCATTTGCCCCCTCTCACTCCCCTCAGCTCCACCTATGGGCCAAAGACATTTATGTAAATCAATTTGTTTAGGTTATTGTGTTATGAAAGTAGAATTCTACATCAAAGACCACTCATATTTAAGCACGCAATCATTGGCTTTTTTTAACGAGATGATTTTACTTTTGTACCACTTATTTGATTTGATTCTAAACTGGCTTAAGGATAAATCAACTCGATTGTGAGTCAAACTACAAGGACTAATTTAATAATTCTTTTCTTAAAGTTTTCACTCAATGTATTTGACTTTGAGATTATATGTTGGTTTAATGGTTTAGATCAGACCTTAATTAATGGTGCAATACTCTTATTAGAACAAATTAAAAGTAAAATATGAGGCCTTGCTAATAGAAACAACAGCTTGTGGTTGAGAGAGATGAGTACATATAGACTGAGTGGTATGGTTAATTAGGACTGTCTAATGATATTTTCTCTCTTGAATCTGATTCAATTTATAATGACTGAAGCTAAATTTGTTGTTTATGGATTCGGAGAAAAATGTGATTTGACTTCTTTTTTTTCCTCCAAGAAATCATTGAAAAAAGAGAGTTAAATATTCCTTATTTTCTATGGAATGATCAAATCAACTACTTCATGAAAAGCCCTACTTGCATGTTACAAATATTGCAAACTTGTTCATCATCACACCATAAACAAAACAAAAGCCAAGGGTTGGACATATAAGCTTGACGTAATCATCTATGTTACCCTTCAAGATTTATTTTTCCTCCAATATTCATTTAACTAATGAATCAGAAAAATTCCAGCTCAAAACAGGACAACAATCAAATCAGAAATAAATAGAAAAATAAGTCATAGTTCAAGGCTTATTATTAATGGTTTCAGAGACACTGATATCCAACGATGACAACCTTACAGTATCAGGGCTCTTGAGCTGGTCAAGCTGTTTCTTACCAAGGCGAAGTAAGTATTCGATGTAGATGAAATTTTTGCGGTCTACTTGCTTGGAATTACGGTGGAACTCAGCTGACACAAATGATTCAATCTTAAGTCGATCTTCAGCAGATTTGGAACGAGCTGCTCGCAAAAACTCTCTGTACAGACCAAGTACTTGCTTCTGCATTCCAGAAAGCCTTGGACCACTGGAGGCTCCCATGGTGTCTTATAATTAAGTGTGCAACTGGATGTGCTTTTCAAACAGCAACAAAAGCAATCTATTACATTTTACACTCACACTGCAGATCAACAGAAAACAAAAAATAGTATTTATTTGTGAACTTTAAACAATAACAACCATAACTGAACTTCAAGGAAAACAAAGAGTGAAAGAGGAAATCATGTTTGTAAGCAAAGAGGAGAAATCTTACTTCTTACTTTTAGACTGATCACAAGAGGAAAGTGGATGAAAATGACAGTGAAAGAAAAATCATAGAAAGTGGCTATGTATATGTATATGCATATGCAACAGTGCAAGATTAATTTATTAGTAGCAACATGAGTTCCCAATTACATAAAAGAAGAGAGACACAATTATTTGACATGTGGTACTTGGAATTACGACTTTGAGCATTAATTTCGCTTCATGAGCTTAGGACAACCTAACAAAAACAAATGCAGTACAAATATACTTTAGAGCAAGAGATATTGCAACCCCAAAGAAAAATTGGAAAAGAAAAAGGAAAAAGATGTTGGAAACTAGAAATCCCATTAAGAATTTATATGGAAGCGAAAGATTTTTAGCCAAGACGCAAATTACATTACCATATGAACATAACTGAAGCTTGAAAGCATGCTGCCTGGAATCAGATTTCAACGACTAAAAGACCATAGGTTAATAGCCAAATATGCATTAATAAAGAGGAAAACAATAGAGCCTCAGTTACATTTCACTAATATATGTATTGCAAACTAAAGAGCTAGAACAGGCTATAGAAAAGCAACTGGGAAATTTTTGTGAACTTCAAGCAACAACTTTTCATGCATGGTCACAATGATACAGGGGTGATTAAAAGGGAAAAAAGAGGAGGCTAGTGTTACCGCTACACACAAAACAATACAGGCATTTAAATTTGAAACTTGCTTTACCATTCTTTCCTACAAACACAAAATATCTGTGATTAAACCACTACTGACTTCTGTCAAAGGGCGGCATTTCGGTTCAACCACTTGATTGAAATCAGGTTTTTTTTTTTTTTTTTTTTCCCATTATTCAAATGGTTTTGGACAAAAATTTCCACCTTTGATCCAGAACAAAAGTTTAGGCGTGGCTAAACCAAAAGTTCTGTGTGCATCTACTGGGTACTAAGATTCAGAGACCATTCAAAAAGAAAGATCTATGAGCTTCTTCCAAGAAACAAAGCCCTAGTGCTCTACATGTTCTCCTTAAAACAATTGTCTCAGCTGGAAAGCGACAGGAATATCTGTGAGGATAAAATGAGGGCCAGCAATTATACAATCACTGAAAGTACTTCGAAAGTTATGAATTGAACCTCAGCTGGATAGCAACATGTACAAAGACATCAATTTTTTTTTTTTTTTTTAAATAAAACATGGGCAGCATGTATCAAGCACCAAACCAATGACAGAATTTCCTCAAGAGTGAGAGATCGACAAACAATGAGAGCATTGAGCATTGAGCATTCAAGCATCCGATTACCATTCTAAAATAAAACGCCGATTGTTAATCCAAGTCTCTCATCATGACTAGTTCTCAAATTATACAAGAAGCAACGTAAGCACTTAGCAAACACAAAATTCATAAAATCAAACAAATCATTGGATAAAATATGGCTAATTAGAGTAACCAAAAATACGCTTTCCAACCACAAATAACCAATAACAACCTAACCAAATCTGATAACCCTATGTGCATACAATTAATTGAAAACCACATGCAAGCTTAGGAATTAGGATCATGAAAAAAGTAAAGAGACATGACGAAAAAATCCAGCTGAAGTATTGGACTGTGTCAGTCAGTCTCTTTCAATCACACAACGTGCACAGAGGACTTTCCTCGAATATATGGTGGACTTGACACATGCACTTCCAGTCAAAAAATACTGAAATACGCACATTCATACGTGCATTAGAGTCTTAGACACCTAAATGTACAGATAAATAACATTTCATTCGGACCCATATCTTAATTTGTCTGATTTCGAGGAAGATCATGTCAAAATGATAAGCTAATATAAACTCGAAGCAATCAAACAATAGCAATTACTGGTGACTGGTGACAGTTTCTTCAAAGAGTGACACTTCGTTTTGTTGGTATAATATAACGAGTACGCAGAAATCAATTCTATATATATATATATATATATATATATATAATGATAGAAATCATACGCGAAATTGGATTATATATAAATCGTAGTATGTAGAAAATACCTGTAAAATTAGACAGCGAGAGATCTGGAGAGAGAGAGAGAGAGAGAGAGAGAGAGAGAGAGAGGCAACTGGGTGACGAATCAAGGCTATTAAACTCATTGAAACGTGTCTGACTATTATAGGAGCAAAAGAAAGGGTGTGACTATTTCCACGTCCAAAAAGGCTGTGGACACATGCGAGTAAATTTAAAAGTCTTTAATGTGGTACTTTCTCTCTCTTTAAAAATAATGTGCTTTAAAAATTACAATTTAATTAAAATTTAATTGTATCGATCCTCAATTACAAACTTAATATTAATTTTAAATGCTACGTCATTTTTTAAGTGACACAAGAGAAACTTAACATTACTCGTCCGCACACATTCTGTTAAATATGAAGTTGCAATTGACAAAAGTTGCCCTTTTGTGAAAAATAAAAGGAAAAGTACACATAACCCCCTCAAACTACTATTCAATTGTCAATGTACCCCCTAAATTACCAATTGTGTCAATTTCCCCCCTTAAACTACCAGAAAATGTCAATGTCCCTCCTAAGACTAACAAAAAGACAAAAATGACCCTAATTTTTTTTTGAATAAGGCAAAAATGTCCTCATAAATTCAAAAAAATTAAAACTAAAACTAAAAAAATTAAATAAAATTAAATAAAAAACGAAAAAAAAATATTTAAAAAAAAGAACTAATTTTTTAATTTTTTTTTTTAAAAAGTAAACAAAAAATAACTGAATTTTTTTTAAAAAAAAAAAACAAATGAAAAAAATAAAAAAGAAAAACCAGTTTTTATTAAATTAAAAAACGAAAAATAACAAATTTTTTTAAAGAAAAAAAACGAAGAAACAAAAAATAACTGAAATTTATTTATTTATTTTAAAAAAAACAAATGAAAAAAAACCAGTTTTTATTAAATTAAAAAACGAAAAAGAACATTTTTTTTAAAGAAAACAAAAACGAAAAAACAAAAAATAACTGAAATTTATTTATTTATTTTTTAAAAAATAAAACAAATGAAAAGAAAACCAGTTTTTATTTAATTAAAAAAAACGAAAAAGAACAATTTTTTTTAAAAAAAAAAAAAAGGAAAAAAAACTGAAAATTTTTATTTAAAAAAAATAATAAAAAACAGTTTTAATTTTTAATTTTTTTTTTGGAATAATTTTTTGTTATTTTATATTTTTTTAATAATTTTTTTTAGTTTTTATTTTATTTTAATAATTTTATGAAGGGCATTTTTGTCATTAGGGGGACATTGACATTTTCTGGTAGTTTAAGGGGGGAGATTGACACAATTGGTAGTTTGGGGGGTACATTGACAATGTTGTGGTAGTTTGAGGGAGTTATGTGTACTTTTCCCAAAATAAAAAAACAAACCCACTTACAAAAAAAGGAAAACAAGTGAGTAATAATAATAATAAAATCCCAATCTTAATTCTTATGAATTTGAGTCCAGTGTTACATTAACCACTGATTTGACAATAATACATATTAGATTTAACCCCAAGGAGTTGGCATGACGATTAGGCTTGTGGTTCCGAGGGAATATCACCTCCGAAGGTCTTAAGTTTGAATCCATTCAAGTGCAAACAATTTCTTGGGGCTAGTCACTCCAATTGTGTGGGGAGGGGTCTTCGAACCTCTGATCATCTGCTAGTAATTTAAGGCTCAATACTTGGTGTGGCGTCGGATATTAAGCCGGAGATTAGTCATTGGCTCTTGGCAAGCAATTGTTGCGCTCGGAAGGTTCGACTACCACCTCGATGGGCCAATCGTTCAATGAACAAGGTACATTGCAGCAGTGAAAGAGGTACATTGCAGCTATAGGAATTGCAGGATACCTCCAACCATCTCTATATACTAGTTTACAAGGAAAAACAAGAATAATTTTGTAAGTTGCATGTGTTAACTTATGTTAATGCGCATATATAACTTACTTTTAGTCATAGGCAAGTTTAATAATTGTTTTAATATAAAGCCCTGGGAGCATCTTCGAGGAAACCATCCAATCAGAGCAGAAGGTTGGTGGGCAATCTTTGAGGATATTATTTATGCCATATAGGATTTGCTTCCTTGTATTCTTGGGCTAGTGGTTCTCTTTGGGAGTCTCTCAAGTTAATAGTTGTTTAAATATTAAGGCTCCAGTCGTTTTTGGTGTAAAATATTTTTTCTATTTTCAAGTGTTTGGCGGAGCATAAAATATTGGTCAACTTGACAAATATTTTCAGCGGACCAAGAAAAACAATATTCGCGAGGAGTAAATTTGTTTACCCTTCTCATCTACGAAAACCATTTTCCTCCGCTTTCCGAACACCACCCCCCCTTCCGGACAGGCTGTAAGCGGGCCCTTGTGAGGTCCACTTGCCCGAGGTAGACCTCACAAGGGACTGACCTCTCACAATTATTTATCTAAATTACAAGCAATATGAATAGAGTGCATTGAGCATGTAGACCTCAACAAGACCTTCTCACAATTGTTTGTTCAAATTGAAAACAATATCAAAAGACAATTGCACAAAATCTCGAATGCCTTCAATACTCGCACTCTTTTCCTTTGTAGCTTCTCTTCGCTATCTCTCAATTTTCCTCCCAACTTCTCATATTATATGAAAATATAAGATATATTTTCAAGTCAAATGCTGAAAAATGTTTTTCGAACCGTTTTCAAGAATAGAAACAAACAGCGGAAAATAGCAACTTTTTCAATCCAACAAACCGAAATAAACAAACAACGTGAATCATGTCTTGTAGCTAAGTTTCCTAGTTTAATATACCAAAAATAATAAAAACCTTTTTAAAGAAGTGGATCTTATTTTCAATAATTCTATATTTACATATATCTCGAGTCGTGAACAATTTGTAGCATAGCATGAAATTTTAACTCTCAAATGTTACATGAAATCTATTGAATCTCCTGCTCTCGTGCTTACCAGCTGATCCAATTCTTGTCAACTCCATTCCTTCTCCTATAGGAAGAGTGACAGATTTAACTCCATTAATCCTTCTCTTGACAACTTGAGGAAATGATATTCTGTCTCTTCTATGGTAAAGATTGTTCACCACAACTATAGACCCATTTGGATTAAGGTTTATAGTCTTGAATAATTTCTGGTGATTTGCATTAACCTTGCAGTCGATCACTGCAAAATCAATATGCATATATTGCTTGATCACTTCACAAGGATTTCCATACACAAATTCGATCATGTCTTCAAGATGATCATTTCCCATAAGCCCAGCTCTCAGCTTTTCTGCATGATCTTCATGAAGAATACAAACAAATCGTCCACCTGTCTGCTTTGCAGCAACAGCTAGTCCTATTGTTAATGGAGATATCCCATCTGAGGTGATTTCCACCATTAATCTAGCACGATTTCCAGCTGCCAAAGCTGATATAAACTCGAAGTATTTGGGTTCAATCAAGTTTGAGCTTCCAACAGAACAATCTTGGTAGTTGTGGATCTTACACTGCAGAATCAATCACACTATGGAATTAGGCATGGTTGAAAACCAAATTAGGAAACAATATATAACATATATTGGGATAGAGACATTGATGCAAACCAACTATTACAAAATACAGAAAAATGATAAATGGGCTCGTTGGCTCGTTAGAGGGAGTCGTGATCTCTAATGGCTACTCCGAGAGAGTTTTAATAATCCATTTTTAAATAGAGAAACAATAGTGATCGTTATAAAGATAATTACTAATTAAAATATGACTCTTAAACTATCTAATTAAGAAGAATCAGGATTTAACTTCTTAATAGAGATTTATTCTTTATTGGACTCTAACACGAGAATGAGACGATCATAATACGATCACAAAAAGGAAATCAGAGGTAGAAATTTATACCAGCTTAAGAGTGTGTAGGTAAGCTTTCATGGCATCTTGAGCAGACCATTCCATTGTCAAAGGGAATGCAAATATTTTGAGTATCAGAGATTCAAATTACTTCAACCAAATGTTTGGACTTGGGGACAAGCAAAAGGAGATGGCAATATTTATAGAACTTGGGGAAGATTCTTTGATGTCGGTATTTTTTATTCTTCCTTGCAACCAGTTAAGGGTGTTTTGGAAGCCTGGCATTAATTGGATTCTATGACATCAGGACAAGTGTCCTATTGTAAAGATCATTTGAGGGGGGTAGGATTTGCATGTAGGTGAAGTCGTGGCAGCTTTTGAGCACTTTCATAAATTCAAATGGACCATCTGGCTGCAAAATTTTAAACGAAGGAGATTGCTTTTAACGTACGTTATTCAGATATGGGAGAAGACACATGGCAGTTGACACCTGCCCATGACATGAAGGTAAAGTGAAACGTGGAAAGGAGTGAGGTTTTGAATGAGAGTGAATGAGTGATGCAGCTGAGAAGCTCTCATTTTCTAAAGAGGGAGTCTTTTTCTGGGTTGATTTTTGCAAGGGAGGTGCACCTCCCTTCCTCCCTCAGTGGTGGTGTCTCTTAGCTCTTTTAGGATTATGGTGTGTTTTTTTGTTCTTTTATGGTATGTACAAGGGGAGGTAGATTTATCATAACCATTAAAGCTGTGGAGCTTTTATTCCCCCAGTAAATTTAGTGGTGGCTGTCCTTCTCCGAGTCTTTACAAGGATTTAGAGCTTTTGTGTTAGTTTTTCTTCTTCTCGTTCTTTGATAGGAGGTTCATCTTGAGACGTCTGGTGGGGAGTCGTTATCGTTCGTGTCGCTGATGGAGCGTTTTGGCCGAACTTTATCTTTTCCTCTATTTTTTGACACCAGATATGTGTTTTTTCCATCGGCTTCTGAGAGACACGCGCCACTCAGATGGATCCACTGTTGTCTTCTGGTCCTGCCGTCGTTTGCATCGGCCGTGTGGGTTATCAGCGACTGGCGCGTGGCCGTCACGCGCCAAGGAGGTCTTCTTCTTGAGCAACGCGTGACGGTTACGCTCCGCTTTTTTTTTTTCGCCGTGCAAAGGTGGCACCCGGAAACAGCGAGGTCGATATGCTGTTTGGTAGCTCCGAGGGCAGCGCGTGCCTTACACACGCCGAACTTCAACGATGACAGTGCCCCTACTGCCGACTTGGGTTGCTTTTTATGTTAGATGTGTTTGTGTATTCCTTTGTTACTATATACAGTTTGCCTATGTATGACTCAGATTTTATTGAAATTTTTATTGTAATGGGAGCTTAAATGTAATTCTAGTGAGATTTGTGATTCTGCCTAACCAGCTGTTTTTAAGTCGGATCATTCTGGCTTAGAGTGTGGGGGGTCTGTCCCTCATTTCTCAACTTGTATGCCTTCGGGCTTTTCAAAATCAATAATAGCACATGTTATTCGTTTAAAAAAAATAAAATAAAATAGCTTGACAATTATGCCACTGCCGAAAATGTCTTCGCCGGAGTGCCCATAAAAGAAGGCACAAGGGTTTTTTTTTTTTAATGACTTGTTCGTTCGATTGTTCAATCAATCCGATTCTTGCGAGCGGGATTGTGTATCTAGAATTTAGATGTGAAAAAATGTTTAATATAAAACATACACAGCACCACTCCACTGTAAATCATTGGAGTCAACCCCAAGAGGAGACCAAGAAAAAATGGACAAAAGAAAGTATTTTATAGTTGTAACGTGTTGGTGATTTTTTGTTATTTTTTAAAGGTTTCTTAAGCAAAAAGCAAATTTGCCTCGTTCACCGAGTACTTGAACAGTTAAATGGCTCCAAATCAAATTGTTTACAGAGTGGAAAATTCTTGTAAGAATAGCTTGAACAAGTACAAAAACAAAGAGCTAAAAACTTGGTAAAAAGGCAAGCAATAGTAAGCTAATTGCTCACATGAGGCTGCAATATTGTTTAATTAAAACTCAGAGCTTTCTTTTACTTCTTAGAATGGCACGATCAGGTGTTCAATTTTTTGAAAAAGATGTTTAGATAATTTGACTTTACGAGATAAAATTATAAAAAATGAGATAAAATCTTATTTGTTTTTAAAAAAAAACCCGAACACCGTAATAAATAGAATCAAGATTCTTCCTTCTTCTATTATTATTAGTTTTTTTTTATTTTTTATTTTTTAAGTCATGGTAAGACTAGGACTTCAATGACTATTCCAGGTCGACTATTTGTTTTTAGACATTGCAAATTGGCTGATTATCAAAGAATTCATTGAATCTATGAATAGGAATATAGGATCACCCTCTTATAGGTTTAATCGAAGTTTTGCTCTCCCCCCATCCCTCTCCCTTAAGAGAATTAGCATGACCCATACTTTCGGAACATGATCCTCTCCATTTTTATTTTGTGGTCTAAATTTTATTTTGTTGCATCTAATAGTGTACACGGTACCACTTCACGTCATTTAAGCTATAACCATGAAAGAGAATGGAAATAAAGAAAATGGGCGAGGTAAATGATAAGGATTAAGCTATAACCACGCTTATTTACTCTATGTAGTATATCATACCCGATACACTTGAAAAGAATCAAAGGTTTCTATTTGAATTGATTAACATACTTGAATTTACAAGACTGGTGCACCTGTCAATCCTACTATTCAGATTGTGATCCATTAATAGGGTAGAGCCATTATTTGTGTCTACTCAATATCTTTTACAGCATCCTGCATCATAAGCATCAGAAATGGAAACGAGTCAGCCTGGTAGCAATTGAATAGCTTCAGAATTTAAATATCATTAGTAAGTGAGATCATCAGATTTCTCCCACCTCACATGTACCTTCTACATTTTAAGTACAGACAAAATTATAACACCACGCTAACTCAACAAAATTTTGGCTTGTTTCCACTTTTCAGGGTCAATAACATGACTACACCACCTATAATTAGGGGTAACAATTCGTGTTTGCATATCGGGTTCGAGTCATGTCCTAATCATACTCATTTAATTATCGAGTCAGACTTCTAAATTATAATTCACTAATTTTGTGATGGATTCGTATCGAATTCATGGATCATGTCAAAAATTGTTAGCCCTATCTATAATGCCCCATTGTAATCTCAACGATAGTTAGGTAATGGGATTGGTCAATTAACCGACCGTGAAATAGTCCACAAGAAATTGAAGTGTTAGATAAGAGGATGATTAGCATGGATAGTTGGGTAATTAAAATTCACTAGTCAGACAGGCATCTAATTTGCCAATATGTTTGGTTATAAAGCAGTTAGTCTCCTTCACTGATATTAACCGCGTACGGAAATAAGCAATCAGGACAGGAACCACAAACATAACTCGTTGTGAAAAAGAAAATGGTATACACAAGGGGCATCACCTTTGCAAGCCGTGTCACATAAGCTGCAGCAAGTGCTGTGGCCAACAGTCCAAGCCCAAGTGTAATTAGCTGGCCGTTTCCTCCAGGTAAACCAACCTCAGATTCCTCTTGCTGAAACGTCACCCCAAAAAAAAAATCAAAAGGCAGACGATCAGGTTGAATCTGACTACAAATCAGCCTCTTTAATTGAAGATCTTGATATAAAAGGAGTGAAGAGACTTTAATTCAATTTATAATTGGCTGAGATGGAATAAACTCAAGCTCAAACAGCGCCAACGAATGAATGACTGCTAAATTTGCACAACATCAAAATCTTAATGCCAATGCTCTCAGTAAAATGTTTTAAATCAAGTGTAATTTGCTTGTTTACACTTCAGGATCGCATTTAAAAACTTCTACAGTGTGAAATTCTACTAAGGAGCATGGAGAGGCGTCTAGCAGGTTGGAAGAAATTGTATTTATCTGAGGAAAAGCTCACACTTATGCAAGTACGCTTTCAACTCTCTCGTTTACCAGCCTATTTCTTATCTCCTTTGATATACCCACCCATGTTGCTAATGGTTAAAGAAGTTACAGCCGGATTTTTCTAGGGTGGGAATAGTCTTAATTTGGTGGATAAGTATTAATATTATTGTTGTCTTGCATTTTCCTTCCTATGTAGCATGGTTAAACTAATAAATAGGCAGTCATATCATAATATCCATATCATTTATATATCTAAACCGTTCAAACATATCTATAGAGTATGAAGACAAACGATTTTCAAATTTCGCTTCAACTAATGAACTACATCTTCACTTATATTTTCGGTGATACTATTGCATATATGAGTCATTAGATAACTTTTATTTTCTACTGAAAACGAGTATTGAAATCATAATTTTCAATCCATTTTCTATCATATAAGAGAGATACTTAACCTATTGGATGGTCTAAGTTGTGACAATGAATCACCATTATACTTAAAAAATGATGTGGCCTCATCAACCTTGATGGGGAGCCACCCTATCAACTATATCTCTGTGTTTGTGCAAGCACGCGTGTATTTTTGTGTATATGTTTATTGGGGAAATTACATTTATCTCCCCTCAATCTACCACCCTTATTTTTTTTTTTTATAAGTAATTGCAATCTACCACCCTTATTCCCACAATCTTTCAATTTAGTTAATCTATCCTACTGATTTTCATCTACCATTGGGATTGCAATGTCTCTCTTCTATTAGGATTTATTGTTAAATTCTAAAATAATAAAAAAGATGAAGAAAAAAAAAACTAAAAGAAATGAAAAAAAAATCAGAAAAAATGGGGAAAAAAACCCAGAAAAAAGACCCACGGCTGGCTGTGGGTCTGTGCATATCCAAGCTATTTTTTTTTTTTTAAGTTATAGTTTTAATTTTAAAAAAATTATATGGGTATAATGGTCATTTTGACATCATGTGCGGGTCAGGTGATGCATTTGCCATTTGAATTAACGGAAATTGCTATTGGAGGACATTGCAACCTTAATGGTAGATTGGTAGGGTACATTAACGTTATTGAACGATTGGGGGAGGGGGGGTGTAAATTGAAGAGGAAAGTGTAGTTTCCCCATGTCTATTTAAAAAATATAGACTACTACTTATCAAAAAATAAATATAGAGACTAGATGTGAATAATGTGATATTTCAATTATTAGCATCAATACATATAGGATTTTCAGCAAGAGGAAAAACCAATTTAAAACTCACAATAATGGCTCGCCCAAATGCACCAGCACTCACATAAGCCCATGTTCCTGGAAGCATCCCCAACCAACTGCACAACAATTATTTGAATTGATTTTGGCTTAGAAAGCTGAAGATCACAAGGATTTTACAAACACATGAAACTTACAACATCCTAAGTGATTATGTTTTCTGTAAGTTCCTGAACACTATCCTGTTAGCTTATAAATAAGTTTTAGTTAGGTATTGTTTTATCATTTTTTTGCACCACAAATCTGCCAAATAAAAAGATTTTTCTGCATTATTGAGAAATTTATGGCATTTCTTCAAAAGAAAGAAGCTAGTGATTCAATAGATTACCTTTTTTTTTTTTTTTTTTTTTTTTTTATAAGTAAGAATTCATTAAAAAGCACAGAAGGGCGCAACCCTAGTACACAGGAAGTATACAAAAGTGCCCATAAACAGAGGAAATAAAAGAACAAGAAAGTAAAAAGTCAGCGAACAACAAACTACCCGGGCTATGCGCCGACACCCAAAGATATAACATATTAAGCACCTTTCTACAAAGAGCCCCAATAATAGATTGCCTTTATTGCACAAAACCCTCCAGTTTTGGCTAGGTTACACACCTAATTTCCATATTTTGAAATAATCACAATCTCATCATTGTGAAACTCATTCTACTTTTTGAACAGGACAAGTTTAAGGAATGGACAAACTCAAACTTTGCCCCATATACATTAATAAATATCACTTGAAATAAAAAGAAATGAAAATTAAATTGACAAGTGGAACCATGATTCTGGAAGTATAATCTCATTCTAGCTTCTTTATTTTCACTTAAAAAAATAAAAAATAAAAATTCTAGCTTCTTTATTTGCTACTAAAGATTAGTCCAAAAATATCTCTTCAAATTTCAACCTAAAGGATATAGTATTTCTACGTTCTAGAGTGAAATGATCTTGAGGAGTTCAGATGCACATAAACAAGGCATTCAATTTCAATTAGTAATTATCAAAAAAGGTCACGAGAAAATAGAGAACCTAAAAAACATTAGTCATGAGCATCATAGGATCAACAAGAAGCAGACCTTCCCAAAACGTATGGTACAAACTTCACGGATGTCAATCCATATAAATAATTCCCCAAAGAAAATGGAAGTAAAGGGCTCAAACGAAGGAGGGTAACAACTCTGAAGCCATTTTCCCCAATTGCTTTGTCAATTGCTAGAAATTTCTTGTTTCCTTCAACCAGTTTACGAATTCGCTCACGAGCAAAATATCTAGCAATTAAAAAGGCCACACTGGCTGCCATCTGAAAGAGGTTTAAGATAATAGAAATAAATAAATAAATAAGTAGACATGCTTGAAATTTTGTTCTAACTTGCAAAAGAAATTGACTCACAGTTCCACTGATAGAGACAATAATAGTGCCAATAACAGGGCCGAAAAGAAGACCAGCTGACAAGGTCAAAGGAACGGCTGGAATCGCAAGTACCTAGGAACATAAAAATTCAAAGTCAGTGTTAGCAGATAACAGCCGTATATATCAGTGTGTGTATAACATTGGCAATTGATTGACATTGATATGATATTAATGCGAACGAGGATGCAAAAGTTCAGGAGACTAGCTGATGACCTTGGTTCTTAGTCAATACAGTCCTTAACTTTAGAGACTACGTAGACACTACACAACTCTCATTTTATGATGTGACAAATAGAAATGCCTACCTAATTACTTTTTGGATCGATACGTTAAAGACCTAAACATTTACTAGCATGCACATCTAGATGGGATTTTTTTATCCATATTAAGGCTGAAAGAATTGATGAAAATAGATTTAGTACTATTCCAGGATGCCTGGAAGCTTAAAAAGCGCTGAAGTATCCATTTCTGACACATTGAACATGGCTACAGCGCAAACACGGCCAAGTATGTGTATGGTACTTGTCCATGAATTAGAAAATTACATTTCAAATTTCGATACCTTTGAGACATGGCAACATACTGTGGGGATACAGTTGGGACACAGCTGACACAAGTTTAGGGTTAAAATAACTTTTCTTAATAAAAGGGTTTTCTAAAATGCTTTGAGATCAAGTATTAGAAAATAAGATCTAAATGCTTTATTTTGAACATTTGAAGGATCATGTAACAAACTTACTGGTGTTATTTCAATAAAATTTATGAATGGTGTATTTTCAGGATAGATGTGAAAGCTAAACATGATGCTAGTTATTTTATACTTTAAACATATTTTCTTTCCTATCTATTATTACTTGAAAATATATGTTTTTTAACCTTCGCTGCTTATTATTATCCATCTTCTAAATAATATATATAATATATAAACACAAACATATATTTATTGATTGATTAATTAATGTGTCATAGCTCTATCCTATCCTAGTTTTTTTCTTAAAATTCTAGTATCATCGTATCTAATGCCTTGTGTTGGGTAGCAGTGCTTCTTAGATACTATACTCAAGAAAGCATTTCTGGTGCATACTTCCAATCCTGCATAAACTGCTACAAATAAAGCATATCCAGCCGGGCCATAACCTGTTCAATGAAAAAAAAGTAATATAAAATTAAAAAAAGAAGTGCATTCTTTTGTAAAGATGAGCTAAAAGTTATATTGCTATCTAGAGGCACCATCAGAAAATGCTGCCAGCAAGGGCAAAGAAGAAACACAGTTTAGCAGCTTAATGGCACCAAAAATGAGGAAAAGAGTTACTCCAATTTGTAGAGGAGGTCAGGTCTCTTATCATCAAGATAAATCAAGCATTTTCATTCTGGAATAGGTTGGAAAATATCTCCAACCAAAGTCAGACACACAAACTATATTCAATTTTAGAACTGCATGAACTTCGAAATTAGATTGTATGAGTGAGCACAAACTCTAGGTTGCAGTATTATCAGGGCACACATATGGCATAAGGTGCCTCAGGTTTCCAATACTGGCAATAGGTAGCATTAGCAGTTTTAGGATGAAATCAGGTGTTTCACATGTTAAAGCTCTCCTTTTTACCAAGTTGTCACCTTGTTTCTGTTAGAAAATTCAATCAGCTTCTCCATCCACTTCAAAATACAAGTGCAATGGAGGAAAAAATGCAAATCAGATTAGAGCTCACATCCATAGTTAACAGGTAAGTTACATTACATGTAAGCAAAAGCGTGTCTACAGGGCCTTTTGGGGGGTGTTTGAGAATTACAAATGAGACTTATCCCAAACAGATTAGCCCCTCACAGATGCTCTTAGACATTTCTTTCCCTTTCTGGTAAACAAAACAAAAGCCTCCAAAATTAATGGATCTTCCCAACAAAAAATATCCTCAGACACATACTTTGGAAGGCCACAATTAAAGGGATTTATATTCTCTCACTATTGTATGACAATAGGCTGCATTTAGTAAAAAGTGTTTTCAACCTAAACTGCTTCTCTACGTAATTGCTAAAAATGCATGCCAGAAAGTAGCGGGGAATGAGTCAGGGTGTTTGTCAAGAGGATAACTTTTCGAGGAAATGTAAACTTCCTTTTTTCTTTCTTTTCTTCTTCCTCTTCCTATTCTTCTCCTCTTTTTTTGTTTTTCTTTTGATAGCTAATTTACACATACACCCAGTGGTCTTGTACCCACGATCTCACTCTTATGCGGGAGGAGGTGTCATTTGAGCTAGAGCATATTGATTATTGACAAGGGAATGCAATTACAAGCGCAAACTTACAGAAACTCGAATTGTCAAATGGATCTCGGATTCTTGCAAAACCGCATTCCATGAAACTCAAATCCAGATTTTCAACACAGATCACCACCCCAAGTTCACATAAAAATGTCAACAGGGTATTCTCGCAAAACAACAATCAATGAAACCCGAAGTAACAGGATCAACAAAATCCATGCCAGATTTTCATAAAGCCTGAAAAAGGTATGGAATTCCAATATCCAATCAACAGAATCCACACAAAAGGGTGGGAACATTCAGAGAAACCCACATTGACGATTACAACACAAACTAACAAAATCCAACCCAAATTGGAAAAACACTTCAAAAGGGTACATTTTTTTTTTTTTTTTTAAAATTACCATTACCTTCGATGAAAGTCGAAAATTGGTTCAGGAACGCACTGATCTGGTCCTTGTAGACATACCCAACAGCGGCAAACCCACCAACCAAACCGACCAGCAACACACCAGCCAAAATGGTACCCTTAACCGCAGTGTCACCCTCCAACTCCAACTCACCCTCCTCGTCATCTTTTCCTCTCTTATCACCACCACCACCTCCTCCACCGCCGCCTTCTTCTTCGCTCTTGGGATTGCTAAAGAACCAACCCAGGCTCTGTGGAGCAGTACTAGGAGCAGTAGTATTCTTCTGCTTCTTGGTCTGTTTCAAAGAAGAGCAGGGAGTGAAGAAGTGGAATCTCTTGTTGGGTCTGAAGCTGAAGAGGAATGAGGAACAAGGAGAGGAAGGAGAAAAGCTGAAGAGGCATGGAGGTGGTGGTGGCCTGAGGGTGAGGAGGGAACGCATTTTAATTGGTCGGTGTGGTGTAGGATAAGGGGAAAGGCTGTTGCCACTGGGTGTTGAGGAAGCAGTGCCATGTAACGATGTACGGTGGGAAATGTTTTACCTCTTTTTGGTTGGTTTGGATTTGGAGTCACTTGTTGTGCACCGTGAGTAATTCCATCATTTTCCGTTTTTTTTACGTCGTTTAACACCACGTGGAACAATCGTAATACGAAAACGAGCAAATGAAGACAGAACTCTTATCCTAATTAGTGCTTGAGGGAGTGCCACGTAGTTTGTGTCTACCCACGGGTTGGAGTCAAGGGTGGGGGCCATGTTTAGTTATTGGTACGGTCAAAAACAGGTTTTTTTTTTTTTTTTTTTTTTAAATAGGAGTAACAATTTATGTTCGCGTATAGATTTTAGGTGATGTCAAGGTAAAGTATAACACTATATATGTCAATTCTAACCAGACTCATTTAATTAAATGGATCAGACCTCTCAACTCTAATTTTATAATTTTATATTAAGTTCGTATCGGGTTCACGAGCCATGTCAAAAATTGCATGTTATTATGTCGTGTATTGAGTTCGGATCGTGTCGAAACGTGTATATAAAACTATACAAGTCAATCTTAACTTGACTAATTTAATTATTTATGGACATATGACCCATTTAATTATAACAAAGATATTGCCTGCCCATATGTTCTCTGCCATTTGAGAAGATGACGTTTTCAGAGCGGTTGATTTCCTATCTTTTTTTTCTTTTCAAATAGTACAACACAAAACTCAAACCACAGCAAGAAAAAAGAAAGAAGGAAAAAACGAACACGCTAGGTATGGGGGTTGACATCACTTATAGGGACCAAAACAACGGGGCAGAAAATCAGTGGGAATGCGTCTACTTTGGTCAGTGAAGACGGCTTATCTAGCGAGGTTATATATGCACAGAATCAGTGGTTGATTTCCTATCAAACCTTCTCTATGGTTACCTGGTTATGCATTTGAAGGAAGTTTCAAAATCCGAGACCAACTTGTTCTAGGGTCATGCAATTGGCGACCCTTTTTCAATCAATGAATTGTCTTTTGAATTCAGAAACACATCAAAAGCAAGCCACAACTTAACATGAATGTTTTTACTGAACATCACAAAGATTGGTAGGCTAACTAGAAAGACTCCAGCAGAAATTTGACATTTAAATTTAGAAATGCAACTCTCCAACGCAATTATAATCCAGGAGACAGTAAAAACATTCATAAGTCAATCCAAACACTAACTAATTCATTATAATCATAGATCCTTAGACGAAAGAGTGGTCTTTCAGGATTGGTCGTTGTGTGTCACCACCTCCCACCTATCCTACACATTCGATCAAGGTTCATCTAGTTTGCTGTAAAATTTGGTTGCTACAGCCTCAAAAATCCATATACATAAACCTGAAGTAATGAAGGATAAATATTCATGTGAAAGAAATTGGTCAAATCTAATTTCTTTCAAGCCATTTGTGATTCACTGCTTTTCTTTCCATATGTAGATGAGAAGAGCGACTGGTAGCAGGTGATTGCAAATTTCCCTTGAGGGAGGAAACAGCTGAATTCAGGATTCTGTAACGAGGACATGAACTTGTGAAGCCCATTATTCAGACCATCTTGCACTACCTGAGGCAATACCAGTTCAGTCCTTTCCATAGCTTTCACTGCAGAGCTCGCTGCAAGACTAATCTGTGAGGAAACAGGAGGAAACATGAACGTAATGAAAAATTCATCCTTCTTCCACATCAAAAAACCTTTACATCTTATGTCCGCATTGTACCTTGTAACAAAATATTTATAGATTCTATATGATTCTATCCTTAAAGAACCATGCAATGCTCTCTCAATATATATCCACATATGTGTGTGTATTTTGGATTAGCATGTTACATTGCTCCCATTATGCAGCACACTATTCATTTGGAGATAAAACTAGACACAATTCAAAACAGAAGGTTGCAATGGATGGTGCAAAATACATGTCAAGGTGTTAAAAACTATAAAAGGGAGTAACAAAAAAGCAGGGGCACCAAACCAAATATGAAACAGTAGATCGATGTTGAGTGGACAGATTATTAGTCATGTAAAAACATAATATATATATATATATATATATATATATATATATATATATATATATATATATATATATTCATGCTATAAAAAAAGGGCTAACTCTGGGGAAAAGATACTGGGCAATCAGTCTTTCAACATCGTGACTATTACTACATAGTTAGGTATTTACGTATAATCAGGCATATTTCCAAGGTTGTCTTTCAGCAAGTAGCTAGAGAAAATGCGAAGGAAGTCCAATTTGTACAAGGACTTGAATTATTTAGAATACATCTTGATTAGGGTCATCTCCTCAAATATCATTTTATGATCTCAATCAAATTAGCATTAGTGTGAAATTCTTTATGAGAATATAATAAGGCTATTCAATTTAGACAAGTCAGAAGGTATACAAAATCCTGTATCTTTTCTGTACTCCTACATTCTTATAATCAATACCATCTTTCTCAGTCGAGCATACCTTCTATCCGGACCATATGTAAAACACTACTTTTACAGCATTCAATAAGAATTTGACACATCATTTAAAAGACACTACATATACTAGAGCCTAATACACCGGATTATCACTTTTCTTATTTCTATTTTCCTTCTAACCCTAGGCCCTAGCGAACCAACCGCATACTACCCCACCTCTCCCAGCCGAACGCCGCCACCGGAATCCACGAATTCACCGCCTGAGAAGGATTTTGTTGGAGATAGTAGTAATCCACGGAGTCACCGCATGTCAGGTCAGCTTGCAAGTGCTCGTGCATCTTCAGTTGCTGCTGCTTATCGCCGTTTAGCAAATGATTATGTGAACAGATTGGTAGAATCCGTGGTAAATGAAGAACCGGACCCTGATGATTCTGGGTTCAATACACATGAAGAACCTGCTTCTATGGATTTGATAGAAAAAGAAAACTTGGATATTCAGTATCCAAATGAAGCAGAGAGAAAACCTGTTTATGAGCCTGATCCTGATGGATTTCCCCTTTGATTGTTCCCATTGGGTTTTCTATGAGTTTTGTTGATTGGGTTTTCCTTGGGTTGTTGATTGTTGTTGTTGAGATGGGGATCATGGTTGATTGTAGGGTGGCTGATTTGGGGGAGTTTGATGCTTCACCTGTTACTTAGAGATGACCGAATGGGATGAGAAATCTTAGATTGGTTTTCTTGTTTGGTTGGGTTGTTCTTATATGAGGCTCACAACAATGATAATGGGTTTCACCATTGTTGTCTGCAAGTTCTAGATTTGGCCAAATCAGTGATGGGTCAGGGGTCAAGGAAAGGAAGAAAGAGCCAGCCGTGGTTGAGGGTGGTGCTGGCCGTGGCAAGGGTGGAGCCAGCCGCTGCAGTCGCCAGAGGTTGAGAACGGCCGTGGATGTTCATATCCGGCCATGAAGGGAAAAGACAAAAATGTCCCAATTCGTTGAAGGATTGGCTGCTTTCATTCCTATTCTATTTGGTGTTTTTAGCTAATGTGTCAAAGTTTGATTAGAGGCTGTAAAATGGGGTTTTACAGATGGTCCGGATGGAAGGGGCTCTCTTCTCAGTTAACCTTGTCGTACTCTCAATGAAATGAGGAAACATGAGTGAAATGAGAATTTTATCCCTTGTTACTGCATTGAAGAACCTTTGAATGTTATATATGCAGTTTTCCTAACAACAAAGAATTCAGAGATTCTACACAACTCTATCCTGAAAATTTTGCAGCATCTACAAGAGATTAATCATAAATGCAACATAAGATAGATGCATTTATACTTGATTGGTACACAGGGAATGCCCAGGTGCATTGCAAGTAAAGGAAATTATGAAAAATAAAAACATGCAAAACCAATTTGCACAATCAAATGCCAAGGGGGCACATTATAAGCTAGAGGTAATCATATATAATATAAAAACAAGAAAAAAGCAACACTAAATAAAAGCAGGGGTATAACACTGAAGAAAAAAAAAGTTAGTTCCTTAACATCATTAAGTGATAAGATATCATTAAACTTTTAAAGTTAGCTTTCTGTGAGCAGCTAGACGAAAGGTGAAGAGAGTCCTACAAGGATTTGAAACATTATGCATACATTCATCCTGATTAGGTTTGTTTTAGACAATGTTATGACCAAAATTTAATAAAAACTACAAGTCTGAAACTCAGATGAAATGTAATTTTATAAATTTGATTGAGGCAAATCAGATGTCCATGCAAAACACTATATCTTTTTGTATATTATTATATTTTTATGTTAAAATGGCAACTTTCCTAGTTAGCCTCTTCTCCTTCCTTCTACGAGATCTCCAACTCCTTATTCTAGATGCAAGTTGCCAAAAACTTAATAGCACACAAATATACCACCAAATACACTTTAGTACTAAATCTAACAAAACCAAAATCTTTGGCCTCTCAGCAACAAATTCACACAAGGATTTAGCTAATGTATTTAGATGGGGACACACATTTCAGAATATTCATGTTTTCTTCTCAAAGTTTACAACTTTTGCTTCTCCTTTTTTTTAATTTTTTTTTTTTCCTTCCTTCTAGCAGCTGATTTGCATGTGTTACTTGAGTATAAACACAGGAATCTAAATTACAATGCTTGAAGCAGATTTGGACTAAAATCATTGGCAGAATATAGAAGCACACCTTTGTTAGAGTAACTAAAGCATTAAGTTTTTGACATATAGACCGCTTAAAATTCCATTCATCATAAGAAAAAGAATGTCTCATCAAGTTCACAAATTAAACACAACAAAGTATAGAATTAAGAGAAGTAGAGAACTAAGTAACCCTAAGAACAATCTAGGTGATGGAGAGTGTACATAAATAATAAAAAAGCCATCATACCGACTGAGAAACCGTCTTCGTCAAAGCTTTTGTTAGAGGCAGTATGCAAAACCTTCGTGGGATGGAAAAACAGAAAAAATAAAAAAAAAACAAAAGCATTTTAGATAAGCGTAAATTGTAGAATTCATACACATATTCTCCGTTTGCTTTCTGAGAAATTGTATTAAAGTTAGTGGAAATAGATGTCCTCAGTTCACTAAGCCCAGTAGAACTATTAGGCTCAGTTGAATTGGGTCTTTTAATTAAACCCACAGAAAGCATAAAATCCCAAAACTATTCTCTTCTTTTTTTTCTTTACTTTCGTTTTCTCAGTAACCAAATGGATTTTTGTGAAGGAAATAAATGGGTAAAGAATAAAAACTTACATTCCTCGGCCTCCGGCTAGAGCTTCTTCTGATGGGTCTTTCCATTCATCAATTCTGCAAAGTGAAAACTTATCAATTATGCTTTCTTGTATATTGCCATATATTTACATAAGTATACAGAGAGAGAGAGAGAGAGAGAGAGAGAGAGAGAGAGAGAGAGCAATATTTACACCCAACCGTAACGACGATCGAAAAGAAGGCGTTTGGAGGGTGGTTTGGAGGAGTCTGCCATGGACATTTTGGAAGACAAAACGAGAGGAAGTGCTTCTCTTATTTTCTTCCTGTGTTTTTTTAAGAGCAATCCTTGCTTGTAAAAAAAAAAGAGAAACTCTTATCCCACCCTCGTGTACTTGGACCAATAATATGAGAGATAATAGAGAGAGTATAGTGGAACTCTATTTTTTTAACAACATTATTGGTCCACGTAGATAAGGGTGGAATAAGAATGAGATAAGAGTGTACAACTAAGCATTTCTCAAAAAAGGTGCATATGCACTCGAATTTTTAATTTTGGTAATTATAGTTTCTAATTTATTACAAAACTCTCCGCATGTTAGTAAAACTCCTAAACAAAACGTAAAATGACAAAAATAATCCAAGTTTAAAAACTAAAATTATATAAATACCCTTAAAATTAAAATAGTTGAGTCCCTAATGGGTAGTTCAATCGACTGAGGACCACGCCTCATGAAGCGAAGATCACTAGTTCAAATCACTCATCTCCCTATTATGTGGACATGTCAAAATAAAAAATAAAAAAACGGTAAAACATAAAGTGACTAAAATACTTTAAGTAGGGAAAAGTACACATATCCCTTTCAAACTACTATTTAATTGTCAATATCCTCTTAAACTACCAATCCAAAAAATGTCAACGTCCACTATAAAACCAACAAAAAGATAAAAATAACCATAAATCTTTTTGAATAAGACAAAAATATCTTTATAAATTCGAGAAAAGAAATAAACTAAAAAATAAAAAACTTTAAAAAATATTTTTTAAAAAAACAAATTAAAGAAAAAGCGAAAAAAAAAAACTATTTTTTTTAAAAAAAAATTAACTGAAAATTTAAAAAAACAAAACAAACCAAAAAAAACCAGTTTTTTATTAAATTAAAAAGAAAAAAAAATTTATAAAAAGAAAAAAAAAACAGTTTTTAATTTTGTTTTTTATAAATTTTTGTTATTTAATTTTTTTAGATTTAATTTTTTTTAATAATTTTATGAAGGGTATTTTTGTCATTATGGGGATATTGACATTTTTTTTTGTAATTTAGGAGGAACGTTGACACAATTAGTAAATTTGAAAGACGTTGACAATGAGATGGTAGTTTGAGAGAATTACATGTACTTTTTCCTTAAGTTTAAAAGCTAAATTTATATAAATACCCTTAAAATTAATATTTTCAGGAAAAAAAAAACAGCCTGAGGGTGGTGGTCGATCCACCATCCCGAATCACCGCAAACAAAGTTTGTTAATGCAATAAAATTTTCAATTCATCAAATTTTAAAAATAATAAATATTATTTTAATAAAATTTCCATCCTTTAATTTTACATATTTAATAAAAAAGAATGGTTGGGACTAACGAGAAGCAACACGTATAAATTTTAAACCAAGGTTGCGCGGGTTTGTGATTAATGCAATAAAAAACTGGGGATTGTAGCTAGTGTAAGTTAGAGTAACGGCAGGCGAGTGACAGTGTAAGAGAAAGTATCCGAACAGTTTCCTTGAGAATTCTCTCCTCACAATCCCAATACAAGGCTCTCGTTTTTCTTTCTGCTTCTCTAAAATCTCTCTCTCTCTCTCTCTCTCTCTCTACAACTTTCTTTTCAGCTTCACAAATGGCGAATTTTCAAAGAAGCTACAGAGATCCGACGGCTCAAAATCCATCAAAGCTCACCAACGCAGGTTCCTTTCCCTCGCAATTCAATGCTTTGTTGTTCTGTTTTCATTTAGCTCCATTTGATTCCAGTTGCGATCTGTTTGGCTCCTCAGAAACCGTAGAACTAGAAATCAAATATGACTTGGAATCTCACGGCTACTTTATAAATGAAAAGGAAAACGCAATAGGTTGTCGAATTTTAAAAATCCAGTTATTTATTTATTTTCTTTCAAGAGTCAAATTCATGGTCTCATCCAAAGAGAGCATTACTTTCTGTTTGGTTCCTGAGAAGATCCGCAGGAATTGTGCCTGATAAATTCAGCAAGTTATTTAGGCTGTTCAATTTCTTAGTAACCAAACGGAGATTGCTGCTCAGTAACTAATTTTTCACAAAATATTTGAAAATTTTAAAAATACAGTGAGAGATGTTAAACGTCATAAAATTTCCACGACCTTCCAGAATATGATCAAAGTTTTCCGCATGATTGCTTAGAAATAAAGAGGCTTATAATTTTTCTAGCTAGCAATAATGGTAATTAAGATTTTTGAATTTTAAATATTTAGCTCATGATCTTTAGTAATTTTTAAACATGAATTTCATCTATGGTTGTATCTATGTATAGAGATTATGCGTAATTGAAGCCGATCACTGTGAGTCGCATTAAACATTTGTTGTAAACTTGTAGCATTCAATTAATTGTATGTCTTTTTGAAATGGCGTAGTTTGAGCCAGTGTTTGTTTGACTACTGCAGGTTGTAGTGGGGTTTGTATGATGAGCACCACATGGAGAGATGAACAACACCCATCTTTCATAAATTTTGTCGCCTCCTTCCTCAGTGCAAATTCATTCCGTCTTAACTTTGTCCCAATCGCCCCGGTATATGTATCTATTGTTAAATCGTCACTTATCAAAAGCTTAAGTTTATAGGAAAACGTGAATTTAATCATTTAGTATATTTGCTCTTACACAACGAAAAATTATCACTCTCCCAAAAGCTTAAACTTATAAAAAAGTATGAATTTAATCTTTAATTAATACTTTAACATCTAATTGCTTATATTCTGAGTAATATTGGCACATTGCTCAATTGGACGGTTTTATCTGTAGGATTTCATTTTCAATTGTGGGGGATTGTCGGTGGCATTCGTGTTTGTGACAAAATTGGATTCCAAATACATCTCACCAATTTTCAGCAGGTATCCAGGCTGTTGTAGATTTTGCCCCTCTTAATTGTCTGGTGTAAATGCTTAATCTGATCAGTTCTATGCAGAGTTCAGAAACTGAAGGGGCAATTTGCAAATCTCTATGTTGTTGTCATCCTCCCAACCAAGGAACAAAATGATTTGTTTGTTCGCTCTTACTTCAAGTGAGTCATATGAAACTTATGTCACAATTGATTTTTTTGGGGGCATGTGACCGATTTTAAGGAACTGGGATTTGTTTGACTCTATGAAAGATATGGAATGGAGCTTGGTAAGCCAACCTTTGTGCCTGTACAAGACTTAGAGATGGGCTTTGAGAAGATTGTCAACATAGCTCACTCTCGTGGGGGTAAGAGCTTATTATTTGAAGTTCACTTGAATGGATTCCTCCAAGTGATTTCCCTAAATAAACATGCAAATTGCAGTATGCAAGCAAAAGGCTGCCATAGCAAAATTGAAAACTGAGGTCAGTTGAATAGAACTATTCTTTTGCTTTTATTTTGTACTCAAAATTAAATATTCTAAATTAACAGTGTCATTTGCTCATTGTTTTTCAAGATGCACCTAACACGCGCTTTTATCTTGTCTTGTTTGTGAAGAGGAAACGCTCAGTGCAGGGGATGGACGCTTTCCTTAGAGTGGTCACATCCATACCAGGCATTGACAATCATGATGCGAATGCGGTAATTTTAACCCACTATAATGAAACCAACCTGTTCAATCTTGTAGTTTTTTTTTTCCTCTGGCATTCGTGCATCTTTCTGATGAAACATTGTCGTCTAAATTATATTGGACGATATAAGGAGTTTTTTTACAAATCATAAAAACAAAACTCTACACTAGGGTTTGTTTGTTCATATTTTTCAGTTTTGACAAAAGTGAACAATATAATATTGACCATGAAATAGCTCTTCCCCATTTCACTTGAAATGGAGAGGATCCTATTCCTCTCCAAAGTCCTTAGTCGCAGCCAGCATTTCCACTCTGAGACTTTAATTTATTTGCATCAAGTGGTCAGTCAAAGAGAAGTACGATTAATAATCCACAAAAATCCATGCAACTTATTAGAAGGATCCTGATAAGGCTCATTCCTGCATATCCAGGCATATGATGAGCCTGGCATCATCTTCAAATCTTTTGCAACTATTACCTGATGGTAGGACAGTTTTTTTGGTTTTTTTTTTTTTTTTTTAATTGTAGGACAGTTTCTGTTTTTTATTCATTCATATGATGTGATCATTGAGGTTTTCGGGACATTCTTATCCTGACATTTCTCTGCAGCTTCATCAAGCGATTGGTTCGGTTGAGGCAATTGCAAAGGCATCGAAGGAGTACATTCTAGGAAACACAGACCTTTCAGCTGACAAGGCAGCAATAATTTTTAGGTTTTTCAGAGATCCAAAGTTTTACCTTAGCCCCAAGATCAATGGATTAGAGAAACAGTTTATTTGAATGGAATTCTGAAATATTTTGTCAAGCAGCCTTGAGGTGATATTTTTTTAATCTAGCATCACTCACTGAAATTTGTATTATAAATCAGCTTCCAAACTAAAACTTTTACAAGAGGAGCCATAGAAAATTGCAATATGAATATGAAGATTAAGTTGTTTGCATTACCATGTATTAGAATTACCTTACGATTTGAATATCATACATACGCAGACATACAAAGAGACTTCCTATTAAAGCCAAAATGTGGTTCTAGAATTACAAAGGATGAGTTAGCCATTTTACGGTTAAGATTTAAAGTTGACACATTTAATAGCATTATATTTGATTTTTTTTTTTTTCTAAAAAAAAACATGCTAATATTAACATCATATACGCCCTCACTGTCAGGTGCACCACTTTAAATTCTCGTCATAAAATGAATACTATCAATTTCTTTTGAAATTGAGAGGATCTTATTCCCTCCTGCGAGAACTGGTGCCACGAAATCACCGGACCGACTCAAAAGTTACAGCCAAAGCATCAAATGATAGTGAAGTCCAAAACACTCCTATTTGCCCCAATATTATCGCAGAAAACAAAGTTTTACTAAATTACCAAAATATCTCTGTTAGACCAAAAAGATGGTCACATTGGCATTATATACTCAAGAAGAGAAAAGAGCAGTAACTGAACCTATTTTCCTAAAAACTACTCTTTTCCAATAGGCCATAATGCTTCCTACAGTTACACCTCCTGGTCTAAAAGCCGCTTCGTAGATCAACCTACTAGAGCACCATAAAATAAGAGTGGCATACAATAACACAAAGGATCTATTGACTACCACAACATGTCCAACAGGGAAAAAAACACAACTTAAGGCCTGAAGGACATGGACTACGGCCTTGTGAAAGAATATTACTACGACGGAGCACCAAGATAAGAGGCAAGCCGCAATATGTCACTGAATATTCCTCCAGCCGTGACTTCGGCCCCGGCACCTGGTCCCCGGACTATCAAAGGCTGGCTTTTGTATCTTGTTGTTGTAAAAGCAATAATGTTATCTGATCCAGAGAGTTGTGCAAATGGATGATCTTTCTTGTATCTTTGCAGCTCCACTCGACCGTTCTGATTAACCACATCCACAACCCCGACGTATCTCAAGACCTTGAAATATATCACAAGCTCATCAGGAACAAAGGGAAAAATACTTAAAAAGCAGAATTAGAGAAAAATAAAGAGTCCTATGAAGCAATTATCTCATATATATAATTAATCTTCCTATAGCAAACTGGCTGCAAACTTACAGAAATACCCACAAATACAGGTTCACAAACCCATCAGCACGTAATAGGCCCCATCAACATCAATGGTACCAAAAATCCAAAACAGTGTAAATAAAAATTATAAAAACTAACAATTCTGATGGATACTTTTTTATGCTTTTTTTTTAAAAAAAAAAAAAAATATATATATATATATATATATCTTTGAAAGAATGATAGGACACTCAAATGTTATATGATTCCAGGGGATGCCAAAGTGAGACTTTAACCAGCCAACTTCATTCGACATTTAGAAAGTCTAATTATAGCTATAAACCGTGCTATCAATTTATCATTTAAAATGGCTGGTTAGTTTAGCAATAACATCTGGCTACCCTTTTAAGTAGGTTCAAACAAGCAGTAGTATCTTAGAGATACTCACTTCCCCCGCATCCTCAGCAACCTCTCGATTGTTGGTCATGTTCTGATCGTATTGTGGCAGTTGTTGCAAAAATTCCTCAGCTGAAGCACTAGCCTGCAGCAAATCATAGGTATGCCCATATCAAAGGTGTATTAATGCTATCAGTAAATCACTCTTATGATTCACAAAGTTAGTTCTTACTCTTAACGGTTCGGGCACAAGGTTTTGAACAGGAATATCGGATAGTTCTAGCTTTAAACCAGACTCCCTAGCAAGGATGATCACCTGCGACAGATAAAAGAAATGAGACAGTTAACAGTTAAATTTGGGTTATAAATAAGTATTATTAAGCAGCAAAAAACAGCATATGCCAGCAACAGGCCTTTTCAATCAGCAGCCATACTTTTGTATTCACTACAATGGGGACATGCCAGCCACCAGGCTACCTCAAGCTCACCCATGGAACAAAGTTGAAACAGCAGCAGCAGACAAAGGTCAACAAGTTAACTATTTTTCTCAGAAAAGAAACTTCAAAATTTGATTGTTAGGTAAGCTAACTGGCTCTGCCTGGAACAAAATCATTTTTTTTAGACACCCCAACGTGTAATCAAGCTGCTCCCAAAGGGATATCCAAGGGATGGTATATCGATACAATGCACCTTTTTTTGACATTTAGCAATAAGTGGTGGAAGACATAGGGGTGAAAATGTGGGCGTATAATAACCGCTCGTATCCACTATTTACACATATTCGTTATCCGCATATGCGAATGCGGTTAGCAAAAAAAAAACACTATTTGCATATGCGGATAGCGGTTTTAGGAAATGCAAATCCGCATTCCCTTTATATAAAATATTATTTTTATATATATATATATTTAATTAAATTCACTAAACGACGTCATTTTGGATTTGGTAAATTTAGGACCTTTAGGTTATGTTAGATTTTTTTCACTATCATCTCAAAGTCATATCTTACTACATTTACTTTTTTTTTGTTTTTGTTTTTGGGTAATCTAAATCCCAATTACTCTATGAGACAATGATCATTTATTGGTGATAATCGTGAATTGTATAACAAGTGAAATATTAATTTATTTAAACTTGCATATAGTAATAACTGCATTATTTAATCTTGCATATAGATCTGAATAGTAATCCAAAATGGTCATTAATTTTATATGCGAATAGCGGATAATAACCGCATTCAATAAACGCAGTAACCGCACGAATGCGGATAGTAATTGTATTATATGGATATCTAAAAGTGATAACCACATTATACAGGTGCGGATATTACTAATAACCACATCCTCATTTTCACTCCTAGGCAGACATACAAAATATTACAACATTCTGTTCCACTTATAATGCAGCTGACAACAAACTTTTTTTTTATAAGTAATCACAAGCGCAAACACGCAACCTAAGTACATAGCTGGCAACAAATTAAACACAATACCTTTCTGGCAACATCTGTTCCAGACAAATCATCCCTTGGATCTGGCTCAGTATAACCGGCTTGTTTTGCTTCAGCCACCACCTCGCTGAAAGCTCGTTTACCAATAAAGTTGTTGAAGATGTAACTCAAAGTCCCACTGCAATAGCAAATAAAAGATAAGCATCCGGTACACATCTAAACATCATTACTTTTTGTCTTAAAAAGAGTATAAGGTTTCTCTTTTTCTTTTCTTTTTCCTTGGTCCAAGGGAAGGGTGGGTGATGCTTGATACTGTTCATATTGAATCCCCACATTCAAAAATCTAAAAGACGAAGAAAAAGAAGAAAAGCAAATAGGGTTACTACATAACAAAACCTGAAGATGCCTTCAATGCGCAATATTTTGTCCCCAGTTTCGAGAAGACCTCGTAAAGTGCTAATGATTGGAAGACCAGCTCCAACAGTAGCCTCATAGAAGTAATGTGTATAGGATTGCCGTTGAAGAGCTCGCAACTCCAAGTACTGAAATTGGACAGCAAAGATGTCGCAATAGACACAACATTAATAATTATAAGAAAAAATACGGAATATATTATTGTAGTAATTATCACTTTCTTTTTTATAGTATAAAAGTCTCACTTAGACGAATTGGTTTACCCTTGTGATTTCATTTCTATTGGAATTTCGCTCCTTACCATGTATGAGGACCTCTGAGCACTTATGGCAGATTCCTTAAAGCACACAACTCATAATTTGCAAATTCTAGGCTTTATATTGTTGATACAATATAGGAACCAACTAATCCTGAAAGTCTATGACATCAAATTACTGATATTACCTGATCAAGTGGTCCTGAATTCGCCTTTTTATTAGGGGTAATTACGTGAATTCCTTTCCTCAACCAATCATAATAATGGCTGGCAACGACAGAGTCAGCTGTGCAGTCTACCAAAACAGTATTTGGAATAAAATGATTCCCACGCACATGTTGAGTGAATTTCTCCAAATCAGCCACTTCACCTTTCTCCTTTTGAAGTTCTCTCCATCTAGATAGTTCAATACCCCTACAAACAGAAATGACAAAGATTCAAGATTAATAGTCATAGAGTGAGAAATGGCTGAATCACAATGAATCAAACAGGCAAAAGGAATCTAGTTAATCCACAAACAAGTCCAAGCATACGTTAAAGCGCAACATTTACTTTTTAAAGGACAAAAGTCAATAGTAGGCATTCATTAGACTCGGAGGAGAGTTTATTCTAAGTATCAAATTTTGAAGAGAAAATACTATTTTTTTCTTTGTTTACAAGAAGACAGTGACAAGTGATAAGCTAAATGCACTTAAAGACTGCTTTGTAAGAACATTAATGCTATTTGGGCAAGAAGATGCATAAATCTTCTCACCCTGGCTGAGATCATGCCATAATGGTGGTCAGGGGTTCCAATAATTTGCTGCAACATAATGCCATAATGGTAGTCAGGAGGTGAAGGCCCCTCCTCGCATTGCTTTCTTCTTATGGGCAACGGCTTTGGGTAAAATCCTTACGGTGAATAATCTCAGAAGGCAGGAGTTCCAACTAGTTAACCGATGTTGCCTCTGTAAAAATGATGAGGAAACTATTCTCATCCATTGTGAGTATACCGTTGATATCTGGCACTTAGTTCTTAACAGGTTCAGGGTCTCTTGGGTCATGCTGGAAATATCTAGAGTGGGGACATCCCAAAGAGGCTATCTAGAAAGTTATTCCCGCACTTTTAATGTGGAGCATTTGGAGAGAAATAAATCAACTCTTTGAGGATAGTGAGACCAATGTGCTTTTCCTTAAATCCTCATTTCTGAGATTTCTTTTAGATTGAGTTATTGTATATGGAGAGAAATGAATCATTGACTCTTTGAGGATAGTGAGACCAATATGCTTTTCCTTAAATCCTCATTTCTGAAAATCTCTAGTATAATCTTCATGTATGAGGGATTTGCCTTTCTTTTTTTTTAATAAAATTATTATTCGTCAAAAAAAAATTTCCTGCAACATGTGCTCTAATTGGAAATGTGGATGTATCTTTTCTTTTTCTTTTTTTTTTTTAAAAAAAATTTTGGATGTAATATATCTATTCTCAGAAGTTCTATAATGTCAAGCAAAGGCCTTAAAACATAACTACTTTCAATGCAAAAAACAGCTAAATATATTACAGGTGCATGTCTATGTTTTATAAGAGCACCTTTATGATCATATTTAAAAGGGAAATTATGTGACTTGAGCTTTAGCGTTTTTTGATAGTAAAATCTCAGTTTTCAACTTAATGAAATCAAGACTCATGCTTTATGCATTTGTAAATCAAGACCTCTCTTAATGTTTTCCATAAAATAGATAACAAAAATGGCATGAAAAATACAATTATACCCCTCAAATAAAAAAGCAAAAAAATGTGTTAGTGGGGACCACTTTTTTTTGGTGCGAGAAATGTTTTGGATCAAGAAAAAAAGAGTTTTCTAAAGTTTATTGAGAAGTGTTTGAAGTATTAGTTCCCACTAAAACACTTCTCAAAATATATTTGCGATGCCTGTTTGAGAAGTGTTTTTAATTTTTTCTTTTAAAAAAAAAAAAAAGAAGAAGATTTTTGTGGTTTATTTTGAATAGTGTGTCAGTGATTAGGGCCATATCTGAATACTAGTTTGGATAACTAATGTTTGAAAAGTGCTTTTAGCGTTTGAAAAGTGAAAAGAGTTTTCTAAAAGTTTACCAAACATGGCCCTTATTTCTTATTATCTTGCCAACCTTGAATAATAAAACAGATTATCTTAGAATCAGTCTACATGAAAAAACAATAAAAAAAAAAAAAAAAAAAAAAGAGAGAGCCTTTCCAATACATCAAGCGATTCGGCACTTTATACGAGGATGTAGTGACTGGAATGAGGATTTCAAGAGACAGCAAGGCCAAGGAAAACTAATGGAATAAGGCAGAATGTTGGACTTGAATCTAGAAACTTTTGATAAGTAATAATGGGTGTTAAGTCAACCAAGTAATTCAGGTGCTTTTAAGTAGGCACTTAGTTCCCTATATTGACCAAAAACAAAAATGCTCAAAAGGAAGGTTCCTTCTATATGATGCATTCTTTAACACATGCAGCCTGTGCAAGCCGAATTGTCTGGGGTGTTCAGAGATTTCTTATAAGGCTTCATTTGTCATATTGTATGCTGTTTTGGATGAACTTCTGGGTTACATTTTGACAAAACAGGAAAAGCAAAGGGCACCATGCTCTGGTCAAACAACCATTCCCATTTTTTAATTTACGTGATACAAGGATTTTGAAAGTAAGAAATTTAAATTCAAAGCTTTTCACTTACACGTCACTCAAAAGCATTGTCCTAGAGCCAGTGATTCCCATAACACGCAGATCAATATTAAATTCTTCCTTAAGGACTGCTGCCTGCACCAAAAAAAGAAGTCATAAATAAATGAATGACATAAATATGAAAACATATTCGTTCAGCAATTCAACAGCCTTAAGATCGTCACTTTAAAACCCAAACCACTAACTACCCAAGAGACCAAAAAAAAAAAAAAAGCAGCATTATTATGCCATGAACTCACCCCCTAACTAATGGAAAAAGAATAAGGTTAAAACTGCTCTAATTTTAATATAATAAGCTCAAAAGTATAACATAACCTAAAAGTATACCATAAATGTGAATTTATTTCATGTTGCCAGATGTTCTATTCTAATATATATGAAAAATCAAGGTAATTTAATGTCCAAAAATAATATGACATTGTATGAAGATAAGTGAAAGATGGTAGGGAAAAACTGATAAAGAATATGATAAAAATTATCCAAAAAAAAAAGCACCTGATCACTTAGCTGCTCAAGTAATGTGCTACCAATCAATCCAGGTCCAATAATGCCCATTGCTATGGTGGTTCTTGAAAGATAAAATCTAGAGTGGACAGCTCTTAGGGCCTTTATACAATCTTCTCGCTTGACTACTACAGTAATGTTGTACTCAGAACAACCTTGAGCTATAGCACGAACATTAATATTTGCCTGCATTGTTTGAATTAAGAAAAGTGTTGGACTTTGTCATGGAAATTTGAGAATATTGAATATTGAGCATAGCTTCACTTATGGAAACAGGTACACACACACACAAAAAAAATGTGAAAAAGTGAAAAAGAGAAAAGCCCAATGCCGAAGTGTCAACATGATCAATGATTTCTCGGAAATCACTTGGTTGAGCACACAGATCAAATAAGCCTCAAATTTCAAAGATGACAAAAACACATACAGAATTACATCAAAAAATAACAACTATAAATCAAGACAACTGTCATTGATTCATACAAACATGGATGATACCCTAACCTTTGCCAGTGCGTTGAAGAGGGTAGCGCTAACACCAGGAGTACTTGCCATTTTCTGGCCAACAGCTGCCAAAATGCTACAGTTTGGGATGACTGCAACCTGAGCAAGGTAATTAAAATAGACAAATAGAAATTCAGAAAACTAGAAACAAATACAATCAAGAATAAGCATTCATATCATATCAAAAAAATTAAAAAACATAAAAAGCATTGCTCTGAGACTAAATTTCTAAAAGGGGCTCAGCTAAGAAAGAATTATCATATGATAGTATGTCAAACAAATGTGAACATAATATAATTACATTGATGTCAAGCACTTAATGAAGGAACAAGCACGAATGAGCCCTTCACCATATCATACTTACAACTGAGTGATAAACACTGAAATATAGTATCCAAACCAGGGGGGAAGCATCTGTCAGTTTAAACCACTTAATGTGACCGTAATGACTATTATTGTTTTAAATGAATAATAAATCAATCATGATAACAAAGAAGGCACACCGAAATTGTACCAATACTTACAGTATATCCAAGTTTGTAAGTATTTGCGAGCCAAGAACAGGTATAGAAAGAAAAAAAAGTACGTTCAAGTTTAGAGTCTTAGGGCTTGTTTGGGTGTGCAATTTTTTTTGTATTATATTCTACTATTCTTTATTATATTTAAAATTGTGAATACCAAGAAATTTGTTTTTTGAAATTATGTTTGTATGGTTTAGAGGACCTGAGATAAAATTAGAAAAAGTTGAATAAAACTTGAGTAGAATTTTAATTCAAAAAAACAACCCAAGCATGTTTTTGAAAAATAATAAAATATAATCAAAAAACAAGTGTTATCCAAACAAGCCCTTAGACACTAAACCAAGGGGGAAACTCGAGAAACAATTTTCCATAAAGACACTAAGGCTCCATTAATTTACATATTAATAAGCCAAATAGTTCACAAGCCATTCAGGTAGCACTCGAGCTCACCGAAAAAAAAAAGACAGACTGACACAAACAGTCAAAGGAGCAAGTGATCAACTAAGAGACCTCATGGTTTTCCTTACATGGTCGAAGAAATGGGGCAAGCTCTATTCTATTCAGAGCACTCAATATAAGTGAATAGATTTATGTAGAACAATGCATCTTGGTCATGGAATTGGAATGATACCCATCCATCTGCTGCTAAGAGGAAAGCACAAAGAGGGATATAACAGATTCACCTAATGCTGAGAAAAAGTTAAAGGGAAAAAACATGCAAGCTGACATGGTTATAAAAAATTAAAAAAGATGAGACACCAATTATCAATGCTACAAAGAAACAAAGAATCACAAATTCATCAAAAAGAGTGATGGTCTGATTATGAGAAATCATCAGAATCCCTGGTTATACCACAACATTATTAATCATGATAAAGACTAGTTGACTTCAGTTGAGTACTATGTAATAACTTGTGAAATATTCACAAATTTTTTTTTAAAAAAATAAATAAAAATAAAAATAAAAAACACAGAGTATATGCCAGATATATTCCAAGATACCTGTAAACCTCAATTATATTCAGTATTCCCAAATACTTGAAAATAGTTCTAAAATGAGGATACATGTTTTTTCTTTTCTTTATTTTATTTTTTTGGGGGGGGGGGGGAGGGGGGGTTATGATAAAAGGTAAGCATTCAAGCCCCTCGTGGGACCAAAACCCAGCCCTATAAATGCCAAATTTACTTCCAAATCCAATGACATCTTCTAATCTGCTCCTTATGCTAACATGATTTCATTTCACTGTTCTTTTTTTTTTTTTTAGGGGTGTAATACATTTTAGTCTCATGAACTACAACCACTTTTACACTTACGTCGCCAAACTTTAAAAAGTAACACTTGAACCCGATAAATTAGCACCCCGTGTCAAATAAGTCACTCCATCAACAATTGGCGTCAAAAGAGATGGAAAAGCAGTCATGTGTGCTGCACATGACTATTTTTGCATTTAACTTCCCAAAATACCCTTACAATAAAAAAATAAAAAAATTGTTACAAATTTTTTTAAAAATAAAAATAAAAAAATCAAAGGTAGTTTGGCCACCCCCCTTTTGAATTTTGGGGGTGGTGCCCCCATTTTGCATTTTGGGGGGTGGCCGAATCACCCCCACACACTAGGGGGTGGTTAGGCCACCCCATAGTGTTTTTTTATTTTTAGGGTTAAATGTTATTTTGGTTTGTGTTCTTTGAACCATTATCAAATAGTCACCTCAAGTTCAAAAACTATCACACATGGTACCTGAAGTTGTCTAACTATTGGAGTTAGTTCCTCGGTCCAAAAACTTAACGGCCCACCATATCAAACTTATTAGCAACGGCCACGTGTCCCATATGCACATTAGTATTATTTTAAAAAATGTTTTAAAAAGAAAATGAGAATTGGGTTGGGTTGGGGGGAGTCTCCCCACCCACCCACCGATGGGGGTCAGATGCCACCCAATTGGTGGGTCGCGGGTGATCCCACCCGGGCCACCCCTAGGTTGGGGGAGAAACCCACGGGTGGGCCGCGACTACCCACCCCAGGGGTGGGATTCCCTCACGACCAATTCGTGGGTAGATCCCACCCACAGGGTTGGATCCACCATGCACCCAACGGTGGGGTGACATTCAACCCCCATGGATGGGTGGGGAGACTCTCATACCCATGGGGGAGATCCCCCACCGGTGGGTGGCTCCCCCTCCCACCAACACCATTCTCTTTCTTCTTCTTTTTGAACTTATTTTTCTTTTTCTTTTTTTTTTGTTTTAAATAATGCTAATGTGGTATATGAGACACGTGGCAGTCATTGTTAGATTTGACGTGGCAAGCCATTAAGTTTTAAGAAGAAAATAGATGGAGGGACTAACTCTGGTAATTAGACAATTCCAAGTACCACATTTGATAGTTTTTTAAACCGATGTGGTTATTTGATAATGGTCCAAAGCAGAGGTACCAAAATAGCATTTAAGCCCTTTTTTTAATTCAGTTTAAGAGCTTGTTTTTTCGTTTTTTTTTAAATGATTTTGAAGGATATTTTGGTAATAAATGTTCAAAAGTAGTCACGTGCAGCACAAGTGACTACTTTTCCATCTGTTTTGACACCAATTACTAACGGGCTAGCTTATTTGACACGGATTGGTAGTTCGAGGGGTCCAAATGTCACTTTTTAAAGTTTGGTGGTATAAGAGTTCTCCAAGGCGCTGGTTTGGGCCTGTGGCTTGCCGAAAAAGCTGGGCTATAAGTCTTCTCTTGGGCTTAAACGTAGGGTGGGTTTTGTGGCGGGTCGGGTGCTTAAGAGGGTAAAGTCTGTTGTTAAAGGGTTTCGGGCTGGGGCAAAGTTTAAGCCCAATGCCAATTCGGACGATGTTTCGGGCCGTAAGCTGTCGTCGGCTGATGGTGCAATATCGGGGCGGGGCTCGAGTCAGGGGTGTCTTCAGCGTCCGATGGAGTTCCATGGGAGCGCCCTTCGACCGGACGTGATCGGGTGCTCTTTCCGGGGCTAGATCCAGTGATCGGGTGCTCGTTCCTGTGGTCGAGTCAGTCAATGAGGGTGCCGTCCCTTCCTCTCTTCCGGCGCTGATGTTGCGTCCGCCGGTGTTTCTGAGTGTTATTCCTTCTGGGGTGCGGCCTTCTTTAGTTTCAAGTTCTTCCGAATCAGGGCTCATCCTTCAGCAGGCAGGGGTTCTTCCGTCAGCTGGGGTGAGGTCGAGTGTTGAGGTTTTTCAGTTTGGGGAGATTGGTGACTCGTCTGTCGGTGCTGGGAGTGATCACGTCGGCGTTGCTCTTAGTGCGCCTTCTGGTAATTCTTTGTATCGAACATCATCTCTCCGTCGGCAGGCAGGGATGCTTGCGGATGTCCCTGCCTTGGGAAGGAGTTTTGGTGGGGTTAATCTCTTGGGTCTTCCTGGGGTTTCGGTTTCCTTTCCCTGTGGTCAGTGGGTTTTGTTTCCTCATTGGCCAAGACCGGTCCCCTTTGTGGTTGGGCACCCCCAGTTAACTGGTTTATCGTCTAGGGTCGTTGTGGTGGGGGAATCTTCTAAGGGGGTTGATCCTAAAGGAAGTGTTGTTGGGTGCCCCCTGGTTCCTGGTTTGCCGTCTGGAATCGTTGAGGTGGGGGATTCTTCTAAAGGGGTTGCTCCAAAGGATAGTGTTGTTGTTTACTCCAGGGTTGTGGAAGAGAGCAAGTCGTGTTTTCGCACGATGGGGGTTTCGTTCGTGGGTTCTGATCAGAAGGGATTTCTAGATTTTTTGGCTTTGATCGAGGATAAGCGCTTTGACTTTGAATCCCCTCCTAAGAAGGATAAGGAGATAAAAAGGAAAAAGGGAAAAAGAGAGGTCAAGAATCTAGAATGTTCTATCAATTTCGATGCTAGGGGAATGGGTTCTAGTCGGGACAGGGGCAAGAAGATGGGGGTTTGATGTAATTTTCTTTTTTTGGGTTTTTCGGGTGTTTCCCTTTTTTTTTTTTTTTTTTTTTGTGTCCTTTTTGTATACTCCCTGTATGCTTAGGGGCGCCTTTTACGCTTTTTAATAATATTCTGTTTATTACCTATCACAAAAAAAGAGTAAAAGTGTTGGTAGTTTAGGGACAAGTATATTTTCCCCATTTTTTTATAGGTAATCGAAATTCATTAAAATCAAAGAGCACACCTAAGTACACAGGAAGTATACAAGAGAAACAACTAATCAAAACAAAAAAGAAAAAGAGCAAAAACGTCATGAAAACTATAATTATGAGAACAATCATAGGCAGCCATCCAAAGGAAAAGGGTATTAAAAAAGAGGGCCTTTAACTTTGCCACTGTCCAACAAGCGAAGAGATCTCTCACTAGACAAGGCATGGCCAAGCTAAACCGAACAAGCCGAAAATAGAGTTCAATAAGGCACAAGCTGTTTCAAAATGGAGTAAAAGGTGATCAATGATTTCCCCACTCTTCTTACACAAGCAACATCAATCTACCACAATGATACGTCATTTCCTCAAGTAATCCAAAGTGAAGATCTTACCTAAAGCAGCCGACCAAACAAATAAAGCCACTCTCAAATGGGCCTTACTATACCAAATACACCTCAAAGGAAAAGGAATGTTGTCATGGGGGATTAAGACATTATAGAATGATCTTATATCAAACAACCCTTTCTTGGAGGAGTTCCAACAAAACTTGTCCACACCATCTTGTTTTTAACTAATAGAATACAATTGATTGAAGAACGAAGTAAAGAATTCTAACTCCCAATCATGCCCCGCTCTTACTAAATTAATGTCCACTAAGGAGAACCATTAAGGAACTAAAGATAATTCGCCATAAAAGCATCCCTTAAGCAAGCAATGGTAAACAATTCCGGAACCACTTTCTTAAGGGGTTGCTCCCCACACCACCCATAATACCAAAAACTAATCTTGGAGCCGTCACCCACCTTAAATCTAGAAAACTCCTCCCAACCTCTGCTAATGAATTTCCAAACCACCCCATTATAGAATCTTTGAATCAATTAAACTAAAATTTTCATTGCTACTAATACAATAGTAGTACAAAATCATGCCACACAAAATCACTACAATACTATCAATTCTTTTTTTGATAAATAATTCATTTCATTGATGAGCACAGAGGGGCACAACACTATCAATTCTAAGTTGCTTATCACCATCTTGGACCTACCTCACTGAAATGTTTGCCTCCAACTTATCTCCTCAAGTAAAATACCAACTCCTAACCATTTCCCTAGCAATCCCCCAAGTATGATGACATGCACAGATCTTTACTCAGAGGGACAAGTATTAGATCGGTGACATATTACACCATCCCAAGAAACCTTCCAAGTTTTGATGAATCCTTGACAACATACTAATTATGAATTTCTATGCAAAAAAAAAAAAAAACCAATGACCCACAATGTACCCTACCATGCAAAATAAAAAATCAAAGTTAAATCAAAGTTAATCACCTGAGATAGACGCCCAGCCTCCAAAGCTTGACGAAATCTAGACTTTAATGCCTCGGCAACAGCTTTTACTTCCTTCTCAGGCACAGCAAAGCACACAGAATGCTCGCTACTAGCCTAAACACTCAATTAATGAGCATCGTCAATGTTGTACCATTTGAAACTACCATAAAATTGAAAAGAGAAGATCAAGGAACCTGAGATATCATAATAACATTGGCTCCCACGTCTTTTACAGCACCAAAAATAGCATGAGCTGTACCTGGAACACCAGCCATTCCAGTTCTGGGAAAAGTGAAAAATGAAGAAGAGTTAGAAGGAATGTTATAAATGGGTATAAAAAGTAAATACAGTAAGAAATTTATAAAGATAAAGAAATAGGCAGCAACAATCACTGTGATCCATGGCTCACCCCTCAACATTTACAAGGGCCAAGTTGTCTATCGTTGCAAATCCTTTGACAAGAGACTCCAAATTTTGGGCACCTTCTTTGTCACTAACTAAAGAGTGGCAAATCTTCGTTCCAGGAGCAGAGAGGTTGAAAATATTCCTTATTATAATTGGAATGCTATATTGCATCACTGGAATTATGGTGCGGGGGTGTAATACATTTGCCCCAAAATATGACTGCACTTTTTTGAAGTTCATGTTAAAAATGTGCATTTAGAAATCCTCAACAACTTTGAGAGAAATGTATGGTCAAGCTCACCATTTCCCAGGCCTCTTGATAAGATAGTGTCCTCAGAATCACTGCCTCACTAACTGCAGAAGAGATGATCCTCAGCATTGAATCAAACCCACATTAATGTTGCTTTAGAACATTCCAGAAAAGCATTGTTCCATTATTAGAATGATTTTGCAAGAAACATAGGTAGAGGTAGATCTCTTGTAAATATTTACTACCATTGATAAATTTCTCAAGTACACATTCTAAAATACAAGTAATTGGTAACATGGAGGACAAGCATCAAATGAGGGCCAGCACAAACCTTTTCTGGGATCCGCACTGTAAACACCATCAACGTCTGTCCAAATTGTGACTTGACCGGCCCTAAATAGAGCACCCATGATAGCTGCAGAGAAGTCACTTCCATCTCTCTTCAAGGTAGTAGGAATGTTTTGCATTGTGCTAGCAATAAAACCCGTTGCAATGATTGTCTTAGACGGATTTTGGGAATACCATTTCTCAAGTCTTTTGTCAGATTCTACGTAATCAGGATCAACTTGATTAGAACTAGTAGGATTTACAATAAGGACTTCCCTTGTATCCATCCAGTTGCAGTCCATTCCAGTCTGCAGGAGCCAAAAGAAGAAAAAAGAAAATGAACGCAAAGGACAACAGGTATGTACAAGATAATTGGAAAATTTACATTTAGCAGACACTTTAAATAATGAGCAAACAATCACCAGACCTTTCTAACGACAGATGACAACAGATCAGCAGACCATAGTTCTCCATGTCCTACAACAAAATCCATAAAAGATTCTGTTGTATGACCAGCTGCAAGTCACAAAGCATGGAAGTCAATATTATATGTAGAATCCCTAACTTGGAAGCATACCCAAAATGAAACCGAAAAATCAATAATCATATAGTATGAGTGTTCATGTAGGTCAGTAAATGAAATCAGAAAATGACACATAAGAAGGAATCATTTACAAACAGCTAAAAATTGCAGCAAAATAGCAATATCTTTTTGATAAGTGCAATAGCGAACAGTAATTTAAGCCAAAATCATAAATCAAGAATTAAGAGTGCATCTCTTAAAGTTAGTTCAAAGCATATATTATTATCGCACTAGCAGGAACATTGCATATCTAATGCTGAAAGTTTGACTAAGGTGTAATACAGAGAAGTGCCAGTGTGTCGTAGAGATATAACCCAAAGTGCACAGTCAAGTTGCAATTTGAGCTCCTTAGAATCACTTATAAAAGCTCAATCTCATCTAATAAGGACCAACCAATGTGAAACTTTCTAGAGTACCAAAATATACATCCTCAGTGCAAGTCAAAATTCAACTCATCAAAAAAATAAAAAAATAAAATCCACTTTTTCCCTGTTCAGCTCTATCAGAAGCCATATCCTCCATGGCTCCATCACAATTTTGACTAACATGTTTTTTTTTTTTTAATACACTTATGGAGGATTGAGTAACTGTATTGTCCATACCAAAAGTCCAAGATGGTATCCTAACATTAAAGGTGTGTTCAATACATATCCCATACTATTGAAGAAGTACTAGATTCATCATAAATGTAGTTAAAGAAGCCATAAAAGTTTTTTTATTTTTTTATTTTTTTGCTTGGTAATTAACTTACGCATCCAATGGGATTTGAACCCACAGAAGCCACAAAATATATTCTAGGTTTACCATATGTGCTCTTTAAGATTCCATAAGTGTAATAGAGATAGAATATCATGCTTGCTTGAAAAGAGAACCAATGAAAATTGGGAAAAAAAACTACTCCCTGGCTAACACACGTCATGTCATGTAGCTAGTAGTACAAACCTATTAGATAATTATAAATATTAAATCTCTGACTATCTTGAGTTCACTGTTAGATTCACACCCACCACTTCTAATAAACTCTATTCCAAATTGTGAATGGATTGGACAGCCACCAATTTCAAGATGTTCACCACCAACAAGAAATGAAGTAAATAAATAAATAAGAAGCAATATCAAGATAACATGACAGATCCAGTTGGATATGAGCGATCATGAAACAGGCTAGGGTTCCAATCTTTAAGCTGAATATGACAATATCAGGCATGGGTTTGAAATATAGTAAATTATTAAGAGGATAGAGGTTAGGCCCTACAATTATATTCTTGCGTGCACACACATGTAAATACCAAAAGAGATAGAGAGAGAAAAAGTCTCATACCTATATATATCGCACGAAGCATTGCTTTAAGGTTGCTGATGTCATGATGCAACCGTGATAAGAATCTAGCAAGATCATCCCCTTCTAGTAGGTCAAGCGCAGTTGATTTGTGCTTCTCTAAAACAGCATCCAATGCAGATATATAGGATTCATCCCGTGATTGAGCTTTGTCAATGAGGTCATACATCATATCTGTGACTTTTGACATTGCAGAGACAACCACTAACTTCCTTTCTGAATCATCGTTAACAATAATATCTGCTACATTTTTAATTCTTTCTGAGCTTCCCACGCAGGTACCACCAAATTTATGAACAGACCATGTGTCACCTTTGGGAAGCTGTACCTTTTCCGCAGATTCATCCAGTAAAACATCTAACAGTGCATGGAGAGGAAGGTATTACAGACAAAACTTTACAGTTATGTTCAACAAGATCATAAGCAAAGTTCAAACATGCTATGACACAGACGGCAGATAACGAACCTCTAACTGAAGTAAAAATGCGGGTATTTGATGTCCCTCTGCTTCCCCACCGAGAAACAAAACCCATTCTGAAAAAAAAAAAGAAAAAAAAGCGCTTCATAAATATATAAACAGCATGATAATGGGAGACAATATTTGCAGAAAACCTAGAGGGTGAACTTTGATTGACACTGGATAGCTCAGAAGTAGAAACATTATAAAAAATATATATATAAAGGACATGTGAGGAGGTAACCATGCAATCCATATAAGATACTTGATTTCCTATTTGAACAGCAAGATATTGTTCAAATAAGAAATTGCAGCAACCCAATATTATGAATGATTGAACAATACAAATAAAATCATGAAGCATACGCATAACATGTTACAACCTGTTTCTTAAGTATTGGTACTATCACTAATCATACACCATGGAATTAAAACTTTGAAATTCATTCATAATTGAATATTGTTAAAGTAAAGAAACCTTTTCTGCAACTACATGGAGAAACTACTAGTGGTTTTCCACAATAAATAAGGTATTCTGGAAATTTCTAATCCCGCAGGGTGCATGAGTTAAATTAATAAGCAATATGTGTGTCTGTGTCTTTGTACGTATATTATGGAAGATAGACCAACCCTTTCTCTTTTCCAGCATAACCAACTTTTAATCAATTTCTTTCTTTTTTTCTTTTTTTTTTGATAGGTAAGAGATCAATTTTATAGAAAAAGCGTAAGGCGCCCCTTAGTCCCCAAAATCAAATTCAACGACTAGTCTCCCTCTCAGTCCCCAAAATCAAATTCAACTACTTGGACACACAACTTCAACTCAAATATTCTCTCACCTAACTAGGTCATTATTCAGTGCTAATCCTGGGAATGAAGATCTATATACGGTCCTTATTTTAAAACTCAACTCAACTAAGCTTTAAATCCAATCAAATTGGTGTTTAAGGAGCTTTTTGCAATTGATAGGGGTGGGCCACCATTCTATCCTATTCAAAATTATACTCTTTGTTACCTTCCTTTTTATCATTACATTTCTCATAACGTCCACTGATGTTGTTTGAGGCCTCCCTCGACCTCTTTTCATTCTGTGAACTGAACTAAATTATTCTTTCTCATTTTGCATAAAGAAGCCGCCGCTCTCAAGAACCAATCCTGTACACTTGCTCTTCATAGCCAGACTTATACCATTGCATCAGACAATGGCGCCCAAGTACTATCCCATCTCCTACGTGAATTCAGCTCTAGCTATGGTCAGATTCCATACTGTGATAAAGTGATTGCATGAGCCACATGCAAGTAACCATAAAGAAACACAGCAAATCCATCCAACTCTAATGCTTATATTTAAAATTGAACCAACAACAACTTCAATCCCGTTTGGTTGGTGAGAAATTGCAGGAAAATAAACCAAACCCAAACTTGAGATTTTTTTTTTTTTTCTTTTAATTTTTCTGAACAATCTCTTCATTCATTTGCTTCACTTTCTCGGGAACCAAACAGAAAATAAAGCTGGAAAGTAACGAATGAACGTGAAAGAAAAGTGAGTACACCTGCAAATAGGGGAGTGGCGAGGAAGGGAGAGTGTACGGCATTGCGATTGGCAGATCTTCTTGGGCTTCGCGTGGCGAGGCAATGACTTCGGAGAGTGAGAGATCGCAGCTGAGAGAGAGGCCATGGCTGCGCTACGAGAGAGAAAAACAGAGAGTCTGGGTTTTGGTGGCTCTATGGGCTGGTTGGCGGCTTTTGTTTATGAAAACGATTCGGCTCCACGAATGGGATAGCAATTTAACTGTTTATGAAAATGATTTAGCTGTTTAAGAAATTTAGCTAAATTTATGCGTTTAATTAAATTTTTTTGAATTGTTAATTATTTATTAAGACTGTTTAAATAAATTTTGAGTTACCGACCATCTACTAGGCAGATAAATCTCATGAACTATCTCTAATTTGATCAGCCAAGTGTTGTGACGAATCGACTCCTCAGTCCAGGCTAATTCATTTGCTAAAAGTTTTGTTATTATTTTTAAATATATACTTCAGATATTATTATCTTAAATTTTATTATCATAATTTCCGTATTATTGGTAGAATTAGAAATTATTGTAAACCCTGTAGACCAGTACAATCTTGCCACGTAAGGTCACTTCTCATTTATCAGTGGAATTAGTCAGTACCGCAGTGTCAGTTGCTCAGTTCGTGACTTCGTGGAGATGCTCTGTGCAAATGTGCAATGGCCCTTTTGATGGTGACCCCACTGAAAAATAAATAAAATTCTGAATATGAAACGTGCTTTTGTGGACAATATCATGCAATTATGGCAATTCATGTCCTGGCCAACACTAACACGAATTACTTATGGTCCGTTTGGAATGTTAAATGCCAATATCATACAATTTATTGTGAGGTTTAACTTTGTTAAATAAAATTTTTTAAAAAAATTTTAAAATTTAAATAAAATATAATTTATTTAAAAAAAATAGAATATTATTCAGAATAATATTTAAAACAAACTCACTTAACTCATTTGATATGTTTAGACTCAAAAATAATTTATTTAACATGTTTTACCAAACTCAACATGACTAGTTTCATTCTGTATTAATATATATATATATTCAAGCTGATCCTTAACTCTCTAATTTCATGTCAAGTTTGCGAATTTTATCAAAAATTATCAACCTTAATTTAAATATAGATATATATTGAGAAAAGTACACATATCCCCCTTAATTGTCAATGTGCTCTCTCAATTATCAACTGTGTCAACATCTCCCTAAAGCCCTAAACTACCAAATAATGTCAATGTACCAAATAACAAAAATACCCTTCACAAAATTATAAAAATTATTAAAATGATATAAAAATTTTAAAAAAATAAATAAAAACCAAGGCTTTTCATTTTTTTTTAAAATATTTTGTGTTCTATAATTTTTAGTTTGTGCTATCTTTTTTTAAAAAAATAGATTTAGTTTTTTTATTGAATTTATAAGTATTTGTGTTAAGGTTATTTTTGTCTTTTTGTTGGCTTTAGGGTGCATTAACAATTTTTAATATTTTAAGAAATACATTGATACAATTCATAGTTTTGGAAATAAATCAACAATAAAGTGGTAAATTGAGCGGAGTATGTGTACCTTTTCTACATACGTTCCTACTAAAATAATATTTATAAACCGGGTGAAGCTGAAGCCAGGCCTTGGTTCCAAGCTTAGCCCAAACATTGGTTCCAATCTTAGCCCACGTGAGGTGGATCCCAATCTAGACCAGACGACTTTAGCCTAGTCAGTTTCTGTATTGACCCGATATTCATGTTTACTAAGCCCAAATACTTATCCTTTCCCTTTTCCCTCTCCTCTCTGATTAAGACAAGGTTTGGTGACTTGTCTGCCTTTGACCAAGTCACCAAACCTTTCGTCTTGGTTAAACTCTCTAATTGGATAGTTTATACTTTTAAGGAAGACAACGTATATTCTCATTCTCTTTTTTTTTTTTTTTTTTTTTTTTTTTTTTACAGTAAAAATTATAATTTAAATTTAAAATTTAATAATAATTTCTATTGCCATATAAGAGAATATACATTTGAAATTATGAAAGTAGGAATGTACATGACATTTTTCTTTACTTAAATAAACAAAATTAACGAATGTCTTCTTCAAACGATTATGCATAAGAAAAATATTTTTGAGTTACTAAATTTCCTTATAAATTTAATTGTGATTATCTTAATAGTGAAAAAACTAAGTAATAAAATTTGATAAGTAAAATTAATTATTTTATAACTGACGTGATAAATGTTATATAAATTGCCAGCAATATTTTTTTAATGCATTATATATCCCCTCTGCCGGATAAAATAGAACCCTAACAAACAAATGTTTAAAAAACCTGGCAACCAAGTTGTCTGCCAAAGCAGAACCATGGTGACATGAGTTGTACTGTTCAATGTTGTAGTTGGTGCAACTACAAAATATTCAACACCATATCTTCACTTGTCAAACATTATGGCAGGCCTCATAAAAACCATGGAACAAGATTAATTAATTAATTAATTTGCTTCGTCATCCTTCACTGTCTCTTTATTTATTTATTTTTTATTTTTTTGAAGGATTCACTGTCTCTTTATTGAGTAATGAAAAAGTGCACTGATAAGGAATGTACTATTAATTTTATTAGATTGAAATGGTGTGTACGTTCTAGAAGAAAAATTATTTGTTTATGGGTTTAATATCTTTCTCTACTGTATAATGAAAAATAATAATACTATTGTTTATATTCATTTATCACATTAGTTTTATAATATATTTCAAGTGATTTTACATATCATTTACCTAGAATAAAAGTAATAATAAATACTTAAACCTATTGTGAGAGTATATATCATTAATTACTCAATGAAAAAAGCGACAAAATATTAAACAAATGATTAATTTTTATACGCTTGTATGTTTGTAACTTTCTTTTCTAGAATTAAGTTATTGCACGTTATCTACGCATTTACTTAAAAAATAGGGCAAATTATGTTTACCCCCATAATTATAAACTAATTTGTAATGTTTTTCACAAACTTTCAACATCATTTTGTGTGCAAAATGTTGCAACAATTGAAAAGTTGGAAAGACATTATAAATTGCTTGGTAGCTAAGGAAGAATAAATGTAATTTAAAAATAAATAAATAACATTAAGCATTTCTCATGCATGATTGATATAACCAAGTCTCTCGCTCACTCTCTGTTTCTCCCTCTCCGTGTGTCTTAAGGGTAAGAGGAGAGAAAGAAGAAAATAAAAAGAAAAGAGGAGAGAAGAAAGACTTAAAGAAGAAGACAACTTACACAGCAAGTTGTTAGAAATTTTTTTTTTCTACAGCTTCTTAAATAAGTTACTTAACTTACTTAATAAGTTATATATATATATATCATATTTCTTTTTCTTTTTCTTTTCTTTTTTTTTTAAAAAAAAAATTGTAAAAAAACTGTCTAATAAAAATCTAGGGTATTACAATGATGACATGAGTTGTACTGTTCAATGTTGTAGTTGGTGCAACTACACATTAATATTCAACACCATATCTTCACTTGTCAAACATTATGGCAGGCCTCATAAAAACCATGGAACAGGATTAATTAATTAATTTGCTTCGTCATCCTTCACTGTCTCTTTATTTTTTTATTTTTTTGAAGGATTCACTGTCTCTTTATTGAGTAATGAAAAAGTGCACTGATAAGGAATGTACTATTCATTTTATTAGATTGAAATGGTGTGTACGTTCTAGAAGAAAAATTATTTGTTTATGGGTTAATATCTTTCTCTACTGTATAATGAAAAATAATAATACTATTGTTTATATTCATTTATCACATTAATTTTATAATATATTTCAAGTGATTTTACATATCATTCACCTAGAATAAAAGTAATAATAAATACTTAAACCTGTTGTTAGAGTATATATCATTAATTACTCAATGAAAAAAGCAACAAAATATTGAACAAATGATTAATTTTTATACGCTATGGTTGTAACTTTCTTTTCTGGAATTAAGTTATGGCACGTTATCTACGCATTTACCTAAAAAAAAAAAGGCAAATTATGTTTACCCTCATAATTATAAACTAATTTGTAATGTTTTTCGCAAACTTTCAACTATTGAAATATTTCCCTAAATTATCGTTGTGGTTCCAATGTTTCATTTTGTGTAAAACACGACAAATTAATAATCCTAATAAAAAATTTAGAGAAAATGAAAAAAAAATAATAATAATTCAAAAATAAGAGAGACAAAAAAAAAAAATCAAGAAAAACGATTTTTTTTTCCTCATTTATTTATCTATTTTTTTTATGGGTATTTTTATCATTTTGTGTGCAAAATGTTGCAACAATTGAAAAGTTGGAAAGACATTATAAATTGCTTGGTAGCTAAGGAAGAATAAATGTAATTGAAAAATAAATAAATAACATTAAGCATTAATATATTTCTAACCAAGTCAACAATGAGTTTCCTCTTAAGGTAACAAGTCAAATCGCTGGCAAAAGCAAAATGGAATTATAAAATTTGGACGTTTCATAACAACAGGTTTTGTGTGACTTCTTCCATAGCATTGAAAGATTCAAATTAAAACCTCCTCCATTGGTTTTCTTTGTAAACAATATATGCACTGTTCGCATTGCCGTTCGTTGCCCGATGGATATATATATGTGGTCTTTCCTTTTGAGTTTTGACCCGTCAATTAATGACAATCATCCTCCGATTCCCCCACACTTTTGTTGCTCTCTTTTAGGAACCTTTTTCATACCCAAATCACTGCGTCTGTGTGAAAACCAATCCCTCTTTTCAACAAATCCATCACCTGCGCGCGATTCTTTCACGATCGACATAAGAAAGAGTTATCACGCTATAAGCTTTCCACATGTGATAGATTTGCAAGAATTTCTTTGCGGTTTCATCTCCCTCGACCTTTCTATGGCTTTGATCATTAACTCCCCTACATCTTGTGCTTTGACGAGTCCTATTTCGTGGGTCGGGGAAATTTTTGTCGGACGCAAAGGAGGATCTTCTTTAGTCTTCGAAAGTTTGAATTTCGAGAGTTCAGAAATCTCGGCCGACGAGAGTCCTCGAGAGAAAGCTCCTCGTGTAACATGCCAAGATGATAACACGCAAGAATATATACCCGGTGGTGGTGGTGAAGTAGACGCAACGGATTCTTACGGTGAAATGGCAGTTAATGAGAAATCTGGTATTTTGATGATTGATATAGTAAGCCATGAAGAGAAAATCACGCAAGAATTAAATATACGTAATAAAGTTCATCCAAAAAAAGAGAACTCTGGTGTTTTGTTGATTGATCAAGGAATATCGGATTCTTTGGAAATATTGGTGGATTTTGGAGGGGCCAAGGAGGCTCTCAAGCCGAGAAAGAGGCCGTCCATGCTGGTTGTGCCGGCATATAGCGGTGACATGGAATTTGGTGAAATGGGTAGGAAGTTGGCGAACAAGGAATTTGAGGTTGAAGGGAGAAATTTCTCTTTGGCAAGCAAGAAAGGAAGAAGAACGTCGGTCATGGAAGATGGGTATGGGGTTATGCTTGATATTCTCGGAGATCCCAAGCAGGTAGGTGATCATGCGTTCTCTCTCATCTCTGATCTCTGATCTCTTCGTCGTTGATAGTTTCTGACCAGAATTTTTGAATGCTGAGCCTTTCTATATCAGTCTTATTTTAGGTATATATGTAAGCGCGTACGTACGTACGTAGTCTGTTTATATATGATACGTGCATGTGTACCTCCATCTATATATAATATATATACACACACATGTAAAAAGAAAATTTTAGTATTTTGTACTGCCGAAAATCAAGGTTAAATCAAAAACATTTTTGTTAACTAGAAAAATCTTCTTTAATTTCTGTAAAATAGTTAATTTTATTTTTTTAAAATTGTAAATTATTTTTTAAATTTAATTTTCTCCTTCTCGCACGCTCTCTGTCTCACAGTTCATTCTCCACCACCGTCAAAGATCGCTAGATCCACGACCGGTATTTTTTTTTTTGGATGAATGTCCACGACCGGGATTCGTCGTAGGTTACTAGAAGTTGTTGACCTTTTTTTGCTGCTATCGTTGATTTTTAGTATAAGTCAAACATCGAAAAATATTTTTAATTTAAACAATTTTCTTGAAGAATTGGTTTCGCCAAAAATTATGCGGAAACAATTGGAGATGATTAATTATGAAACTTGTTTGTTTTTTACTTCATTATTTTTAGGTGGCCAATTCGTTTTGGCACTTCGGCCTATATATATACATATATATATCTTGTTAATTATGTTATATATGAACAAAGGTTGATGACACTTGTGGATAAATTTGATCGCCAGGCACTTTTTGCTGTGATTGATGGGCATGGAGGTCATGCAGCGGCAGATTACGTTGCAGAAAATTTAGGAAGGAACATTGTAAAAGCCATCGAATGCGTTGGAGAAGAAGATCGGTTAGAACAGGCTATCCGTAGAGGTTACTTGGTCACAGACAAGGAATTTCTTAGTCAGGTAAGCACTGCATGCATTAATAAACTTCGCATCGATCTACATGAACATTTCAAACCCTATGCCTTCATAAAATATCAAATATATAATTTGACTTCCCACTCAAAAAAAAATTAAAATCAATTAATTTGACTTAATCCTTAGAAGACTATTTCGCTGGTTAATCTGGCCGTAATTGAATATTTTATTTCGCTGGTTAATAAGGAAAACGTTAACGTTAATTAATTAAATAAAATATTTACTCACAGGGAGTAAGCAGTGGAGCTTGTACAGCTAGCGTGGTATTAAAGGACGGAGAGTTACATGTAGCAAATGTCGGTGACTGCAGAGTAGTTTTGAGTAGAAAAGGATTAGCTACTGCATTGACAAATGAGCACCGTCTCAGTAGGGAAGACGAGCGTCGTCGTATTGAAAAATCCGTACGTTAATGGTTTCCTTTTATTTATAATCATTTTTTTAAAAAAATTTTCCACTAATTTATAAAACTAATTACAATGATAATATATATATATATATATATGCTGCAGGGTGGTTTTGTGCATTGCTGCAGTAATGGAGTTTGGAGAGTTCAAGGATCGCTTGCAGTATCTAGAGCCATCGGTGACTTGCATTTGAAACAATGGATCATATCTGAACCGGAGATTATAAAGCTTCCTCTAACTTCCGACTGCCAGTTCTTGATAATGGCTTCTGATGGGCTCTGGGATAAGGTACAATTCTTTTAATATCTATTTCAGAGTAAATGATGTTTAGTACGTAGTTGGTATACAACAAAAACAACGTAACACTAAAAATATTAAATAAAAATCAAAGATTGATTTTCATTGCGAGATCATTCAAGCCGTATGACATATTAAGGGCAATCCAACATACATATAGCTATCTATTAAATAATATTTATATGTAGTTAATAGTTATAACATGAAATGGAGCGAGGATAAAGAAAATAAAAGAAAAGGAAAAACCCGAAGCAAGAACCAACAACAATAAAGTAATGCTAGAAGTCACTTACGTATCACTCTTATGTTCTTCAAAAAATGAGGTGGCTTTTAAAATTATCGCTGAACTTGTGATTGATTACTACTGAATTTTGATCAAATGATGATTTTAAAAATCATATCATTTTTAGAAGAATACAAGAGTGACGCATGATGGCCTTTGAGAATTACTCAGCACAACCGTCAACCAGGGCATTAATGGTTATTGGACAAAGTTTTTTTCTAAACAGGGTTGAATTTTATTTTATTTTTCCAATCAAGTATATTAAATTGATTTTAAAACATATAATTCTCACATTTATTTATAAAAATGCATTTAATAATTATGTGGTATTAATTTAATAGGCTAAATATGAAAAAATTTATTCAGCCCATTTAGAGTAAAACTTCGTCCAATGTTAAACTATTCAAAAGTGTCAGAGCAAGCTAAAAGGGTTTAGTAGTAAATAAATATGTTGATAATATACTGATTCATGGACTCTTTGCTTGATTATGATCAGCAAATTACTTGTTTTGTTGGCCTTTATTAATTAATTAAGAGTTTATTATGATATGCTTTGGCACTGTGTGAATCTGCAGGTCAGTGATCAGGAGGCAGTTGACGTTGTTTTGAGAGAGAAGAATATGTTAATGTCTTGCAAAAAGCTTGTAGATATGTCTTGTAGCCGAGGAAACAGGGATGACATAACTGTCATGGTGATCAGTCTTCAAACTTTTGTAGTTTCCAGTGGTTAGTCATGGCAAATATATTATATATATAATGAAAATATGAATAATATTTCATGTTTATTTCGATTTGGGCCTTCTTAATCTTTTTCTTTTATAGAATTTCTCTCCCTGAAAAAAAGAAGGCTTTTCCCCATATGTTGTGAGGCTGCTTAACATTTTTGAAGGTGACATGCAGTTGCTAAGGGTTTGTTTGGGTTTGAGATTTTAAAAAGTGTGATTTTTAAAATATGAGATTTGAAAAAGTAATTTTTAAAAATGGAGTTAAACGTTTGGCAAAATCACAGATTAACCTTTTAAAATTGTATGTTTTTAAAAAAAACACTACATTGTCTGTGATTTGAAAAAGTTATTTTTTGCGTTTTCAAAACGTAATTTTTAAAAATATAATTCTCAAATGGTTCATTTTATATAATTTGATTTAAAATCGTATTTTTTGTTTATGAAATGACAATCACAAACGCACCCTAAGGCTAAGAGGATTGATGTAAGAAATTTTTTTTTTTTTTTTTTTTGATAAGAAGAAAATCTTCATTGCAAGATAACCAAATACATCATGATCCCATCAGGGATCTAGGGAAAGACTTCTCCCTAAACAGATGACCCAGAATACAAGTGGGAAAATCTGAAAACCAACAAGCATTAAGAGAATTAAACAAAGCTTCCCTAGCCAAGATATGAGCCACCTCATTGAATGCCCTATTGACATGTACAAAAGAAGAGGAACCAAACCCCTTGATCTCCTGTAAAATACTCTCAGTAATGTGGCCAGCAGTAGACAAATGAGGGAGTGGGGAATTAATTTCTGTCACCACTTGAGAAGAGTCTCCTTCAAAAATAACATCCCTTAACTTCAAGAATTTACCAAGAAAAACAGCATGAAGGGCTGCTAGGGACTCAGCGATTCTGGAATCCCCCTTAACAAACAGACAGATACATTTTGCACAAATACAATCACCCTTGCTGTCCCTCACCACTAAACCAAGGCCAATCTGATTTCCATTAGGAGCAACTGAAGCATCCCAGTTGATCTTAAAAAAATTATCAGGAGGAGGATGCCAAATCTTAACAGGAGAGTGAACAATATGGGAAGATGCACTAGCAACATCCTTCTCCCCTTGAGAGAACATTCTGAAATCTTGCATAAAAGAAAATGATTCCTCCCATACTCTATTAGGGGAAAGAAAACTTCCTTGAAAAATAAGGGAATTCCTTCTCAACCAAATATTCCTAGCAACAACCAGCATAAGCTCCACCTTTTCCTTCTCAAAAGTTTGGAAACAATATTCCAACAGGTGCATAAAACTGAAATGGAAGGAACTACATTTTTGGAAGCAAGACCGAAAATCACCCCAAACATCTGAAGCTGCAGGGCATGACCACAGGCAATGAATAACACTCTCCACTGCTAGACCACAACAAGGACACGAAGGGTCTTGGATCACCCTCCTTTTGCACAGATTTTCTCTAGTAGGCAGAAGATTTTGACAAGCCCTCCAAGCAAACATTTTGACCTTCCCTGGTACTTTTAGATTCCACAGATCCTTCCAAAAATCCGATAGGTTTCCAGCATGAGAACATTGACCTCTGGCTTCTTCTTTGAGAGACCTACCTATAAAGTAAGCACTTTTAACAGAAAACAAACCAGATTTAGACCCAATCCAAATGACTCTATCTTGGGGTAAATTAGGACTTAGAGGAATATTCAATATAGCCTCAGCTTCCTCCTTCTGAAAGTTTTCAGTGACAATATTCGGAATCCAACAACCATTCTCCTTATCAATCAAATCTGAGACAGTAGCATCATGACCCAAAGCACCAACAGGAGAACAAACAAGATGAGAAGAGGTTGATGGGATCCATCTATCCTTCCAAATTCTAATGGAGGACCCATTACCGACCCTCCAAAGAATACCCCCCATCAGCAGACCTTTGGCATGGAAGAGGCTCCTCCAAACAAAGGAAACTCTAGAACCCATGGGAGCCTCCAAGAAAGAAGAGGAAGGATAATATTTAGACTGGAAAATTTTCGCTACAAGGGAGGAAGGGTTTTGAATTAATCTTCATCCTTGTTTTGCTAAAAGGGCTTGATTAAAAATCACCAAATCTCTAAAACCTAGCCCTCCTTGAGATTTTGCAGAACTCATTCTTTCCCAACTCATCCAGTTGATTCTAGAGGACTTTGATAAATGTCTCCACCAAAACTCTTGCATTAAACTATTAATTTCTTTGCATAGAGAGATTGGAAGCTGGAAAATCGACATGCAATAGGTAGGAATGGCTTGTATGACTGCCTTTAAGAGAACTTCCCTGCCTGCTTGAGAAAGAAAGACATTCTTCCAATTATTAAGTTTCTTCCAAACCTTCTCCTTGATAAACTGAAATGCCTTAGATCTGGATCTGCCCACAAAACAGGGGAGCCCAAGATAAGACTCTATTCCATGAGTCTCAGACAAACCCAAAAGAGAAAGAATCTTCTGTCTTCTACTAGGCTTTGTATTTCTACTGAAAAACACCGAAGTCTTATTGAGATTAACCTTTTGACCCGAACCCTCCTCATAGACACTAAGAATATTCAACAATCTCCTCCATTGCACCCTATCTGCCTTACAAAATAAGATACAATCATCAGCAAATAAAAGATGACTGATAGTAGGGCCTTTTGGAGAAGAAGGGACCCCTGAAATGTGACCCCTCTTCTCAGCATTACTCAGCAAACCAGAAAAACATTCAGCACATAACAAAAATAAATAAGGAGAAATAGGGTCCCCTTATCTCAAACCCCTAGAAGGGTAAAAAACCCCAACAGGGTTACCATTTATCAAAACAGAATATTTAACAGAGGTCACACATTTCATCACCACATCAACCCATCTAGAGTCAAAGCCCAGCTTATGCATAACAGCCTTAAGAAAAACCCATTCCACTCTATCATATGCTTTACTCATATCTAATTTAATCCCCATAAAGCCCTCTTTTCTCCACATTCTACTCTGCATAGTGTGCATAATTTCATAAGCGACATTGTGGCAGCAACATCTGTCCCATCAATAAGCCTTCTACCAGTCTTGTTGAAGCCAACTCTCGGACAGTCTTTTGAATTGACAAAGTGTTTCATAACGAATTCACAAGAAACGGTGTTATTAATTGCGGCGACTTTGGCAATTTTAACGATCAGAACTTCGCCCTAATAAATCTCCAAAAAAAAATTCAAGACCTTTTCCCCTTTAGGGCATGTCTCATTTGTATCATTCTAATTGACTTAGTCACTTAAATTGATTTAATCAAATTTATTTTAACTAATTTTTTGTCGATATAAATAAATCTATTTAAAAACCAGTTTAATAAATCAAGACAAGAAGAAAAAAGTTCTTTCAAATAACCATAATAATTTTTGCCAATTTATTCGTATTTAACCAATTATTTGATAATCAATTTGAAAACAACAATCAACATTGAAAATATTCCAAAGTAACCATAAACTTTTACCTTTCATGAGTTTAAGGGTAAATAATCTCCCACAAATTAACGTTTGTATATAGCTTATCCTATAAACTTTTTTTTTTTTTTTATAAATTATCCTATAAACTTTAATTCAATGCAATTTGATCTCTATTCTGAGTTTTCTTCTCTTTGTCAAAATCAACGGTTAAATTAAAAAAAAAAAAAAAAAAAAAAAAACGACTAAATCGCCATTTTATGTGAAAAGAGGATCCATTCTCACGTTAATTTAATTATAAATTCAAAAAAAAAAAAAGAAGATAATTTAATTATTTTATATATTTCTTCTTCTAATTTAACAGTTGATTTGAAAAAAAAAAAAAAAAAAAAGAAAAAAAAAAAAAAAAACTGAAACCTCAAAATAGGTTGGAAATTTTACGGCCCGGAACCCTACTCCAAGGTACTGCCGTCTGCGAAAACACACACTATCTCTCTCTGAGCTCCGAAGCAAAAGCAATGGCGGAGAGAGGCGAAGAAATCTCTGTGATAACCTTAGGAGGCAAGGGCTTATCTCTCTCCTCATCCTCTGTTTACGCCGTCGCCACCGGCGTCGCTCAGGTGCGCCTCGATTCATCCGCGCTCGAAAGGCTCGCCTCCTCCTCCTCCTCCTCCTCCAATTCCCGCCCGCCATTTGTCAATTACCAAATCAACCTACCCAAAACCCTAACCTTGTCCCGCGCCTTCCTCACCGTCATCCTCAGCAAGCTCCTCTCCGGTTCCCCAAATATCCGTACGGTCCTTCCGGTTCGGATCTCCGAGGCCCTGAATTCCAAGCCTCAAACCCTAGAGTTCGTACCCCTTGACGTGACCCAAGAGGAGCTCTTCGTGCTCGAGAAATCATCCGCCTTATTGCTCGGCCTTTCCGCCATAGTAGACCACGAAGCCACGGCGTTATCGGCGATCGCCGACGCCGTCGCCGCGATTTCTTGCGAGGCGTCCAGAGCCGACGTGGCGGCGTTCAGTTCGGTGGATTCCGGGGACGGGTTTTCGGCAAAGGAGGAGGTTGGGGTAGCCAGTGATATGAAGGTGTTGCTCAATGGGTCGAAGTTGGTGGGCAAGGTTGAGTGCGAGTCGGTCTCGAAAATCTCCAAAGTTCATGGCAGTTTCAGGGAGATGGTAAAGTTCTTGCACTCCAAGACGCGAGCCGAGCTGAATTCGCGTTCTAAGTTGGCGAATGCCGAGGGTTTGACGGTACGAACGGTGTTGTCTCCACTCTATGACTTGGGTGTGTGTAGCTTGAGACGCGCTAAATTGAATTTGGATTCGATCAGTACCGATGATTTGCGGTCGAGTGTGGCGGGTTTGTTTGAAGGGAAATGCCCGACTCGTGAGAGTTTGAGAAATGGGGTTAAGTTGGTTTCGGAATTGGGGTTGGAAGAGGAGTATGAGAAGTTTGTGTACGAACTGAATGTGTTGTTGGGAATGGTGTGGAAGATTGTGGCGTGGGAGGCGACGACTGGTTTCATTGCGCTTGAGGGTGTGGAATGGAGTGAGAAGAGTGAGAAGGGTGTTGAGGCGAATGGAGGTGGAAATGTGAAGGTGGAGAGGAAGAGTGAGAAGAAGAAGAAGGTGGTGTTGGGGAAGGGGACTAGTGTGATTGTGCAATTGATCAAGGATAGGTTGCAGGGTAAGGGAGGAGGTGGTAGTGAGGGTACAGGGTTATTGGAGAGGTGGGTAGAGGATATTTCGTTGTTTTTGGATCCTAAGGACCGGGAGTTCGACGGTTTGTTGCAGAAAGTGAAGGATATTGTTGAAAGCAATGAAAGCAGAAGACTGCCCAAGCTTCCAAAGGTGACGGCATTCCGGAAATCTTTTTATTATTCAATTTTCTTTGAATGGTTTTCCCTGCTTTATATTTTACTTCCCTTGTACAAATGGGAGGAATAAGATATTGAAAACAGTATTCTTATAAGAACTGAGCGGGTGGAGCTTGGAGTTTTTCTTCTAATCTTGTGGTGCAAACAATAGAGCATTTATATTTTTTCAATTGATGGAGAACATTGCTTGGACAATTTTACTAGAAGTTTATGCTAGAAGTTGAATTTATTAACAGCCTAGTTCGATTTTTCTGTAATTCTGTTGTGTGCTTTTGAGCTAACCTTTTGAGGTTATTTATTGATGTAGGTGCTCTTTGCGGCTATTTGTACTTTTATACAATTTTTGGTTAATAAACTTCTAATTTATGGACCAAAAAAGAAAGAAAGTACATAGCAAGAGCTATTTGTACTTTTCTACTCTTTTAATCAATCAAATTTTCAGTACTCACACTCTGTTCATTTCAATTTCATTAACGTTCTGTTATGTTCATTTTTTTGTTAAGAAATTTTCTTTTTCTGATTGTCTTCTTGTCACTATTTATTTTTTTTGCCTTGAATGCATAACTAGCATGCTTACCGTGAGCATATTATGATACAAATTAGGGTACTCGTGATTTTGCGAAAGAACAAATGACAATAAGAAAGAGAGCCTTTTCAATTATCGAGGAAGTTTTTGAGAGGCATGGTGCTACGGCCTTGGATACCCCAGCTTTTGAATTGAGAGAAACTCTCATGGGAAAATATGGGGAAGATTCAAAGTTGATTTATGATCTTGCGGACCAGGTAAATATTTGATATTTAGTTGATTCAGTTTAAGTCATATATCTCTAATTCTTTTTCTTTTTGGGAACTTTCATTTGTTCAATTGGGTTGTTGCTCATGTGATTATTTATTTGAGTACCTTGGGTACCTATACATCATCTCTATCGGAAAAAAATTTAAAAAGCTGTCTTATAAAGACTGTTATTTGGCTCTTTTACAGCTAACTTGGAGTTGGTTTTAGTTTTTCTATGATGAAAAAAGTCTGTTTAGTCACTCCATTTCATCTTTTGGCAAAGTAATGTAATTTTCTGTCCAAACTTGTTGGCAGGGTGGAGAGCTCTGTTCTTTGCGGTATGACTTAACTGTACCATTTGCTAGGTTTGTGGCCATGAATGGTCTCACATCATTTAAAAGGTACCAGATAGCCAAGGTTTACCGGAGGGACAACCCATCTAAGGGAAGATACCGTGAATTTTATCAATGCGATTTTGACATTGCTGGCCAATATGAAAAAATGGGGCCAGATTTTGAGATTGTAAAAATTTTGACGGAACTTCTCAATGAACTGAACATTGGAGATTATGAGGTTGTTTCTTTTTTCTTCTCCTATCTGTGTCAGTAAAAAGTTTCACACATTGAATTTTATTACGTATTATATCCTGTTTGATATTGATATTCACTTGTGTGCATCACAGTTCCTGCATCCAAACATTTAGTAGAACAGTTAAATTTTAAAACACAAATGACTTTAAAGTAATGAAATATCAAAGAAAAAGATGAATATCCGTGTAGTAATGAAACATCAAAGAAAAAGATGAATGACTTTCATTTGCTTTGGACTGTCTTGGGTTATGCCTAGCCGTGTAGTTGACTTATTTGCTTGTTGGTGGACTCTTGGTAGCACTAGGAGTGCTTATGTGTAGAAGATGGTGCCTTATTGCCTCTTGTGGTGTCTTTGGAGGGAAAAGAATGATAGAAGTTTTGAGGACCGTGAGAAGACGTTAGAGTAGCTTGAGTCTTTTTTATTCTATACTCTATATCTTTAGACAGTTGCTTTTGTTTATCCTTTGGTACTTAGTTATCAATTATCATGAGCATGGATTGCTGGAGCTGAAAAAGATGATGTTAAAATCCCTTCATACATGGAGAGTAGCATGGAATAGTTTACCAGTTTCAATTTTTTTTTTTTGAGTTTTTGGAATTTTGTTCTTTTTCTATACTTTAGGGGTTCTCTTGTATACTTCATGTGTATTAGGGTTGCGCCCCTCTGCGCTTTTAATGCATTTACATTACTTATTAAAAACGTTATCATGATTTTCTTGTTCTTTTTTCCTCCTATCTAGTTAGGTGTTTTCTCTTGTATACTTTTTATGTATCTAGCTATGCCTTGCGCTTTTAATGATATTTCGCTTACAAAAAAAGAAAGAAAAAAAAGATGAATAGCTTCAAAGTAATGGCTTTTGAGTAATGCCTAGTCTGGGTACAATGACCTTGTCAAAGGTGCTAATTAGACATGTTTCCTTGCATATAGTGGTTTTAAAACCTTTCTGAAAGTGCTTTATGGAACATATGAACATGTATACATAAATTTTGATATATATAAATGTTAATTGCTTTCTGTTTTATTCTTCCACAGATAAAACTGAACCATCGGAAGTTACTTGATGGAATGTTGGACATATGTGGAGTGCCACCGGAAAAATTCAGAACCATATGTTCAAGTATTGACAAGTTAGATAAGCAGTCTTTTGAGCAGATAAAAAAAGAGATGGTAAGAACATTTTTTATGAAGTACATGGTAAGAACATTTGTATGCATATGGTGTTATCTTCTGTATAGTGACTGGAGGCCTTCCCCACTGGTACTTGGGGGGAGGGCTTTGAAACCATGTAAAAATGATCTAATGATAAAAATTCATTTTCCATAGTAATGTTACACAATCTTCTGATTTCTTACCAGCTTTTAACATAATTATTGAGAGTGATTGTGGACCTAGTTATTGCATTTTCACTAATTTAAGGATATTTCTATGATCATCTTTTTATAAATATGCTGGTTTGATAACTTTTGTTATGTATTCCATGTTTTGGCATTGGATGAAGTTTTGTATGGTTGGTCATGTATATTTCTTGTAATTATTGCTAGGTTGAGGAGAAGGGCTTAACAATTGAGACGGCAGATAAAATTGGCACTTTTGTGAAGGAAAGGGGATCCCCTTTGGAATTATTGTCTAAACTTAAGCAAGAGGGAAGCAAGTTCTTGGGACACGATGGATCTATTGATGCACTGAATGACCTGGACATTTTATTTAAGGCTCTGGAAAAATCAAAGTGTATTGGCAAAGTGGTTTTTGACTTGAGTCTTGCCAGAGGTCTTGATTATTATACTGGAGTCATATTTGAGGCTGCTTTTAAAGGCGGTACACAGGTAATTTGTAAGAAACAGCTCAATTTTCCATTACTTTCATTTTATTTGTTCTGGAACCCGAATAATTGGTGACCCTTTAATAGTTAATCCTCCTTCCATAAGGATGCCCATGGATCTTTTCACTTATTACTCATTATCTGAGCGTAGGGATTGACTAGCCAAACACTAGAAGTAGGAGCAAGTAGACATTGAATTAAATTTTGATATTCAACATTGCAGTGAAATGTGCCTATTCCTTGCTACATCAGTGTATTTAGAGCAGGCATCACCGGCGCATTCCCTCCTACAAGATTGCTGCTGTCATATGTGTGGCTGATTTTGTATTGGTTGCATTATATGGTTTATTATTATGCATTAAACTTTTTATGATAGAATTCCTCTCAATTCTTTTACTTTTTCTTGGTAATTGGGATTTGCAAAACAAAGTTAAGATGGCAATATATATATATATATATATATATATATATATATATATATATTTATGTCCATTTTTTTTTATGAGAAATAAATTTTATAAAAAGCGTAAGGCACCCATACATACATAGGAACAAACAAAACAGCCTGGAAAAAACTGCCCACAAGAAGAAACCCAGAAAGACCCAAAGAAACCCTCAACCCTAAGACCCTCAAACCCGAATTAAACACAGGAACAAACAACACAGTACACAAAAAACTTCCCACAAGAAGAAGCCCTAATAGACCCAAAAAAAAAAACCCTCAACCCTAGGAGCCTCAAACCCAGAAAACCCAAGGAGCAAACACGCTACTGAACGTGAGCCTTGCCTTTCCTTCACCAAGAAGACACACTTGCATTGCCATAGTTAATAGAGCTATTTAGATTCCACAACTCCCTCATAGCTTTGTTCTTTAGACGCCCAAGCTTCACAATCCGAAGAAGGTCCTCTCCAATGGCATTCGGAAACTCCAAGGAGGGATCCTCCTCACCATGCGACACCCCACCATTGTCATCAGCGGGAATGTCTGAGGAGCTACATCCCAAATAGGAGGGAGAAGCAACCTTCACTGTAGACAAGTGAGGATTATCCACAAAACCTTCCTGAACATTGACTTGTTCTGAAGGAACCTCCGATAGCTGCTGAGGATGAGGGACTGGTGGAGATGAACATCCCCGAGACCTAGAGGGCCTCGGCTTCAAAAAACCCTGTCGGAGAAAACCCACATCAACACTTGCCAAAGAAGGCCTCTCTGACTTGGCTGAATCTTGAACAGCAAGGCAACCTTTCTCAGCATGAACTATAGAGTTAAGGCTGTTCAACTTCTCAGCAAGTGTAGCAGTTTCAGTCAAATCAACACTCACTTCCATGATAGATGGCTCATCAACAACATTTTTATCAAGGTCTCCTTCTTGAACGAAAACAGACTCACTAGGTCTGTAATTAGAAGTACAAATTCCGTTGTTCTCAATTCCACATCCAGAACCAATATAAGCAGGAAGGCTAATGAATTCTGCAATTTCCATATCTAAATCACCCGCTTGCATAAGATTCTCGCTATATAGATTGACTTCTTTATGCTCAGAATTAATAGGTTGTTGATCGACTGGCCCATCATTAGAAATATTAAGTTTATTGGTCTCACTTCCGTTGGCATGATCACCAGATGCAGGAAGGCCACTCAAAACCTCAGTTTCCATACTAAATGAGGAAATTGCTGTTGTTGTGGGTCCAATAAGCAAATTGAAGGAGGTATTCTCAGGCCTGGGAGGAGCTACCAGAAGTGCCGAAGACAGCACCTCTTGAGGTTTTGAGCACCTATCGCCAGAGACGGAAGTAACCATCAACGCCTTAGGCTAAGCATGAGTGGAAACGGGTTCCAGATAATCAGGGTCAGAAGCAACTGAAACTGACCCAAGGCCTGCAGAAAATTTCTTCACCAAAGCCTTAGACCCAGCCCGTTTGCCACGCTTGGGCTTCAGACCCAGACCAGCCCACTTGAACCTAGAAGCTGAAACCCGGTCCAAAACAGCCCAAAGCCACTCTAGAAGCTTCTTCCATGAACGAAAATGCTCTACGTTCTTCTTCTTCCTAGCCATGCCGTCACCAAGGAAGCAGATTGCACTTGTCTTCTTCTCCGTCGACCCGAGCAGTTGCTCCCCCTGGACCACTTTCGCAAAAGGAGAACCCCCACACAAACGGCAGGACAAGACACCCCCCTCTTAATCCCCTCCGATGTAGACGCCTTAGAAACCAGTGGCCAAGCCTTTGAGTCGAGAAAAGAATTTATCTTCCGCAACTCACCCACAATTTGAGACCAGCCCCATCCTTGTTTTCTACTAGAATGTTAAGATTTGTTGTCTTTTATTTGTTTCGTCTTTACTCGTTAGGAGGGAATGGGGGGATTTTTTCAGATTTGTGAGATATGGGGTGGGAGATGGGCTTAAGATTTGGTTCAAGAATGATGTCTGGTGTGGAGATCAGACCTTGAAGGAAGCTTTCCGGTTATAAATTGTATTGTCCATTTTAAGGAGGCCTCGGTGGCAAACCATATGTTGGTGGCGAGCAACATCTGTCAGTAGAATATCACCTTTATCAGACCCATACATGATTGAGAGTTAGGGATGGTCACCTCTTTCTTCAACCTCTTGTACCCTATTAGGTTGAACAGAGAGGGCGAAGCTAGAATATGTTGGCTCTCCTCTGAAAGGCTGACATTCGAGATTAAATCTTTTTATTAGGTTCTTAACCCCCCCCCCCCCCCCCCCCCCCGCGGCCGATTTGTGCTGGTTTTTCTGTCCTTTATAAAAGCATATGGAAAAATAAGGCGCCTACTAGAGTTGCTTTCTTTGTATGGACAATAGCGTTAGGAAGGATACTGACCCTGAATAATCTAAGAGGCACTTAATAGTGATGGATTGGTGTTGCATGTGTAGAAACAATGGGGAATCCATCGATCATCTTTTGCTCCATTGTGGAGTTGCTAGAAAATTGTATGGGCATCAGTTTTTTGTCTTTCTAGGGTAGAGTGGGTGATGGCCAATCGGGTGGTGGAGTTACTGACTAGTTAGAGTGACCAGTTTGGTAGTCATCGTAACTTAGAAGCTTGGAGAATGGCTCCCCCTTTGTGTGATGTGGTGCATTTAGGGAGAACGCAATTTTCGAAATTTTGAAGACTGTGAGAGAACGGTGGTAGCACTAAAATATTTATTGTTCAACACTCTCTATAGGTGGATAGTTGCTATTAATAGTTTTCTATCAGTTTAAACATTTGGGATAACTAATAATTTAACAATAGACAACCACCTTTTAAGAGATCATTATTAGTATGATAAAGTATTGATTGTTTCATCCACTTATTTGTGTTAACTACAACTATTATGATGGAGGCTCGAGTGAAGGTTTGAAAAAGATGGTGGAAGGTAGTTTTGGGTTTTTTTCTTTTTGGAAGAGGGGGGGGAGGGTCTTGGCATTATAGAAGTGATGGAATGATTTAGGAGCACACTTTTTTTTTTGATAGGTAAGAGATCAATTTTATAGAAAAAGCGTAAGGTGCCCCATTAGTACACTGGAAGTATATAGGGAAAACACTTATCTAGAAATAGAAAAGCGAGGGAGAAAGTCAGAAAAAGAAATATACAAAGGATGGACATAAGCCGAAGTCCAACAATACAAAGAGTGATAGAACAAAGAAAGGATCTCTTCCAAGGATCTTTCCAAGTCTTCAAAACTCCTGTTGTTTCTTTCCCACCATAAGCACCAAAAGACACAAATATGCGCCATTTTCCAAACAACAACACTCCTTGATCTACCAGATGACCACCAACATGCAAGCAAGTCAATAACTCGTCTAGGCATAACCCAAGACATCCTGAAACAGCTGAAGAGAGAATTCCACAAAACAGAAGCCACGTCGCAGTGGAGAAGAAGATGATCAACAGTTTTCTCGGTCTTCTTACACATGCATCATCGGTTGATCACGATAACATGTCGTTTCCTAAGGTTGTCCTGAGTGAGTATCTTACTGAGCGCTGTAGTCCACACAAAGAAAGCAGCCCTAGGAGGAGCTTGAGCACGCCAAACACTTTTCCAGAGAAAGCAACTGCTACCAGCACGAGTGAAGGAGTAAAAGAAGGACTTGACTTTGAAAACTCATTTTATGGAGGGGACCCACCACAAACTGTCTTCATTGTCTCGGTTCACTTTGACTGAGTGAAACAATTGAAAGAAAGAAACAATTGAAAGAAAGAAACAAAGACATCCACCTCCCAATCATGAGCCTCCATGTTGAAGCTCACATTCCACTGGAATGACTCACCCAACAGCTCTAGATTATCCACAACAACGGCGTCCTTAAGACGAGCAATGCCAAATAAAGCTAGAAATGCTACTTTTAGGGTTGTGTCCACACCACAAATCATGCCAAAAACTGATCTTGGAGCCATCCCCCACGACAAATCTAGTGAAACAAGAGAACGAAATCCAGCATGTCCTGATGTTTTTCCATACCCCCACCCCAAAGGCACTTGTCGGCTCGAGAGAGCACCAATCGCCCCTTAGGCTACCATATTTAGAGTCCACCATGACTCTCCACCAAGCATCTCACTCAGACCCATAACGCTATAGCCATTTGCCTAGAATGGCTCGATTGAAAGTCCTCAAGTTTTTGATACCCAATCCTCCCTCAGAGATCGGAGAGCAAACCTTGTCCCATCTGACCAGGTGATATTTAAATTCTTCGCCTATCCCTCCCCAAAAAAAGTCTTTTTGAAGCTTCTCAATACAGTTGGCCACACGAATAGGAATGGAGAAGAGAGACAAGAAATACGTAGGGAGGTTGGAGGGTGTGCTCTTGATGAGGCTAACCCTAGCACCCTTGGACAAATACAACCTTTGCCAACTGGCCAAACGACGCTCCATATTAACCACGATATCATCCCAGGTAGATGTAGCCTTGTGGCACGCTTCAAGTGGCATGCCAAGATACTTCAAGGGTAGAGAGGAAGTCCCGCAACCCAAGATAGAAGCCAACTCGACAACATTGTCCACATTGCCAATAGGAGCACACTTTGGGTGTCTTAGAGGTCCAAATTTTATCTTACTCCTCCCTTCACTTTGAACACCAAAAGCCTAATCCTACATTTAAAAAAATATCAGGTAGGCAAACAACAGATTGAATCATAAATGAAGTTGAAATCTTTATGAATGTGAAAAATATAGTTAGAGAACTTGGAAGCACACTTGGTAAGTCTCAAAAATGCCAATAATAAAATTTTCCTTATTCATTTGGGAATTTTAGGTATTCGTTCTATAAAAGAGAGGGAGTAGAGGTATGGTGGCAACAGTAGCATTTCAATCTAGTGAATGAAATGCTCTTTAGGTTACAGGCAGCACAGCAGCTGGGTTGAGATTTTCCAGCCTAAAGTCGGCTGAAGTTCCTAAGTGCTGCTTTGTTAGTGGAAATGAGGGGAAAGAAAAATCCACGGATAAACTTAGAAATGATGTAAAATTTCAATTTTGACAACTCATTTCTCATTTAATTTTCAATCAAGGGCATGTACTTTGACATTGCCAAAAAAGAAGAAGAAGATGCTTCCTGAGAATGGTCTATTTCTTGACATTATTCAATGGTAATTCTTTAGAAGAGTGCAACTTCTGTCCGGTCATGGCAGAAAACAAGGGTTTTATGCCTGCCAATAAGCAGTCGACACGTCAGCTAGAAACAATAAAAAGAAATGTTGCAAGTACCGGATCCACTCACAACTCCCCATTTTTACCTTCTAAAAAAAAGAAAAGAAAAACTCTCCCCACCGCCCCAAATCACGATCGGACTTCTCTAGGCTAAAGAAAAACTCCCCCACCGCCAACTACCGATTTGCTACCGACCAACCGTGAAAGGGATCTGACGTCCTCGTGGAGGCCCTGGATGTTTGCCCTTCTCTGTTCAAGACATGTTCTCTCACTCAAAAGTAGGTCTCCACTAGGTTTTTTTTCCAGCAAAATGCTTTCTTTATTCTTAAATCATTGACATCGATAGGATTATATGAATCTAACGAAAAACAACGAGAAGAAGAACATTCTTTTATAGTGTCTTACCTCATGAACTCATGTGGGTTGTACCCAACATCTGCTATTTTAGCATCCCAAGAGGATGAACTGTGAGAACCCAGAGAGATCGGACTCGGTACTTAATCTTCTCAAAAAGAATGGATTCGCAAATACCCAGATCTCCAAACTTGTCAGGATACATCCGTTGTTGCTTTTATCTGATCCCGAGAAGATCCTTTTGCCCAAGATTGAGTTTTTCTGTTCTATGGGGGTTTCGAGCTTTGACCTCCCTGGGATCCTCTCTTCAAACCCATTTTTGTTCACAAGAAGCTTAAAGAAACAACTAATCCCCTTCTATGATTTCCTGAAGAGTGACTTGTTGTCGAGGAGAAACCCCGCCGCATGATCGGCACCAACACATTCTAAGAGATCCTGATTGAGGAAGAAATCAGATCCATCGGGTGTTTTGATTCTATTTGATTTTTTTTTTGTTTCTAGCTGACGTGTCAATTGCTTATTGGTGGGCATAAGCCCTTGTTTTCTGCCATGACCTAATAGAAGTTATACTCTCTTTAGAATGCTTTCCAATATCCTTTTTCTGCACCTACTTCCTTTTGTTTTCTGAGGATTTGTTATCACTATCAAAGAGGGGGAAAAAGACCAAGGTTCTATTTAGTTTGGTTGATTGATCCAATTGATTTGCAATTCTTTATTACAAGAAAAACATACTCACAGGATGGGATCCAGACTCCCTCTTTGAATTTTTCCTGTTGGATTAAGATGTAAAGCTGAATTGGTATTGAAACGAATAAACATGAAAGACCCCCCCCCCCCCCCCCCCCCCTTCTCTCTCATCCAAAATATGTTGCTTGAATTGCAAGTCATACCTCTTGTGTCATCTTATAATTGCTGCCTTGTATTACCTTCATATGTGTTTCCAGGGTAATGTGATTAGTTTGTGCATTCCTCAGGTTGGTTCAATCGCTGCTGGTGGACGTTATGACAACCTTATAGGTATGTTTGGTACAAAGCAGGTTCCAGCAGTTGGTGTCAGTCTTGGAATCGAGCGAGTATTTGCTATAATGGAGCAGCTTCAGAAAGACCAGAACCAGGTGATAATAATACTCTGTGTTTCTCTAAACTCGCCTATGTGATTGGTAAATTGGTCACTTGTTTGAACTTTTTGCACTATCAAATGTATAATGGTGAGGGGAAAAAAAAAAAAAAAAAAACCTCCATTCAAAAGATCTAACACCTCGATCCCATATTGGAAAGAGATGAATAACTCACATAGAGTAAATAGTTTGTAAAGATACGCATGAGTGCTAAATCTCACATTGTCTAGTTATTAAGTAAAATTAGGCTTTATAAGGAATTATAGGGAAGCTTCAAATTGACTAGTTTTTTTGGGGTGATAGCGCAAATCTGGCTAGTGCTTTTTCCTGGGTCATTAGAATAGATTTATAATTTATAGAAGTTTTAATGGCTAATGGTCCTTGGATTAAAAGACATTTTCTCCTCCCTAGAATAAGGCGTGGAGGTTGAGGACATGAATTACAGGTACTGGTTGGCCGCTGATAGGTGCATAGTATAATATATGGATATACACACATATATATATATATATATACCTCGACACATACATGTGTATGTGTGTGTATAAAGAAGTCTTTACCATTTTATTATATAATTTCATGTAATAGATTTTAGCAGCAACTAAAGGCTGTCGTAGAAGTTTTTGGTGATCAGTAATACATATAGTCAGTAAATTTATGTGCTATTTCCTTCAATTTTGCGTGTTTTGGCAGACAACACGAGCAACAAAGACTGAAGTGCTAGTAAGTATACTGGGGGATGACCTGACTCAAGCTGCAGAACTGGTAAGTGAGCTGTGGGATGCCGGACTGAAAGCTGAATATCTTGTCAATAAAAGAGTGATGAAGCACATTGACCGTGCTAAAGACTCGAGGATCCCATGGATGGTTATTGTGGGGGAACAAGAAAAGAATGAAGGGATTGTGAAATTAAAAGACATCGAGGCCAACAAAGAAGAAAAAATTCCAAGAAGTAGGGTTGTCGAGGAACTTAAAAGCCGGTTGAACCGATGAAGTCAATATTCGGCTGAGGCATAACTCCAAACCCAACACCAAGGTGTGTTTTATTGCATGCTTTTGAGGGTGTGGCAGATAACAGAGGTCATACATAGTGCTGGAATCGTCTCTGGATTATGAAATTGGGTATCAAAATTGAAATGCCAAGCTTGATTTGGCAGCACCTTCAAAATCGTGAAAGTGAGTATCAATGGAAGGACATGAGACACCTTAAAATCAAGATGCCAAAGGGATCTCTTCTAAATTAATTCCCTTGCTGAATTGACTAATTTGGAGGCAGAAATTAAAAGTATTTTTTATATCATTTTATTTTATTTTTTTGGATTTGGGGTTGGTTTGGAAGGATGAATATTTAATGGGAAGATGGGTATCACATTCCCTACCCACCATACTTGAAGAGTTAAAGAGTTCTCACATGCAAACTCCATGCCTTTAATATGTGAGAGGCCCACACTATCTCTTTAATATCTTTGGTAGATGATTTTTACAAGCAAACAAGTATAGTTAGGGATAGAAATTTCTTGCAAACTGAACAAAAGAAAGAAAGAAAGAAAAAAAAAGTCTCTAACAGTGTTAGGTGCCCTTTGGCTTTATTATGTAAGAAGCACATACTTAAAAAGTTTTTACATATTTTTTTTTAATAGCGTTAATAAATTAAAAAAAAAAAATTTGTTACATGTTCAAGAGACACAGCACTTCTAGTGATTGGATTTGAAGAATTTCAACAATTCAATTTGCAGAAATTTTTTATCCCATTGTTAATATATACAAGACAGAATTTATAAGGTGCATATTCCATTTGGTTCAATATTTACTAAAATGGATTAAAATATGAAAGCAAAAAGGCCTAAATATAAATATGTACGAGTAGTCTACAGATTGGAACAAAAACGTTGAGAAAGAAAAATGATTACATATTTTCTACTATTGCTTTTACTATATTCTAGTTTAATAAAATGCTTATATTATTTTATTATAATCTTACAAGATATTGTCGAAAGTCAAATAATTTAGGAATTTTTTTTTTTTTCCGAGTAAAGTTCAAAGATTTGAGTATTTGTATAATAAATTTATCAAGAAAAACATTTACTGTGTAATATACTTTCAGCAGTCAAACATATATTTTTCAAAACATTGCAGTCTAGTTTGGTATTTTTTTTTTTTTTTTAATAAAATACGTATTTATATGTATTATATGATAGAATGCATATATACTATTGACCATGCAGATGAGAACCCTAAATTGCAATACAAAAATTTGTTAGATTTGCTTCCATCTAATTCCCAACAATGTTAACACAAGTCCATGACAAAACTGTTTGTTGGTGGAATTCTGTGTAAGAGTAATACTATAAAGAGGACCAGAGTCTTTCGAATGTTTTCTCTAATGTTAGGTGGCTTTTAAAGTCATCAATGGATTAAAATTTAAAAATCATCTCAAATTCAATAATAATTTTACAAGCCAAACAATATTTGAAAAGATACGATGAGAACTCTAGTCCTTCTTATAGCATTACTCGTAGCTTTAAAATTGCGATCGAATCAAAATTCAATAATAATTATCTCAAATTCAATGGTAACTTTAATAGTCATATAAGACATTTGGGAGGACTCAAGAAGGACTTTAGTCCGCGTTATAACGTTACTCATCGATGCATGAGTCCTCACATCCAGTTCAACAAATATCTAGCTAAAAAACATATTTTTCTATTTTGGTCTTCCATTCTTTCTTTCTTTTGGATCAATAATGAGATGAGTTCTCATCTTGTAACATTTTCCTTATTCGCTTAGAAAGAGAAGAAAATTAAAAAAAAAAAAAAAAAAAAAAAAAAAAAAAAAAAAAAAAAAAAAAAAACTACATATTTTTTCAATATACTTATATCCAGATCAACATTTTAACTGTTCACTCTCACTTTTACATTTAAAATGTATTTTCTTTATCTATTTTCCATATTATTAGAAAAGAGAGAACAATATGGTTTTTTATATTATTAATATAATTAAGGATTTGTTGTAACAAAAATTACTGAGCACGATAAGTCTTTAACCATTTTGTTAAGCCAGATGTCAAAGCATTTTTTGTTACCAGACGAGTCAAAATAGCCTTTTTTTTTTTTTTTTTAAAAAAAAAAAAAAAAAAAAAAAACTATTTTGTTGAACCAAACTGAGTGCTCGGCTGCCTGCCACACGGACACGGTCCACACCCAACACCAACAACCACGGCATTAATAGCAAACAACTGACCGAACTCAAACTGCCATCTAACAAAACAATTTAATAATAGTATACATGCAGGTGATTTTATGCAGGAAGTGTACGTTAATTTCCAACCTCAATAATAATAATAAAAACCTGCACAACATCTTTTACAATTTTTTCAAGATTTAGATTTAATTTTAAATTTTTTATAAAAAATAAAAAAAGAAAGAACTACAAAAAAAAATTTCAATATAATTTTTTTTAAAAAAAAACTAAAGATACTAAATTTTTTACTAAAAATTATGTACTAAGATAATATAGAGCTTATTATTCATTAAAAATAATAAAAATAATTAATAAAAAAATATATTATAAATACCAATAAATAAACTTTACATCACATCGTTTTATACATTTTACGTTTATTTATGTCACCTAAATCAAATCCAAAAGTCGTTTACAAAATGCGGCCGTACACTGATAATCAAACACTGATTGCCTAAGTGGCTGCCCACTGAGTTGCCGTTGATGGGCCAAGAACAAAAAACATTGGCTCGATCGTCACCCTTCGATTTATGCAGTCTCAGCAAGTTCGGAAGAGGCAGTGTCATCTTATCAAAACCTTTGGTGCTTTATCCACATGATTAAACTTCGTGGGTTGTCCTGTTTTCCCCACCCCTTGTGTAGTTGTATATTCTGTGTCTCAAGAAAAGGATATCTCAGTCCTTCCCACAGTAAAACTCCACCACTTCCAATCTCACTGTTCCACAACGCGTGTCTCCAGATTATAGGTTCGTATCCAGTCAGAGTCAATCAAATTCCTTCTGACCTTACCTGGATGTTGTTCTAAAGTGAAACGTGTTCAATTCTGAAAAACTGTAGCCCACTTCTGATCATTACTCTGCTCTGTGGATGTACGTGGAGGAAATTAATAGAGTATAGAGGGCAGAATCTAGAGAAAAAGGGTGGGGTTGGGCTTGAAAATCATCAATAACTTTACCTTTCCCTACCCGTAAGAAAATTCGTTTTGGTATTGTTTGTGGGTGAAGGCTTATATAGGGTTTGCCTTTCTTTGTTCTTTCAGTTTGATCCCCCAAACCCCACAAACAAACAAACGAGATGGAGGGAGAGGCTGGGGAGTTTCTAGACTGGGAGCTGCTCCACAACTCGGACAATACTGGCCTGGTTAACTCGGTGGGTGCCGCCCTGGTTGAGCCGTCCGAGAAGGATGGAACTCCGAGGAATTTTGAGGGAATCGAGGGTGACTCGGAGGGCATGATCAGGTCCGATCACTTCTCTCTCGAGAATCGGGAGAGGCATGCCAAGACTGCTGTGGAGGGTGATGTGAGCGAGGAGGGTGACTCGGTTCAGTCGGACAATCCGAGTTGGGTCGATCCGGGGTCTGAGACTCGGTACGCTAGGAGGAACTCGGGTGAATTCTGGTCCGATTCGAGTAGCGATCGTTCCGATGAGCGTAAAGTTGGTGAATTTGATTCTAAACACGAACTGGGTCTTTCAGAAACTGTGAAAAGCCAGGTGGGTTTTGAAGGAATTGAAGAAATGAAACCTGGGAATGAAAATTGGGGTAAATTGGGCCCAGATGAGAGTAAATTTAGGGAGTTGGATGTGAAACATAAGGATTCAAGCAAGTTCTGGTCTGATTCTGGCGGGGACGCTTTGGTTTCGATGGAATTCGGGGATAATTATGAGAACCAACGAGAACGGTTGGAGATTTCGAGTGATTTGGACGGTGGAAATGGCTCGATTGAGAACAAAGCAGGTGCAGATGCAGTAGTGAAATCAGATACGAAATCGGGCGGTGAGGGAGACAGGAGGAGGGTAGTTTGGTGGAAGGTTCCTCTTGAAGTCTTGAAGTATTGTGTTTTTAGAGCTAGCCCGGTTTGGTCGTTCTCCATGGCCGCCGCAGTGATGGGACTCGTTATCTTGGGAAGGAGATTGTATAAGATGAAGAGGAAGAGCCAGAACTTGCAGCTGAAGGTTACTATTGATGATAAGGTCAGTTTTTACATTTATTTGACTATTTTTTATTGTTTTTGTGGTGAATTTTTATCAGGTCTGGAAATCGAAATGCAAATGCATTTGTTTGACTGTTCGCTTTGTTCTATCAGTAGTTTGCCTTCTAAAGTTCCCATATTTAATTAAGACTTATTTTTGGTGTGATAAAAAACTCATTGCTTGGTTAATTTTTCTTATTGCTCATAGTTTTTGACTAATTGGAAAACGTAAAACCTCTGATTCAAAACGTCAAACCCTAGGACACTATTATAAGTTATGTCTGACTTGTAACTTGGGGTGAGAAATGGACGAAAGTTCAATTTAAAGTTGTGGATCAAACGAGTAGTTGATGTTCTTTCGAGGATATGTTCAAGTTTAGCTTTCGTACAAACATATTGGGGATCCCTTGCACTCTGGCTGTGGTTTTACTTGATAAATAGCGTATTAACATTAAAATATTTCAGATGTAGAAATTTTAGCATCCTACTGACTGACAAGATTGAGGACTATCTTTTTCTGCCCTTAAACATCGAGAATTAAAGAAATGGGGGAGTCTTTCTATGTTCTGCTCTTGAGGAAATCATGGAACAATGCTAGCGTGTCGCTAAGCTCCATGGTTTATTTTGTCACAAGCATTTGCTTGTACTAGTAGTGAGATGTATTTAAATGACAAGCCTGCTCAGTTTATATCGGTATAGAAGTACACTTAGTGTTTGCACTAAGGGATGGGGATCGCATTTAGTGGCACTGCAAGAAGTTTATTGGTTGATTGTCAAACTGACTCACAAAACTGACATTTCTCTTTTCTTTTCATGATTTTAAGAAGTAACACGTCCTAGAAATTGTTGCCATAGAGGGGGGAGCTTAATCGATGGACGTGCCTTCCAGAGTGTTGTGTGACTTGGTGTAGTTTTTAGCAATTTGAGGCAAAAGTTTTAGAAGATGGTTATTAATCAATAATGCTGAATGATACAAGTTTTACCCCAAAAGATAAAGGTCCATAAATTAGTGTTTTGGTATCTGGATGTGTTAATATGGGAAGGAAGATGATGAAAGATACGAGTTTAGTTCAATAGAAAATGATAGTTGTGTTGGAATGAGTTTTCCAAGTCTGCCAGCATACTTCAGACTTGATTCATTTTGGCTATTTGATGTCTGAGGCCTATAACATGCTTCAAGTGTAAAAATTAAAATAGTATGTTGCTGAAGGCTCAGTTTTTCATCTGTGTCCATTTATGAACTGAAAATCCTGATGGAGAAAATCTTTGACCGGCGGAAATCTGACAAACACGGGTTCTGTTCTAGAAATCTTGTGAGAAGTGAACTAGAGCTGAAGGGAGAAATCCAGTGGTCCTTGAAGCAAAGCCAGTTGGCAAGAGAAGGGCATCTCGAGTATCTTTGATGGTTTATTGTGTATGTAGCATGATTAATGACTATATTTTACTGAACAATTTTTTGCAGAAGGTGTCGCAGTTCATGAGCCATGCTGCACGTCTTAATGAAGCGTTTTCGGTGGTTAGGCGGGTCCCCATTATACGGCCTTCGCTGCCGGCCCCTGGCGTGACTCCATGGCCTGCAATGAGTTTGAGATGAGTTCTTGTAAAATAGATACGAAAAGAAGGCAGTGTGTCTACCAGATGATATCCAAGATTTATATGTTGCTTTTGTATTAAACCGTGTGAACTGGCTTTTCCTTTTATGTATGATCTCTGAAGCTGTTAAAGACACTTTTGCATCAATTCGTGTTCAAGTGCAGATTATTATTATCTCTCGGTGTATAAAGTTCTCTTTTTATATTTCATGGCGGTTATCGAATTTGCATATATCAACTGCTTTACAACATGTCGGTAGTGACTTGGTTTGAGTTTCAAGCCGATACGTGAAAACCAAGAATGTTTTGTCATGTTGTCTCGAATGTGATGCATCCTTAGTGAGATAGCTCTCCATTTCAAAATTTTCATCAAAATTTGATGAAAAATTTAAAGAAGGTCACTACAATAAATTCTCTATAATTTTTTTATTTTGGATCTTGTCAGAATTTCATTTTAAATTTGGCTCACAAATTTCATAAGTTATTGAATATTTTATCATTTTTCTTTCATTTCACTTTACTTGTTACTTTTCCTCTCTCCTCACTCATTTTTTTTTTTTTTTAAGTCCTCTCTCATCATTTGTTAGAAGTGGTTGTTTAAAACCAATAAAAAATTAATATTTAGTTAAAATAAAGAAATATTTATAGAGTTTGGTGTATGAAGCTTGTTAAATATTATAAATAAAATAACAAAAGTAGATTATTTAGGTAAAATTTGAAGAGTTCACTAGGACCGGATGCTCTAAATAAGGCATATATGTTACTTGATATTCTTTTGACATTTTTATATTATTTTTTTTATTGACTTGTCATTGTCAATTAATCTTTAAATTAACCTTAAGTAAAAAATATATATATATAATAGTGAATTAATAACGCCACATAGAAGGATAAAAAAAAAAATACAAAGTAATATTTAAAAAAAAAAAAAAAAAAAAAAAACTGTGTTCCATTCTGCCATCTTCGGCACAAACAGGCTTTTCAAATTTATTACGACTTTTAGACATGAATATTTTTGGAGTAATGTTTCACTACCACCTAAATATACAACTTTTTACCACCTTGTCTATGTGACAAGGTGGTCCTCCACTTTAATTTATTTTTAAAAAATAAAAAAAAACTCAAAAAGTAGTGGGGGACCACCTTGCCACATAGGCAAGGTGGTGAAAAGTTGTATATTTAGGTGGCATTGAATCATTATTCATATTTTTGAGTCTAATTGTGAGACACGTGTTTCTGGAATTGGACCTAGTCAAATTCTTTAGCCGAGGATTCTGGTTGGATCTTTCATTTGAAAGTGGACCGATTGGGATTGGGATATTTCTTTTTCTTTTTTCTTTTTTAAGTCAAATATTTGCTTTTTTATGAAGATTTTTACGCTCGAGTTTCCAGTGTTATTTCCCGATCCAAACGGGGGCAGTAAGCTCGTTTGGGGGAGGAAAAGAAAAAATAAATAAAAATAAAGAGAAACTAAATGAACATGATAGAGAGACATAGAGTACGAGTTAGGTAGGATGTGAAGAAAATAAAAAATGTGTCGCCATATGCGTTTAGGTCTTTGGGTGGGTTACTTAGGTCTTAAAAAGCGGTTGTGCGCGACTAAGTGGTTTTTGTCAAATAAAGGAGTCTAAAATTCACTTTCCACAATTGGTTACATTCTAACTGTCGTCTAATCTCGTGAAAAATGAAATTTACATCAAATTAGAGCTGAACGACACAAAGGATTGCGACTAGTGTCGATGGAGGCAGAAGATGACGGGGAGCATGGTGGAGAGGTGTGTATCGTGCTGAAACTAGTTGAAGAGCGTAGATTTAGTTTCGAAAAACTCGACCCGAGATCCTATCCAAACTCGGCGGAAGACATAGTGGATGAAGGAGGTAGCCAGTGTGAGCTGTGATGTTGGTAGAGAAAACAGATAAAATGTCTCTATAAATGAAGGTAGGGTTAGAAAAAACTCTAACAAGATAGGGGCCTCAAAAGAGGCTGTAGCATAGGGGAAATGAGGAGGCGGGGAGGAGAAAAGGGAGAAGAGGGAGAGGAGGGGGAGGGAAGCACAGAGCTTCTCACCTCTCTTGGAGTTTGGGCTATGAGGCTTTTCAGAGAGGAGAGGCTTGGGAGAGACGATCGCCTAAGCCTTTTTTTAATGTTTTTTGAAAGTACGCAGAGAGTGTTTCGTTCAGCTCCAAGAGAACTGTTTGTCTAATCTTAATCGTATGTATAAAGTTTTTGAACGCCCTTTCCTTATAAGTTAATTTTCAAAAGTGAGTTTGTTATGTGAATAGTTTATTGAACAAGCAACGAGATAATTTGATAGATTTTGAGGAAACCTAAACTCTTTAGATTTTGAGGAAACTTAAGACCTTTTTAAACACAAAGTTTGAGATTATATCTGCTTCCTTATTCATTCAATAATATAGTTTAAATAGAAGGGATACAAGACTTAGACTTGGAGTAGAACTCCTTAATGAGACCTACTTAGAGATAACTCACACTCAGCTAGGAGATAACTTCTACACAACTTGAAGTTTCATCCCTACACACAAATAAATGCACCGTAGTGCTACAACCCAACTGACTCTAACATTTAATCTTTCATGATATGATACATTGCCACCCTATAACACAATTTTTTATCACCTTTGCCCACGTTGTAACTTTTACTTCTTTTTTTTTTTTTTAAAAAAAAAAAAAAAAAAAAAAAAAAAAAAAAAAACCTTAAGCTAGGGGACCACCTTGCCAATGTGGCAAGGTGGTCGAGAGTTGTGTCTTTTCTCTAATCCTAATACCACACTGACATTAATAATACAGATAAAGCAAACTACAAGATTACAATATGTAATGAACTACATGACTACCATATGTAATCCAACTACAACACTGACAAATAATAAAATATAGTAACAGATACTAAGTACTCCTAATGCAATACTAACTTCACAACAAAAGTAGATACTACGTATGCTAATTCCTTGCACTTTATTATCATAACAGCGTTCTACTTGAAGTTTGCATCATTTGATATCAAAGTTAATCCACACGTCGATTATAGGATATCAGCATATATATATATATATATATATATATATATATATATATATATATATATATATATATATAAGCTCTTTAACATTCTCCAATTTTAAAACATGAATACTATCCGAGGTTTGTATCGTTATCATATACTCATTTTCAACCGGTGGATTGGTCCTCGGCCCCAAATTAAGTCATTTATTGAAGGTGAAAAAATGCAAGCAAATGCTGACTTGACTCTAGTGTAGAGCGGAAGTTTTGCGGCCCTTCTTGCACGTAATGCTGTGAATTGAATACTTGGTAGGCTTGGAGAAATATAATAAGCCAAGCGTGTTGTTACCGCCCTAGTCGAGGAAACAAGACGAAGGTGTCATTTTCTACGGAACTTTCAAATGATGGGGCAGGGCTTCACAAATATCTCCTTGCGCTTGAGAGAGAGAGAGGCACACGGAAAGGTAGCATCCTTTCAAATTATGTGTCTGAATTTAAGAGAATTCAAATAGGTAATTGTGGAGAATTACTTGTGAGACCTATTTGACCGAATAAATAGTTAGACAGTCCAATTTTTATTTAATCATGTGGGTCTCATAAATGGTCTTTCACACAGTTACTTATCCAATTTCTCTTAAATTCGAGCAGATAATTTGAGAAGATCCTCGTCTCATAAAGATAGCCTAATGCATAAAATAATAATATCCCATTTCAAGTTAGACAACACTTGGCTTGTTTATTCTTCAACAGGCATAGCACTAGTTATTACTAAAATCTAACATTTTTTTCTTAATTTTTTAGTACCCTCCAAGATCTCTGAGGTTATCCATCATGATATTGGCTACTGATTTGGCCCCACAATTAGAATAACAATTATTGTCTAATTCGCTTAATATTTTATCATTGAATTTAATATAAGTGGCTGATTCTGTTTAGAATAGGATCCTCTCCATCTGAAGAGGAATTATTTCATTATCCTCAATGGCGTGTCCCTTTTTAACCTTTTAATATCAACGGCTCCCTGTTCAAGTTGTTTCAACACTACCAAAACGATACGTAATTTTATTATTATTATTATTTCTATTCAACGAGGGAAAAGGGGAAGAGGAATGTGATTATGTTGTTTAACATCAATGAAGTGGCATTTTCTTTTTAACATCAGATCCTCCTCATTTCAAGGGGGATGAACTATTATGGTCCATATTAAATTATATTAAATTTTATAAACCTAACAGTGTATATATTGTCATGTTATGGCACTATGGACACTATTAAATGCAACTAGTCAAAACCTGGATCATTCTATTTAAATGTGGCATGTCGTTTAACGTAATCAACCGATCATTTAACACTTATCCCAGATGAAGCGTTTTGCTATTCTAAAAAAAAACTCACTCTCCAGTCGGACCAGTACCATTCCACAAAGCTAGAGATAATTAGCCTCCAAAAATGCATTGCTAATTACAAGAGTGAGCTAACTGGTGAGAGAGTAATGTTATACATTACACTAGTATCTCATTATATTGACATGATATTGCAAATTCATCTTTAAATCAGTCATTGTTAAAAAATAAATAAAATTGTAATGGTGGATTAGCAATACCTGTCAGCACAGTGAAATACTGATTTGGTATATAACAATACTCTTAATGAAACTTATGAGCGATATATTATATGATATTGAATAGGTGTATTCAATTGGGAGTTGCAACTTGGTGTCTTGGTTGCTGCTGATTGTTGTATATTAGAAAGAGAAATAATTGTTGTACAACTCTTGATATAATTCTTGTACAACTCTAACAATTTTTTTTCAAACTAACCATTAGATATGTTTTATTATATGTGGGTCTTAAATATCCAATGGTTAAGCTTAAAAAAAGTTGTTAGAGTTGTACAAAAATTGTACGAAAGTTATAAACGTATCATATTTCTATTGGAGATTTGGAAGAATGGGTTGGCTCAACAGCCTGAACTTGAAGGGTGCTTTTTCCATATCTCGGACAGTACAGAAAAATGGCAGGTTGAGAGTTCAAGTGAATTCCTGAGTCTCGAGGGGGAATCAAAGAGACTTGCTTTTTTTTAGAAAAACACACACATACACACAAAGAAAAAAGGAATCAGAGGGACTGACAGAAAATGAAGGATGTTTAAGAGGCTTTCACCACAAATCAATTGAACGAGAGATGACTCCTAAACGAGTTCTTCTGTGAATTTTGTCTTGCTCATACCTTCAACAGAGTTATTTCTTGAGATGAGGGATACTAGAGCTTGTTGATGACATTTAATACTCCTTTTCTTACACATCCCCCAACTTCAACTATCTTGCATAGTAAACAGTAAGAACTCAAATCACAATCATAGCCATGATTCAGAGCTATGGTACCACAGTGAATCAAAGGAGGGGCAGAAAGGGGTTAACATGGGGCAGTTTGTTTCTAATGATTGAAGATTGTATTCACTGCACATGTCCATTATTTGCAATAAATACACATTTGCCACAATTACATTAACGATAACACTACAACAAAGTCGTCTTCCACAAATACATTAGTGCTAAATCCTAGTTGCTAATATTGCTCCACAAAAATGATTTAGGCACAGAAAATATGGGGAAAATGAGTCCCCAATTCATAATTAGGTATGGAGTACTAAAGATTAGTGGAACTCACTTTACAATAGGTGGCTGGGCCAACTGTTGCAGCTGATGGACAACATGAGACATTCTGGGGCGCATAGATGGGACATGCTGTGTGCAAGCGTAAACAAGGTCTACCACCTTTTGAATGACACCAGCCTCCGGAATATCAGAAGAAGAAGAAGATATGTGAGGATCCAAGAGATCTGGGTAGCGATGAGCCTGAACCAGAGGCGTAGCCCATTCAAAAATACTCTGCCAACCTACCGAATCAACTGCCTGTGCAGGCCTACGCCCACTCACAATTTCAAGCAGCAGCACACCAAAACTATATACATCACTCTTTGTTGTAAGCTCATTTCTGTACACAAATTCTGGAGCAAGGTATCCATACGTGCCACCAGCCATCACAGTCCGCTCATGCATCACTTCATATGGCACAAACTTTGATAGGCCAACCCCCATTAAATGTGCTCCAAACTCTTCATCAAGTAGTACATTACTGGCACGTATATCTCGATGCACAACATGTGGCTTAACCTTGTCATGCAGGAATCTGTTTCAAAATATATAAAAAGTAAGACTCAAATTAAAGCACATGAGTAAGCATCAACTCTACCACCACACCAAGAGAAAATTTATTGGTCATATGCCAACAAGTTCATAAGAAAGAATTTTAACACAAGTTTATTGTTGTTGTTGTTGTTGTTGTTACTCTGATTATATATAATTCTTCATTTTCTTGTTATCCTCTTATTATTGCTATATATTGTTTATTATGGCTGAAGATAATGTTGGAAAAAGTAACACGTCCATTGCATCCATCACTATCTCAAACTTTGGAAAGAAGATGTATGATATGATTTTTCTTAGATACTACAACAAACAATTAAAGAGCATGTATCAACTACATATTGCATCATTTGCCTATTAGAAAATACAGTCAAGATGTGACATATTGGCGATACATTTCATGTTATCTACAATATAATTAAAAATAAATTACTTTTAAAATATTTGTTATATGACATGTTTAATCTTATGTGACAACGCACCAACATAAGTTCCTCGGAAGAATCTCATGCTAGAGACTTGAGCAACTATAAAGCATCATCCATGCATAATCAATATGGTCTAGTGATCCTCTTTTTTTTTTTTTCCCCTTTTTTCTCTATATTATTTTTTCTTTTTTAAATTCTTTCCTAAGGACAAGATGGTACCAGGGGAAGAAGAAGGCATGCACAAGCAAATATAACTTTGACAAATATATGCAGAAACATGAAGACAGAATAAGAATTACAAGGCACAGAAAGAAGGAAAAATATATACATACGCAATTCCTTGAGCAAGAGTTGTGGCAATTTTCATTCTCATAGCCCAATCTAAGCTCCGGCCCCCCCTTGGGATGTGGTGTAGCCATCTATCCAAGGGCCCATTAACTATGAACTCGTAAACAATGTAGCGGTCACCATGATCATAGCAACATCCCTTTACGGCCACCAAATTTGGATGGTGAAGCCTTGCAACCCTTCCAATTTCAGAATAGAACTCCTTTTTCCTCTGAAAGCTAGATCTCTTCAACCTCTTAACTGCCACCCTTGAGCCATCAGGTAGAAGGCCACTATACGTGCCACCCGTCTTGGCATCTCCAACTAGACGGTTTCCTTCACTAAAGTTCTTTGTAATTGACTTTAGTTCCTCTTTGGCGAAGACTTTCCATGATGGGGGGACTAATGCAGAAGCTGCCGGATTAGATAGTTTGCGAGACCGTCTGCGCTTCTTGCTCCGCTTGTAGGCAAGAAGCCAAACTACTACAGCTAATGTGGTGCAGAGGATCAAGCCACTTACAACTGCAAGGATGATAAGATATTCCTTGTGGCAGTGCAAGTGGTGGCATATGCTTCCTGAAAGAAATGGAAAATAAGGTCTTCTCCATATGGTTACCATATATGGATAGAAACCAACAAATCATAACTAAGACAAAAAAAAACATAAACAAGAGCAATTAACTTGAAAGAGAGACAAAGTACATACCTATATCAATCATGCATATAAAAGCATGAGACATGTTGCATTTCTCACTAACAAGAGATGCTGATCCATTAGTCACCAGTGTACATAAATCAAACGAATTGTTGATGTGGCAGGACAAACTAGAGCAATTGGATTGAACAGTTGCATCAGGAAAGATGGACGCATTCCAATAATATGTATTATCTGACCACTTCCAACCAGAGCCGATAGTAGAGTTGATACCTCTTCCTCCAATCCAACAGCCTTTGGCAACTTCACCACATAGGCTACGAGCAAAGCTCAGTTCTTGAAATGATGTTAATGCTAGCAAATGCCCACCATAACCTTTACAGAGGGTCTCTGACTCATTCCATGACTGGGAGCTTCGCATATAACCAAAGCATTTACTTTTATTAAGGCCAATGACCCAACCATTAGGACACGATGCTGTGCACAGAAAAATGAAGCACTTTAACATAATAGCTAGTGCAAAATTGAGAGAAGCCATGAACAGAAACCAACACATTACAACAAGACAAATTTCTATATGTGACACTACTTGGGATATTATTTGATATAGAATATGATAAACACTGTTAACAGCACAAACAAAAAGTTGCATGTTATCAGCATTGAGGATGTACGTCAAAGAACACAAATAAGCAGAGCATATGAGAAAATCACGATGCATCTACAACACCTTTTCCTCTCTTGATCCAGCTCATCTCTGTTAATAGATCTTGATAATGTATCTTCCAAAGACATGCAAAAAAATATGGCATTATTTTTTTAATATATTTTTTTTAATAAGGACGTAATCATAATGCATCTTTTAATGTCACAAGTAACTCTGCTGATTTTACACAGGTATACCATTCTCTCACAACAAAATGGGTTCATGCCACCTAAAACTGGTGCGGGTGTCAAGTACCCAGTGGCCTATATTCAAGGGGAGATAAAACTGAATGCCTCTTACTATAGGACAATTAATTTTCAGCCATCACTTGTAAGGAAACAATTCTATCAATTAAAAGACGTGTTCCTCGTCAGTAAAGAAGTTTCACTCTTTGTGATCCGGCGAATTATTCTACTTTTTAGTCCTCTCTTGAGGCATTTCCTTTAAAAGTTTAACTGATTTACAAATCAAATAACTTACCCAAAGAAGGAAAATATATATATATATATATATATATATATATATATATATATATATATATATATATATATATATATAACATCTATCACAGAGAGCAAAGTTAAATACCCAGAATGCTTATTTTACCATTCCTTGTACGTTTTGTACAAAAAATTCCTAAATTATATGAAAGACACAAAAAATCTTGCTTTAACAAAAAAAAAAACTACCCATTTCATTTTTGATGCGGTAACTAAGTATGCTAATGGAAAAAAAAAAATATATATATATATATATTCTAAAATATTTTCAAGTACAAACAACAAGAACTAACTCATGGAAGTAATTTTAATGTTAAAAAAATAAAAATATATATAGAAACAGTAAGTTACACACTTACACACACCTTTACCAGCTTCACTCGAGCCGTTAAATCCCTAAAAAATAAAGAATAGAAGCTTCAGTTCAGCTTTTAACACAATGTGAATTGCCTCAATCGTAACATGCAAGAATGTATACTGTATTTACCGAAGCTTGTACGCGGAGCAGAGCACAAGTAATGAGGAGCAGTACAAGTTGCAGATCAGCTAGTGTCAGCTTCATTTCCAAAACCCTAGAAAGGAAAAATTGAAACTGTTAATTACCAAACCAGTTGCAGAGAGAAGGTTAAAACAAAAATTCATAAAGTAAATTACTTACGAAAGGAAAATATCAGCACATTACGAGTAAATCAAAATTTCCACCTGTTTGGAAACCAAACAAAGAATCAGATTGACACACTTTCATATTCCTTTCTTTTTCTTCCTTTTTGTCGGTAAACGCAGTGGGTGGTCAACCAGGGATGGAGCCATGGGGGTAGCCGGTAGGTGTGTCCATGAGCTGGGCCGGGCCGGGCCGGGCCGAGTTCGGACACATTGCGGCCTTTTTTTTCTTTTTTCCCGGTCCTAACAACAAAATGCTTATTACAAAAAGTATACCGTCAATACATTTGATGATTTTGAAAAGTATATTTTAATTTTGAGAAATGATAAAAATCATTCATCCAACCTATTTCCGTACAGTAAATGAATAATATTAAATTTTGATCGAATAATAATTTTTAAAAGGATGTCAAATTTAAGGGATAAAAGAAAGATATACGAATCTTATTATAATATTACTCTAAATATAATATGACCACCATGACCTTAATTGATATAAATATGATTTCAGATTTATTACCACAACTTTTTTTTGTACTCATAACATCTAGTCGTGGGGACCTAATTGTCCTATACATAGCCAATGATTTATATATCTTTTCATTAGGCTTGACAATTTTGACACGACCTGCGAATTTAACACGAACACGATACGAATATATAGGGTTTGGATTTAGGCTATAACCCGTTTATGACCCATCAACCCGTTTATGACACGTTTATGACCCACCAACCTGTTTATGACCCGTTTATGACTCATCAACTCGTTTATATCATATTTATGATGCGATAATTACACATTTTTTTACCAAATTAGTTAAATGGGTTGACACGCTAACCTAATGGATTGATACGCCAACTAAATAGGTTGACACGACAACCCAAATTGCCAAGCCTACTTTTCATTGAGGTTGTAATGTTTTTTTTTCATTGAGGTTATAATTGAAACAGAAGAATTGGATGTACATAAGAAAAGGATACATAGTTTTGCTTGTTAATGCATTTTAAGGGATGTTTTTGTTTTTTTCTATGAAAAAATGTTCTAATATAATATAAAAGTAGAAATTGTGGGATCATTTGATAATGCTCCTTGGGAAGAGTATTTTATTTTTTAGCAAAAAAGTAAAAGTATTAACAAACAACTTCAACCACTTTATATACTCACAAAAATACTCTAAACTATTTTAATATTTATATCACACTAGAAAACTTTTTCAACCCAACAAAAAAAAAAAAAAAAAACCTGTTTTTTAAGTGTTTTGTTTTTAAGTTATTTGTTAATGTTTTTGCTTGGACCGAAGAAAGAAAGAAAAAAAAAAGTTTTAACAAAGAAAGAGCTATAAAACCTTAATCAGGGGATTTCTAACCATGTTACAGACAAAATCAAAGCCATTATTTTTTCATGAAATCAGAGGTACAACATGGAATGAACACATTTTACAGTGATAGTTACATAAAAAAAAAAAAAGAAAAAAAAAAAGAAAGAAAGAAAGAAGAAGAAGCTAGTCACCACTTATGGGAGGTATAATGGCTAACTCATCATTGTCTTTAACAGTTGCTGACTCGGTGGCATATTCCTCATTTAGAGCAAGAACCATGCACCCACGGATCTCTTCCAAGCTAGGAAACCTAGCAACTAGATCATTTAAACAATCATGGGCAGAACTACCTGATGACACCTCTAATTGCATCTCACTCAAGCCAGTCAGATCTCGAGCTCTTGCAAAGAACAAACCTTGATCTTAACAGATGAACCTTCGTTCCCCTCAGGTATAGTATCCATAGTTTGAGTCTTAATCTTTCTTTCCATTATATATGTCATAGAACACCAAGCCTAATGGATTATTGGAGATTAAACATGTTTCCCACAATGATAACACTACAATTTCAAATCTATAAAAACCATGACAAAGATTAAAAAAAAAAAAAATACTAAATTCATATTACAATAGATCAAAGCAAGAACCAACTTGGTTTTCATGTACAATAGCAGTCACAGAGATGCTGAAGAGATATATTTTTTGGAGTAATGATCAGACAATGCCCACATTCGCCCTATGGCTTGAAGAATAGATTACAAATTCAAACATGTAAATGAACTCTAAACAGACAGGTTATCACAAAATAAAATCATTCCAGACAGTAAAATCCATGCCCAAGGTGGGTGGGAGAATCAGTTTCTGTTCACTAATATGGCCGACGATCTCTGAAGGCAAAATCTGCGCAAAATTCATAAATTATCATGTATTTTGACAAGCATATTGTCACACCTGTAGAGTTTGTGACTTGCTTTCATCGAGCCATACCGTGGGCCCCTCTTTTTTCCTTGACTTGTCTTTCTTCACACACGTGTCTATGTGGTTTTTTTTTTTGGGTAGCTTCCGCAGAAGCGTGGTAAGAAGGGTAGCTTCCGTAGAAGCGTGGTGGAAAGAAGCTTCTCGTGGAAGCTTTGTGCAGAAAAATGCATAAGCCTTTTGTTGAAAAAAAAAGGGGGGCCTCATTCGGACCTTTAGTGGCAGTGTGCGAAGAAGACATTTTTGAACCGAAGAAAAAGAGTTACAAGCAGCAGGTTTCGGTAGTGTACCCTTTGGGAGAGAGATAAGTCTATTTTGTCTCTTTTGTACTCTCACTTTTATTTCTCACTATTTTTCTGGTGTAGTGAGAGGTAAGGGAACTATAGAGATTTTTCTCTTTTGTATTTAGTTCTCCTTTGTTGTGTGAGAGTGAGATAAGGGTGTATTGTGATTTTGGGTTTGAGTGGTTTCTCTTTGTATTGCACTTTGTACTCCATCCTTGAAAAGTGAATTTCTCCTGGATCGTTTCTGTCAGTGGATGTAGGCTTATTAAGCCGAACTACTTAAATCTTAGTGTCTCTTAAGTAGTGTTGTTATTTGCTATTCTATAATTTTTCTGCTTCTTTGGTGATCCTAGAATATTAGTTTGTCACAACAAATTGGTATCAGAGCTTGGATCTTTATTTTGTGGGATAGCTACTGCAAAATTTGAAGTAGAAAAATTTGATGGTCAAAATAGTTTCAATTTATAGCGACTCAAGATGCGGGCTTTGTTACAACAACAAGGTTTGGCGAAGATTTTTTATGGCAAGGTGCCATCAACATCAGCAAAGGAAATGAAGGAACTTGATGAAAAAACCCATAGTGCAATTTTGTTGTCTCTTTCAAATGAAGTTGCTAATGAAGAAACTGCTGCTAAACTTTGGAAGAAGCTGGAGAACCTGTACATGAAGAAGTCTTTCATTAACCGGTTGTATTTGAAGCAACGGTTATATACCCCCAAGATGAAGGAATGTATACCTCTTTGTGATTATCTTGATGAAATTAATAAAATTCTTATGGACTTAAAAAATATTGATGTTCAAGTAGATGATGAGGAGCAAGCCTTGATTTTGTTGTGTTCACTACCAGATTTGTTTGATCATTTTGTCAATTCAATGTTGTACGGTAGAGATACCATCTCCTTAACTGATGTTAAATCTGCTTTGAATTCTATGGAGTTGAGGACAAGATTGAATGGGAAATGTAGTAATAATCAGGCTAAGGGTTTATTTGTTAAGGGTTGTTTGAAAAATTCCTCTAATTTTAGAGATCAATCATGTGAGAGAGACATAGGAAGCCAATCCAAGTCTAAGAAGAATGTTCAGTGTTACTATTGCAAAAAGTATGGACATTACAAATCGGAGTGCCCGAAGCTAAAAAATAAAGAGGAAGGTGATAAGCTAAGTTCCTCTTCCGTGGCTGGTGTTGTCGAAGGAAATTTTGAGGCTATAAAATTTGTCCTTGCTGTTACTGGTTCTGATGGTTGTTTTAGCGATCAGTGTGTCCTTGATAATGCTTGTACATTTCATAAGTCCTCTAAAAGGGATTAGTTTACTACCTATGAGTCAGTCAATGGTGGTTCAATCTTGATGGGAAACGATGTTGTCTGCAAGATTGTTGGTATGGGTACAATCAGGATAAGGATGCATGATGGGATCATGAGGACTTTGAAGAATGTTCAACATATACCAGATTTGAAAGAAAAAAAGTCATATTTCTTTAGGCACTTTGGCCTCTCTTGGATACAAGTATTCCGGTGAAGGTGGAGTCGTTTGGTTTTGCAAAGGTTCATTGGTTATAATGCAAGGTAACAAGGTTGATGGCCTCTATTTTCTTCAGGGAAGTACGGTGACAGGTTCAGTTGATGTGTCTTCAAACACTACTCTGTTATAGCATATATGGTTGGGTCTTAGCAAGGAGGTGAAGCTTCAGGTAGAGATTCACAGAGGGTGCAAGATGGCACTCAAGATCAACCCATCATAGACAGCCATGGTTTCGATTTTGATGATGAAGATCCACAAGAAGAGCAAGAGACTAGTATTGGGGCTGGTAGACAGAGGAGGCAGATTAGGCTACCTCAGAGATATGGTTTTGCAGATATGGTAGCGCGTGCACTTACTGTGGTAGAGGAAACTGCGGTCCAGGAGTCTTTCACTCTTTTAGAACCCGTCACAAGTAGTGATTATGCATTTTGGGTTGTTGCCATGAATGAGGAGATTGAGTCTCTTCATAAGAACCAAACATGGGATTTGATGAAATTGCCAGAGGGTACGAAGGCTGTCTGGTTGAGGAGATCCTTGTATGACTTGGAACAATCTTTGGGACAGTGGTACAAGTGTTTTGTGTATTGTAGGTAATTTTCTATGTTTATTTGTTGCTCTATATTGGATGACATGCTTATTGTTGCTAAAAGCACGTTTGAGGTTAAGAGGTTGAAATATTTTTTGGGTAATGAGTTTGAAATGAAAGATTTGGGTGGTGCAAAGAACATCCTTGGGTTAGTGAGTACTCAGTATGATGCATATTTCAGACTCTCAGCAGTGTTAGCACTACAGAGTGAGGATAAGGAGCATTCCATATCGCATGTACCTTACTCTAGTGTAGTTTGGAGCTGCACTTGTCCAGATGTTTCACATGCAGTCAGTGTTGTTTGTCTTGGAAAGGTTCATTGGCGAGCAGTGAAATGGATACTTCGTTATTTACAGAGCGCTACAGATGTTGGTTCAGCCTTTGACAGAGAAAGTGGTATCGGTTCTAGGGTCATTGGGTATGTTGATTCAGATGATGTTGGTGATCTGGTTGTGACATGAGGAGATATCGCATTGAAGAAAATTGTCTATAACGAAAACCCAGTGAATATGTTGACTAAGCCAGTTTTGATTCTCAAGTTCAAGAGGTACCTAAACTTAATTGTTGTTTGTAGCTTGTGATTACCCTTAGGGATGTTGGAGGAGACGCAATTAGGAGATTTGTGTTGAGGACTTGATGAAATTCAAGTCAAGGTGGAGATTTGTAGAGTTTGTGACTTGCTTTCATCAAGCCATACCATGGGCCCCTCTTTTTTCCTTGACTTGTCTTTCTTCACACATGTGTCTGTGTTTTTTTTTTTTTTTTTTTTTTTTTTTTGTAACTTTCTTTGGAAGCTAGCTTATTGTAGAAGGTTGGTAGAAAGAAGCTTCTCGTGGAAGCTTTATGCAAAAAAAAGGCATAAGCCTTTTGTTGAAAAAAAGAAAGAAAAAAGGCCTCATTCAGACCTTTGAGTGGCAGTGTGCGAAGAATATATTTTTGCGTTGACGAAGAAGAGTTCCAAGCAGCAGGTTTCGACAGTGCACCCTTTGGGAGAGAGATAAGTCAATTTTGTCTCTTTTGTATTCTCACTTGTATTTCTTGTTGGCGTGAGCTGTAAATATGCTAGAATGGAAAGTCTACTAATATGGAAAGAAATTAGTGTGCTATGATTATGGCTTGATACTAGGCATGATATTTGTATAGACCAAAAATAGGATGAATTAGCCTCTATTTAATTGTATTGATTCAATGGAAATAATATGAAGTGAGATTATTCCCTAATTGTTAACATGGTATCAAAGCAAGAAATTCGATCCTTGCCCCCTTCCCAGAAAAAACCCTAACCATGCCCTTACCTTTCAACAATGACCGAACCTGTCACCAACGCCGGCAATCCTCCACCACAGACCAACTCCATGCTCACCACTCTCACCCATCAAATGACGGAAGCCCTCTCCAAAGTTCAAACCCCGACCATGTCCACCGAAAATTCGACTGCTCCAATCGGTATTAAGTTGGACGGTTCCAACTATGTCCTTTGGTCCCAAGTTGTCGAGATGTACATCTCTGGCGAACTGACAACGCCATTGTCAAAGGGTGTTGATCAATTCGATGGACCCAACCCTCATTGGTAATTTCATCAGATTTCCCACTGCCAAATTGATCTGGGATGCCATTGCAACGACCCTTATTTTGATGGTAGTGATACTTCCCAGGTCTACGAACTCTGGCGACGCGTAGCTCGGTTGAGATACCGAGCTTTAAGGCCTCTGGCGCGAAATTGACTTCCACCGCCCAAATCCGATGGAATGCACCGCCGACATCCACCACTACAATGCCCTAGTCCAGGAAGACCGGGCCTATCTCTTCCTCGACGGGCTTGATGATCGACTCGACCACATCCGGGGTGACGTGCTCCAGATGTGCCCCTTTCCTTCCATCGAGCAGGCCTACACCCACGTCCGTAGGGAAGCTCTTTGGTAGGCCGTCATGAGCTCCGATGATCCAGAAGTGAACCCCAGCGCTGTCTTGGCTACCAAGGGGTTGAAACTAAATCCAGCCCTTTCATATGTTGGTGCGGCCTCCTGCCCGCACTCAGGAAAACAACATGTGACCCCTAGGTCACGAAATACCGAAAATGCCCCTACTAGCATAAAATGTTCCCACTGTGGGAAACAAAATCACATGAGTGATAATTGCTTTAAAAAAAATGGTTACCCTGACTGGTGGTATGAATTGCAGGCAAAGAAAAAAAAGACTATGGGGGTGCAGATACAAACATTGGCACTGTGGCTATAATGTCACCTGAACCTCACCTTTCTCTAGTTCCTCACACCAAGTCCCCGGATGTGGACCCGGTCTCAGATTTAGGTAAGATTGGTTCAGGTTTAGCAACCTCCTCCAATGATGGCAACTGTAATGCTTGGCTCCTTGATTCCACAACCACAGATTACATGACCTTTGATGATACCGATTTTACTACAAGATCTACCCCGCGATGCACTTGTGATGAGAATGCTAATAGGGTAGTCTCTCCGGTTATAGGAGCTGGCACCGTGTCCCTGTCCCCTTCTCTACAACTATCACATACATTACTTTTCTCATCACTCTCACATAAGTTACTATCTGTTGGCCAAGTTACTAAAGAATTAAATTGTGTTGTCCTAATTTACTCTCATTTTTGTCTTCTTCAAGATATTCTCACCAAGGAGATAATTGGGCATGGTACTAAAAGGGGGGGGGGGGGGGGGGGGGGGGGCTCTATTACGTGGATGATGTCAGCACAGGTCATGTTTTTCACGTAAGTAGTGATGGGCGGGAACGGCAAATACAGTTATGGCATTAACGATTAGGGCATCCAAATTTTGGTTATCTGAAGCATGTACTCCCTGAACTTTTTTCTAATATGGTGCTTTCTAAATTGAAATGCCCTACCTATATTGTAGCCAAAAGTCACCGTACTTCTTATTTGCCAAGTTTAAATGAAAGCATTGTTTCGTTTACACTTGTTCACTCTGATGTGTGGGGTCCCTCCCCGATTTCTATTGTCTCGAGAGTTCGTTGGTTTGTCATCTTTGTTGATGACTGTACCCGCATGACATGGCTCTACTTGATGAAAAATAAAGACGAAGTGTTCTCGATCTTTCAATCGTTCCATGTGATGATCCAAACTCAGTTTTCTGCCAAACTCTGAGTTATCCGGTCTGACAATGGTGGCGAATATGTTAATCAGCGTTTCCGCACCTACTTCGACCACCATGGACTCATTCATGAGACATCATGTCCTCAAACACCTCAGCAAAATGGTGTGGTTGAGCAGAAGAACCGTCATATTCTTGAAACTGCCCGAGCTCTACTACATGGAAACCATGTGTCGACTCGATACAGACCCGATGCAATATCCACCGCTGTCCACCTCCTTAACAGACTTCCCTAAAAAGTCTTGCAGTTTCAGACCCCACTCCAGGTCCTGGCGTCCCATGTCTCCCTACCCACGACCTTCATGCTCCCTCCCCGAGTATTTGGGTGTGTGGCTTATGTGCACCTTCACAAGCACCAACGCAGCAAACTAGACCCATGTGCTCTCCAATGTCTTTTCTTGGGTTACGCTGTGCATTAGAAGGGCTATCGATGCTATGATCCCTCTATCAGTCGACTCTATATGACTATGGATTTCACCTTCTTGGAATCTGAACTTTTGTTGGACCAAAAATGGTGCAAACCCAAGTGTAGGTTTTCGCAAGTATTAAATCACTATAAATCTGAGGTCGATCCACAGGGAATGATTAGACACAAGAGAATAATTGAAAAGAAAAAAAAAAATTGCTTTTGATTTCCACTCGAAAGTGGAACAAAGAAATATAATTTAAATTAAAAAGTAAACTATGAAACTAAAATAAATAGATTTGCTTTGGAATAAAATATTAGAAAAGACTAGGGTTTCAAGGATCCACCTAGTATTTTGTTACATATTCATGGAACAAAAAAAATATAAAATAGATCAAACGAGATTTTTCGCTTTTGTATTTAGTTCTCCTTTGTTGTGTGAGAGTGAGATAAGAGTGTATTGGGATTTTGTGTTTGAGTGATTTCTCTTTGTATTGCACTTTGTACTCCATCCTCCTGATAGTATAGTTCTCCTGGATCGTCTCCACCAGTGAATGTAAGCTTGTTAAGCCGAACCACTTATATCTCAGTGTCTCTTGAGTTTGTGTTGTTATTTGCTATTCTATAATTTTTATGCTTCTTTGGTGATCCTGTAAAATTAGTTTGTCACAACAACACCTTTGACCCGGGTTAAACCAAGCAAACATGCACTGCCTACATTATAAGCAATCAGTCAACATTATCAAGGCTACAAAAGGCTAAATTTTTTATCTCTTCAATTAGGACAAAACTGCCATGAATGAAATGGGTGGAAAGCGAACAACAATCGAGGGTTCTAATCAGAATCTAACCCATCATTAATTATCTAGATAAAACTTCTTATTATACTTACAGAATCTGCCAAGAACAATAGAAGTTTGTCTCCACATGGCTATTGCTTTCCAATCTAATTCTCACAAACCCACCTCAACCGAACCAACACAGACACAGAAAAGGGTAAAGAAACAGAGAGATGTATAACAAATTAGGGTCTATGTATGTCTGAAAGGTATCCATCATGTCTAGTTGCTTGCTCACAGAACATGGGCATTCATTATGCTTTGTTACAACTAAGCCATTCACTTAAAGCCCATTGTAAACTTGATTGCTATCAAACACGACCTAAAACGATACATTATATATCATGCAGTGGCAGAGTCACGTTAAGGCTCGTGGCCCATACAATTTGTTTTAATATATATATATTTTATAAGAAAATTTGTTAAGTAATTGGTTTACGCCCCTACTGAGATTTCAACAAGAGGTCGTTAAAATTAAGATCTCAACAAAACGAGAAATTATATAAATATTTATCTTACACATCTCATTTTCATTTCAAAAAACCACAAACCCTTCTCTGCCTTCACTGGTCCCAAATGTACACCCTTTCACTTCCTCCACCATTCTGAACACAAATCATCATTTTGTATGACAATAAGTGCATCAAAAAATGCAAATAACAAAAATAAAAATGGTAATAAATCTTGCAAACTAACCATGTAGACTTGAATCCAAAAGGTTTGCTTTCTAGTAACTTAGACAGCATAATACGGAAAGTCCCTGGTCTTTCGTTAAAACTTCTTAACATAGAATTTAGGAGTTGGCACATATCCCTGGAAATGACAAATGGAGAAGTATATCCATTTGTTTATGAGAAAGTTGTCATTAAAAAAGAAACAAAAAATATATATATATTTAATATAAACAAGTTGTTCAATTATTCGATTAATAAAATTTAAAATAGATATATGTGGAAGCTTCTTAGGGACTTTAACGTAATGGTGGTGGACATTTCTAATGAAGTTAGGAATGCTCCCAACTTGCTCATTTGTCAAGTGGTTGTTACCAGAAGTGGCACATAACATAATCTGATACAAAGAATGGCTAGGCGGAAATTTGAATTTCCATTTTCGTAAATTATAAATCGAAGAACCCAACATGATTTTACTATTAAACCTATCCTTGTCACTGGATTTATATTGCACTATAATGTGAATAAATCTTAGTCTATCGAGCGAATCGAATGTTACAGGACAATAGAGCACATAAAAGCTATGCTCTAGAATAATTTCAAGATCCCCCGAGCACAACCAACACTAAAAGTTTTCAAAAAAAATAGCTGGGAATCAATTGGGAGAGGTGCCAACAGATTTGGTTGTTCAACTACTATGTAGCAAAGAAGCAATGACACCATCGAAAGAAATTGTCGAGTATGACTCCTAATACCCATAATGCATTCCACTTGGGTTGCTGCACGATATGGATGATACGGAAAATATACAGTGAAGTTAGGGAGTCAAACAAACACCATATCCAAGACATCAGAAGAATACATTGACTTCAATGGAGTTCGCGAAGATAATTCCCAATGGATCTCAACATTCGTGTCCCTTTATATCCAAACCCTAGCAAATCTCCACGAATCGTGAATTCCCATAACGAGAATGTTCTTTTCTTTGCTCAGTCCGTCCTTTTATCGTCCATACCATGGGCCCCTATTTTTTGCTTAACTTGTCTTTCTTCACACACGTGTCTATGTGTTTTTTTTTTGCTAGCTTCTTGCGGAAGCTTGCTGGAAAGAAGCTTCTCGTGGAAGCTTTATGCAGAAAAAGGCATAAGCCTTTTTGTTGAAAAAAAGAGAGAGGCCTCATTCGGACCTTTGAGTGGCAATGTGGGAAGAATACATTTTTGAGCTAACAAAGAAGAGTTTCAAGCAGCAGGTTTCGGCAGTGCACCCTTTGGGAGAGAGATAAGTCCATTTTGTCTCATTTGTATTCTCAATTGTGTTTCTTACTATTTTTCTTGTGTACCGAGAGGTCAAAGAACTAGAGAGATTTTTCCCTTTGTATTTAGTTCTCCTTTGTTGTGTAGGAGTGACATAAGAGTGTATTGAGATTTTGGGTTTGAGTGGTTTCTCTTTGTATTTCACTTTCTACTCCATCGTTTTGATAGTGAATTTCTCATGGATCGTCTCCGCCAGTGGATGTAGGCTTATTAAGCTGAACCACGTAAATCTCGGTGTCTCTTGAGTTTGTGTTGTTATTCTATAATTTTTCTGCTTCTTTGGTGATCCTAGAATATTAGTTTGTCACAACATCTTTTACCCGGGTTAAACCAAGCAAACATGCATTGCCTACATTATAAGCAACCAATCAACATTATCAAGGCTACGAAAGGCTAAATTTTTTATCTCTTCAATTAGGACAAAACCGTTATGAATTAAATGGGAAAAAAGCGAACAACAATCGAGGGTTCTAGTCCAAATCTATCCCATCATTATCTAGATAAAACTTCTCATGATACTTCTAGAATCTGCCAAGAACAATAGAAGTTTGTCTCCACATGGCTATTGTTTTCCAATCCCATTCTCACAAACCCACCTCAACCAAACCAACACAGACATAGAAAATGGTAAAGAAATAGAGAGATGTATAACAGATTAGGGTTGTATGTCTAAAAGGTATCCATCATGTCTGGTTGCTTGCTCACAGAACAGGGGCATTCATTGTGCTTTGTTACAACTAAGCCATTCACTTAAACCCCATTGTAAACTTGATTGCCATCAAACAAGTCCTAAAACGATACATTATATGTCATGCAGTGGCAGAGCCACGTTAAGGCCAGCAAGGGTCGTGGCCCCTACAATTTGTTTAGGAAAAAAAAAATTATAAGAAAATTTGTTAAGTAATTGATCAACGCCCCCACTGAGATCTCAATAAGAAGTTGTTAAAATTGAGATCTCAACAAAACGAGAAATTATATAAATATATATCCTACACATCTCATTTTTATGGCAAAAAACCACAAACCCTTCCCTGCCTTCACTAGTCCCAAATGCACACCATTTCACTTCCTCCACCGTTCTGAACACAAATCACCATTTTGTATGACAATGAGTGCGTCAAAAAATAAAAATAACAACAATAAAAATAAAAATGGTAATAAATCTTGCAAACTAACCATGTAAACTTGAATTTAAAAGGCTTGCTTTCCAGCAACTTAAACAGCATAATACGGAAAATCCACGGTCTTTCGTTAAAACTTCTTAACATAGAATCTAAGATTTTGGCACATATCCCTGGAAATGACAAATGGAGAAATATATCCACTTGTTCATGAGAAAATTGTCATTAAATAAAAAACAATATATATATATATATATATATATATATATATATATATATATATATATATATATTTAATATAAACAAGTTGCTCAGTTATTCGATTAAGAAAATTTAAAATAGATACATGTGGAAGCTTTTTAGGGACTTTAACGTAATGGTGGTGAACATTTCTAATGAAGTTAGGGATGCTCCCAACTTGCTCATTTGTCAGGTGGTTGTTACTCGAAGTGGCGCCCAACATAATCTGATATAGAGAATAGCTAGGAGGAAATTTGAATTTCCATTTTCGTAGATTATAAACCGGAGAACCCAACATGATTTTACTATTAAACCTATCATTGTCATTGAATTTATATTGCACTATAATGTGAATAAATCTTAGCCCATCGAGCGAATTGAATGTTACAAGATGATAGAGCACATAAAAGCTATGCTCTAGAACAATTTCAAAATCCACTGAGCGCAACCCAACACTAAAAATTTTCAAAAAAAATAGCTGGGAATCAATCGGGAGAGGTGGCAACCGATTTGGTCGTTCAACTACTATGTTGCAAAGAAGCAATGACACCATCGAACGAAATTGTTGGGTATCACTCCTAATACCCATAATGCATTCCACTTAGGGAGTCAAACAAACACCATATCCAAGACATCGGAAGAATACATTGACTTCAAATGGAGTTTGCAAAGATAATTCCCAATGGATCTCAACATTCGTGTCCCTTTATATCCAAACCCAAGCAAATCTCCACGAATCCTGAATTCCAATAACAAGAAGGTTCTTTTCTTTACTCTGTCCATGCCATCTAAGTGATTTAACATATCAAGAAAACTATGCATAAAAATAAAATGAAATAAAATAATGAAGTCATAATAGAAAAAATTATTAGGAAAAAAAAAACTGTACCTGTGGTTGGTTGGGCTGCATCATAAATTGCTGCAGAGTCTTTTCTCTTGGCAGTTTAGTCTTAAATTCTGGACATTCAATAGGTATGATGGGTATGATAGGATATTCCGAGTACATTTTGACGGAACTTAAATGTGTGTAACTTTGAGTTAAGACGACTAAAAGAGGAAAGCTTTCGAGGACGTTGTAATAGACGTTGACGAACTCAAAAGGAAACAGCCACGTGCCCTTCGTCGCTTCAATGTTTGGCTTTCCAACTTACGCCTTGAAAAGACAAATGTATGTCTCAATCCAACCCGTATACTGAGTGCGTTATATGATACATCCCCACATCTACATAAAACAAAGTTTTAAATCCACCATTGAATTTGTAGGTCCCATAAATCCAATGATGGATTTGAAAATGAGATATGTATGATATATTTATATTATTTCTCATTTTGTTGAGGTCTCAATTTTGACGAACTCTTGTTGAGATCTCAGTGAGGAAATAGATCAATTACTTAGCAAATTTTCTTATATATATATATATTTAAAAAAAAAAAACCAATTGCAGGGGTTATGCCTTAACATGGCTCCACCACTGGACTTATAACTATTTTCACCCAATTCCTCACTCCCTATCTCTTCTGTGACTCAAAACCCTTCGACAGAGAGAAATTATCAATTAATTGGTCAAAAGTTGATACCTGAAACAGAGATCGATCTTATTTAGAAGTGGACTTGAGAAGTTAGGAGAAAATCTATTGAGGCGATTTGTCATCGATCATTGATGCAATAAAGTCCCTTTCTTTGGACTCCTCTGGGAGTTGATGGTATTAAAGGAAACTTTGAGGATACCGATAAAGTATCTTAGTAGAACAACGGGCTATAAGTCTCAAACGCACGTCATTTTTCACCTGGAGCACTATAGAATCTTCTGAGCTTAAAGTGTTGCCATAAAGTAGATTATTACGGTGCCTCCATAGGTGATAAATCGAAGCTCCAAAACAAAGTTTACAAATAATGGCAATCAAGCTTCTACCTCTCAAATGAGAATTACACCAATTAACAAGAGAGTCCCACTCAATAGGCGGATCCCGAATCAAACAATCCCCCATAACCCTCCTCTAGATACGCCTACTAAAGCTGCAGCTGAAAAACAAATGCTCTCAGCTCTCTTGACAAGCAAAACAAAACAAGCACAGAGTAGAACCCGAATATCCCCAATAGCACATCCTCTCATTAGTTACAAGTGCATTTCTGAACACCAACCAAAGGAAGAATGCATGTTTAGGAATCGCCCAAGAGAACCAAACAAATTGATGCCAGCTAACTTCAGGAAGTTTATTTCTCAGCAACTCCCAAGTCTGTGCACTAGAAAACTTGCCAGAAGAAGATTTCCAAATCGGTAGATCAACACCACCAATAGGAATCTCATGTAATCTGCTCTGTATTAGGACCAGATGCTCAAATCTGGCATTAGGCTAGACCCATTCTCCATCCCTGATAATGGAAGATACTCGAGGTCCTATGTTTCTGCCAGCATCATAAATGACACAATAGCCAAACTTGTCAAAAAGGTAGCCACCAACTACAATTTTCTTTGCGTTTTCCTACAATAAGAAAAAAATCTAAATTTAGAATGACTACCAGCTGTGTCGATCTTAAATATAATATAACTAGCAATGATTGTCAAAGAAATTATGTTATGGACGATAACCATCCTCCTTCAAGATGAGACCGGCCGGTGGGCTTTACATGCTAGGAAGTACCAGAGAGGATAGCTGGATACATGTCTTGGGTAACACTCTTTTCTCTATGGATTTTCCTGACCATACCAGCAAATATGATGCAGAACTATCAAATAACCATGTATGCTTAGTGATTATTGAGGGTGGATGTGGAAACCTCTCTATCTCTTTCTCCATATGGACATTTTATTCTTTCACTGCCATGTTTTCAGAGACCTCTACTACGAGGTACATTTTCTTTCCCTTTCTTTGCGCTTTCTTTCAAATTTTTATGTGTGTTGTGGGTTGGCTTTTCTGAGGTTTTGTGGAGAAGTGGTGATTGTGTGAGTAATATCTATGTGTTGTTTTTCTGGGGTTTTACGGAGTAGTGGTGAGTCTTTGAGTGATATTTTTGTGTTGTTTTTGTGGGTTTCTTGGAAATTCCATTTTTGTCTCTTGGTTCTTTGGTGTTTTCCTTCATTTTTGTTTCTTGTTTGATTTTTTTCAGTTGATTTTACCTGGTTGCACATTTCTATTTGATCTTTGGGTTGTTTCTTGCTTGATCTTTGCGTTTTCCCTTGATTATCTACTAAGGTCGACCACTTTGTCATTAAAATATAGACTATCACCGTTGGGTCTTTATTGCATCAATTTTTTTTTAATTTTTTTTTTTATTATTATGATTTTTTAATTGAGTAAGGAAAAAAGGCTAAAGGTGATTATATTTTCCACTCTAAATCCGTATGGAAGAGAGAATGGGTGATCCTATGGGAATGTTTCCAAATACAAGATGAAAAGCGACTCATTTAGCTAAAGCATGTGCCCGATAATTGGCATAACGAGACATTTTTAAAGCATTCCAACTTTGAAAGGAAGGTAAACTTAAACTAATATCAGAAACTAAATTAGAAAGCTCCACATGGTAAAAAGCTCAGGAGAATTAATCGCTAGGATAACTAAAAGAGCATCCCCTCAATGATAAAATGATCAAAACCCGAAGATAAAGATAATCGAGAAGCCAGAAGAGTTGCATAAGCTTCACCAACAAGAATATCCGTAGAATGCAATCGTTGGGTAACAGCCATAATAATATTACCCGAAGAATCACTAATGACGGCAGCAACAATAACAAAAGAGTCCCTCACAGCCACATAGTTGAGGTTTGGAGATTGCAGCAGGTGCTTTCTGGGTGAGGAACTCAGTGAGGATTTTGTAGCGCCAAATTACGGTTTTGCCCTTACTCTTTGGTCATCATTGTTTAATCAGACAAGACTATTTTTGCTGTAACCGATTCTTTCTCTATTCCTCTTTTCTTCTATACAGAAAGATCCAAAAAATACCACAATAGATATTCTAGCATTTCTCATCTCCGCTTCCTCTCCCTCGTCTCTCAATCTCTTTCGATCTCTTTTCTCCTAATTTCCTTTTGAGGAAGCTTTTTGTAATGCAATTTTGTTTTCGTACAGAAAATGAGGTTATTAAATCTGCTGCAAACATTGTTTGGATGGAGCATGCATCATATTGATCCAACGGAATCCATGTCATGTAAGCCTTCTGCCTTCTGCCTTCTGTACTCTTTTTTTTCTTAAAAATAAAAAATAAAAATTCCTGGTGGCATTCGAAGCCTATCTTCCAGATATTCTGAATCAAATTTAATGTTCTCATATTCTAGGCAAGTCAAATATACACTGCCAACTTATCGAATCAGAGGCGTACACCATTCAAATATGAGACATGATTCTCTGCGAACCTACCGAATCAACTGCCTGTGCAGGCCTATGCCCACTCACAATTTCTGTACACAAATTCTGGGGCAAGGTATCCATACGTGCCACCAGCCATCACAGCCCGCTCATGCGTCACTTCATATGGCACAAACTTTGATTGGCCAACCCCCATCAAAGCACATAAAGTAAGCATTATTGTTGTTGTTGTTACTCTGATTAATATATATAATTCTTCATTTTCTTGTTATCCTCTTATTATTGGTATATATTGTTTATTATGGCTGAAGATAATATTGTTGGAAAAACTAACACGTCCATTGCGCACTAGACGGTTTCCTTCACTAAAGTTCTTTGTAATTGACTTTATTAGTTCCTCTTTGGCGAAGACTTTCCATGATGGGGGGACTTAATGCAGAAGCTGCTGGATTAGATAGTTTGCGAGACCGTTTGCGCTTCTTGCTCCGCTTGTACGCAAGAAGCCAAACTACTACAGCTAATGTAGGGCAGAGGATCAACCCACTTAGAAACTGCAAGGATGATAAGATATTCCTTGTGGCAGTGCATGTGGCGGCATATGCTTCCTGAAACAAATGGAAACTAAGGTACCATATATGGTTACCATATATGGATAGAAACCAACAAATCATAACTGAGACAACAACAAAAAAAACATAAAGAAGAGCATTTAACTTGAAAGAGATCGAGACAAAGTACATACCTATATCAATCATGCATATAAAAGCATGAGAGATATGTTGCATTTCTCACTAATTAACAAGAGATGCTGATCCATTAGTCGCCAGTCTAAAAAGTATTGTCGAGTCCTGTTTTGTTTTTAAGTTATTTCTTCATGTATTTGTTTGGACCCAAAAAAACAAAAGTTTTAACAAAGAAAGTCCATGTACAGAAGCAAAAGAGCTATAAAACCTTAATCAGGAGATTTCTAACCATGTTACATACAAAATCAAAGCCACATAATTTTTCCATGAAATCAGGGGTACAACATTGAATGAACACATTTTACAGTTATAGTTGCGTAAGAAAAATAGCTAGCCACCACTTATGGGAGGGATAATGGCTAACTCATCTTTGTCTTTAACAGTTGCGGACTCGGTGGTGTATTCCTCATTTAGGGCAAGAACCATGCACCCACGAATCTCTTCCAAGCTAGGAAACTTGGCAACTAGATCGTTTAAACAATCATGGGCAGAACTACCTGATGACACCTCCAATGGCATCTCACTCAGGCCAGTCAGATCTCGAGCTCTTGCAAAGAACAGAACCTTGATCTTAATAGATGAACCTTCGTTCCCCTTAGGCATAGTATCCATAGTTTGAGTCTTAATCTTTCCTTCCATTATAACTGTCATAGAACACCAAGCCTAATGGATTATTGGAGATTAAACATGTTTCCCACAATGGTAATACTGCAATTTCAAATCTATAGTAACCATGACAAAGATTAAAAAAAAAAAAAAACTACTAAATTCAGATTACAATAGGTCAAAGCAAGAACCAACTTGGTTTTCATGTACAATAGCAGTCACAGAAATGCTGAAGAGAATTTTTTTTTTTGGAGTAATGATCAGACAATGCCCACATTGGCCCTATGGCTTGAAGAATAAATTTCAAATTCAAACTTGTAAATGAACTCTAAACAGACAGATTATCACAAAATAAAATCATTCCAGACAGAAAAATCCATGCCCAAGGTGGGTGGGAGAATCAGTTTCTGTTCGCTAATATGGCTGAGGATCTCCGAAGGCAAAATCTGCACAAAATTCCTAAATTATCATGTATTTTGACAAGCATATTGTCACACCTTTCACCCGGGTTAAACCAAGCAAACATGCATTGCCTACATTATAAGCAACCAGTCAACATTATCAAGGCTACAAAAGGCTAAATGTTTTATCTCTTCAATTAGGACAAAACTACCATGAATGAAATGGGAGAAAAGCGAACAACAATCATGGGTTCTAATCAGAATCTAACCTATCATTATCTAGACAAAACTTCTCAAGATACTTACAGAATGACCACATACTGCCAAGAACAATAGAAGTTTGTCTCCACATTGAGCTTTAACACAAGCTCAACAAAAGAATTGAACCCAATATTTGATTAATGGATTCCATTCAAAACAGGAATGTACTCTCCTTCAAGGTTAAAAAAAGAAAAGAAAGAAATAAAACAATAATAAATAAAACAAAAGGAAAAAAAATTTCTTGCTTGCAGACATTGACACAAGTGTCAAGGCAAGAATGTCTAACAGAGATGAGGTGCCCAACACAGGTGCCAAAGAACAATATGAGTTGCAATACAGAGCCTTTGCCCATTAAATTTTTCAGACATGTCTTGAAGGCAAAGAAGACCATATTTAGGGCTTGGTTGCAAGACTCACCTCTAATGCAGTAATTGCTCAGAAGCTTGCGACACATTTTAATAAAATTTTGTAAACCCATGGTTTTAATATGCCAGAACCATGATTTAAATGAAAGAAAGAGGATGAAACAACCTTAAGACAAATATAATCTTTCACAAGACTCAAAGTCTGCAGAAAAATCGATGAACTTCAAAAGGGGTAAAAGTGGCTTTATAGTTGTGAAATTCTACTTAAGCACCATAACTTTCTTCTTCAACTTTAAGATCTAGAAAATTGAAACTAGAAAGGAAAAAGAAGAGGACAGCCATTCATTAATCATTTTTCGACTACAATCAACTAAACCACACTTTGATCGTGAAGACTGAAGATCCGCTCTTACAAACTTTTGTTAGAATTATATTATATTTCTAAGTATAATGATTTTCCACATATGCCATTAGGCACATAGATGTTTTTTCACATCACCAAGCATTATGTTTGAGCTTTAAAGAGCTTCTTTTGAGGACAGAATGCTGGATGTAGCGTAATTAATAAAATCTCATGACTTTGCAAAAGCTCATATCACAAATTCATTTCCTGAAACCAAAAGAAATGAAAGCCTAGTCCTGGAGGAGCTCAAACCAGGGTGCCCGCATCACCTAATCCAAGAATCACAACTTACCAAAACAATTCCAAAATCAATTGGAAACCCGTCCATTATAACTCAAGGAGCTCCTAACCCCACCTATAGAGAACCTCTACTCAACATACTTGCAGCAAAACAATCAATCGACCACTCAGACAAATGGGCATTCACCAAACAACATAAATTTCATTATTCAAGGAAATTAGACAATTACAAAAAACGGGGTCAGAAAGTTCTATGCCCTTCTTTCAGGATACCAAACCATTGAATTAGGCCATAGCAAAATTTATCTATAGTAACACAAGCCAAACAAGTCAGAGTTGATGAGTACCACAAACAAATCATTCTCTCCACTATGTGATACCAATACACTCTAACTACATATGTTACGCTAGACCCAATCAGATATTCAGATTTCAAGAACAAAAAATTTAGATTTTTTTATTTCTAATAAACCCAAGCTGAAAATCTCGATTCTTCAGCTAAAACAAAAAGTTCAACAATTTCGTCTGAAATCGTCCACGAAGTCAAAGAGAGAGCGAGCGAGAGAGAGAGAGGGAGAGTACCTGAAAGTGGTGGTGAAGAGCCGGGTGTAGAGGTGGCTGAGAGGATCGGGAATCGATTAGAAATGAATTTTGTATTGCGTTGTCTATAAGGTTGTCGCCACGTGCCGAACATGGGAGTCGCTTACACGCATTTAAGGTCCCAGCATTCACACAGGAGACTCTTTTAAGTGATAAATTCAGACCGTCCGTTTACGATAATCAATGGCATTATCGTAACAATGAAGAATCATCGAGGCCAAGACAAACGCAATTCTCCTATACAGCCAATTAAATAGAGTCAAGGCATAGAAAGAAGAAAGCCAAGAGAATCTGTGCTCAGATTGTTTCTTAGAAATTCGAAAATTGGAATCTTGACCGAAGATATGAAAAGCAAATTCTTTCAGCCGACATTTCCAAAAGCGATGTCAATAGCATATTGAGCAAAGAAGAAGGAAAGTTACAAATTTTATTCGATTATCCGTTCCTAGTGCTAGTGGCATCTCCGCCTACACTTTGCATGGTGGCAGCGGCGAGCCACACAAACAGTCGTTTCCTTGAAACGCACTTGCCGGGAACCTTGTAGCCGGAAGCTGCCCGCACAAGTGGTTATGGCTGACATTCAATTTCACAAGCCCCGAGACCGCCTTGGGCACTTTCCCAAACATCAAATTCCTGGACACGTCCAAATACTTCAGTCTGTTTACAATCCCCAGACTCTCCAAATTAAACTTTAATATATTCCCCGATGCCCAAAATCCGACGAGGTAACCGGTCCGATTCAACAACCCGACAGCACTCCCTGAAATTTCATTCTCCGAAAGATCGATGTAATCGTAGAAATACGTCTCCGCAGGCTTCCAATCCTCCAACCTCATTTTGATCCCACACTTGGCCAGCTTTAGAGAGTAAATTATGGGTGACGACGTGACCCATTTTGGGATTTCCTTAAGATGAAAACTGTTGTAGGATAAATCCAGGGACTCTATGCCCTTCACGTTCATCTCCGGGAACGGGTCCACGAGGTAATTATGAGAAAGGTCGAGGTTGAATATCTTCGTCAGGTTCCTGAAGGTTCTTGGCACCACTCCTGAGAATCCGTTGGACGAGAGATCCAACGTGTCCAGCGCCTTGAAATTCCCGAGATAATCCGGGATTTGGCCCTGGAGATTGTTGTGGCCCAGCACCAGGTAGGCCAGTTTCGGCGCCAGGGCTGAAATCGACGGTGGGATTTTCCCGGTAAATCTGTTGCTGGAGAGATTGAGGATTCGGAGCTCCGGGAATGACCCGAAAAAATCGGGTATGGGGCCAGATAGGCGGTTTCTTTCGAGAGTCAGATAGGTCAGGTTCTTGAGCTGTCGAATCCCGTACGGAATCGGGCCGGAGAGGAGGTTTGGACCGAGTTTGAGCTGAGTTAACCCGGTCAACTTGGAGACTGAACTCGGGATCGGCCCGTTGAAGCGGTTACCGGCTAGACTGAACGCGTAAAGTCGGGTCAGGTTGCCGATGGATGCAGGTATTTGACCCGAGAGCTTGTTGTTTTCGATGTAGACGTATCTGAGCTCGGGTAGTTGGAAAAGGGAGTCCGGGAAGGGACCGGAAATGTTTCCGAGATTTTGGAGATAGAGTCCGCCTAAGAATTTGAGTTTGGAGAGGGAGGGTGAGATTGGGCCGGATAAGAAGGTGTTGGGCTTGTCCAGTTGGCCGTAAAGAGAGATACTGTCGACCCGGTTGGTTCCCAGGCAGCTTATACCCGGCCAGGTGCAGCAATCCGTACCGGGTTTCCAGGAGGTGAGCTTGCCGGAGGGGTCCGCTGTGATGCGGGACTTGAATCCCAAAAGACCAGCCTCGTCGTCCACGTGGCAGGTGGCTGCATTGACAGTGAGGTACCGGAGGGTGGCGACAGAGCAGAAGAAGAAGAGGAAATGTAAGGGTGGGGAAGAGAAAGAGAGCTTCTTCATGTTGGAAATGGATTTTGCTGGGAGACTAGAGAAAAACAATGGGCTCCTTTATAACCCTGAAGGGATCACACGTTGCATCTGAGTTTGATCCCACTTTTAGATTGGATTGCACGCATGGGGTGAAGACAAAAACGAAAAATGGCAGTGCAGGGATGAGATCAAGGAGGGGACAGCTGCTTTAAAGACTGGTCATGAATGGGGCGACAACCACTGAACGACGCCCACGGGTCAAAGTCGAGCCGTCGGCTAGGTTATGTCGGTTAGATAACCACCGAGTACCAAGCAATTTTTTTTTTTTTTTTGTCCAAACGAAGTTTAATCAGTTGAAATACACGTCTTACGAAGCAAATATCACTGCTTTGAATTCTTTCTCCTCCTTTTATGTGAATAAATTTAAAAAAAAAATACCAATCAATTTTTCTTAAGAATAATATTTGTTGCATAACTTTAATAACTTTTTTTAAGATCAATTATTAAATATTTAAGGTATATATGTATGAAAACAAATACAATGGTCGATCATAAAAAAAAATTAGTTAAAGTTGTGCAAAATTCATTACTCTTTTCTTAAAAACAAATTCAAATAAAGGAATCAAACTATTTTTTTTTCCTGTAGATATATAAGCTCTACAATACATTCCTTAATCCTCAAATCATTTTTTTATATCATTTAAATATTTTTAATATTAAATGCTAAAAACAAATAAAAAAGAAAAATCATTTAGAGCATTCACATTGAAAAGATTTTTAATAAACTCTTTAAAATTTCTCTAAATTTAACTTTAAAATATATTTTTATTGTTTTAACTGATCACTTTTTAAAATTATTAAATAAGAAACTTTCTAAATGTTTCTTTATTTTGAATAAATACTATTTTTTATTGATTAAGTTAACAACAAAAAAAATTCAATGCATTAAATTCAAGTCAAGTCAAACCTTTTGAAGCATTCAGTGCAACAAATAATATTAAAAAATTGTAACACTCACATTAGACTCTTCAAATTGTATCAAAATTTAACTTGAAAAAACTACTAAGCTAGCCACTTTTCCAATCCACTAAATATCAAACTCTCTAAATATTTATCTACTTTAATTAAATATTATTTTTTTTCAGTAAAACTAACTACCAGAATTTAATTTCTCTGCCAACTATAACTTTAATTCAAACCGTAATTGTTCGTAAGGGAGAAATAATATTAAAAAAAAATGAACTTTTGTTTTTGGGGCTCTTTTCATTCAAAGAAGAATTTTAAGCAATGTTAAATATAACATTGGCTAAAGAACATGTTAGATGATGTTTTTTGTCAAATTTTAGAGTAAAGCCAAATGTAGAAAAAAGTGAAAAACACACTAGGGGAATGCTCTTAACTCTTTAGATTAAAAGAGAGGTTCTGACAAATGTAAAGTTTAACATTTGATAACGACTTTATTAAATATGAATTTTTACGATTTTTGTTAAAAATGTAGAAAAAAGCCATATATGAAGAGTTCATTGTGAATGCTATGAGGTCTTCAAATTTATCCTAAATAAAATCGCACTTATTGACTATGAAATCGCAATCCCAAACGCACCTTGGAGTCAAATTCTTTTAAAAATTTTGATAAATTCTGTTAGGCGTCATGTCAGTGCCAATAAGATGGCGACACGTGTCGATCATAATAAAAAAAAAATATAAATCTATTAAAAGTATAAATAATAAACTTAAAAAATTATTTAAAAAAAAATTGAAAAAAAAAGTGTGGGGTGGCGCCTTGCCTCCCCCGGCCACCTCTGGGGGTGGGTTGGCCAACCGGCAGCCATCCCTTTTATTTTTTCAATTTCTTTTAAAAATAATAATAATAATTAAAGTTTTATTTATTGATATTTTTAATAGATTTATTTATTTTTTTTTTTTATGATCGACATTTGTTACTATTTTATTGGCACTTGCGTGGCGCCAAAGAGAATCTGTTAAATTTTTTAACGGAATTTGACTCCAGGGAGCGATTTGTAAATTAAGTCAACCACACGGATCTTTGAATTAATTTTGATACAAAAAGGAGAGACTTGTAATTTATGCCAACCACTGGGACCAATTGTGCAATTTTTTCTTAACATTAACTAAAAAGTTTGTTAAATTTTTTTTTTTCAACTTTTAAAAAAAAAAAAAAAAAAAAAAAAGTCAAATGTATAGAGTTCAATATGAATGTTCTTAAATATTGTTTCAAATAAATGAAATAGATAAAAATTAAAAAAACAAAAAAAAGAAGAAGAAGAAGAAAAAGAAAAAAGGAAAGATACAGCTTTTTTATATTAAAATAATGTTAAGAGAATCATTTTTGCATCCATATATTTATGATACAGCTTTTGGTTCCTTTATAGCTCGTTCACTCACTGGTCAAAGTAAAGCCCGTCGACTAGGTTAGGATAGGGATAAGTGGATAACCTACAATTTCAAAAATATTTATTATCAAATTATGTGAATTTAGATAGCACCTTTTAATAGATAGCACCTTTTACACTATTCGATGCAAGAAATGACATAAATGGGCATGTTCCTGCATCAAACAGTGTAAAAGTGTATTTTTATCAAATTTTAGTGCTTTGCGTATTATAAAAGTTTTGAGCCAAAAAATAATAATAATAATAAATTATTTTGGTTTATTGAAGAATGAGCGTCTCCTCAAAAGTAAATAAGAGTCTTTTGGAATGAAAATTCTTTTTTGTTTCATCGATAACATGCCACATTTTTTAATAAGTAGCATTTTTCAAACTGTTCGATGCAACAACAAAAAAATGCATGAATTTCACATAATTTTAGAATCTAATAAATTGTAGGGAATCTTAATCTGTTAGGTTATCTCGGTCTAACTCAAAAGTAGTTCTATACCGTTGGTAGATTCTGTAAACGGAGAAGTTTTTATTTTTATACTACAAGATAACTATTACATTGAAGTAATAATATACTCTAGACCAGCGTGAATGAACTGTAATCACACCAATAATGTGGCACATGCCACATGTGATTAAAAAAAAAAAAAAAAAAAAAGTGAAACCCAATTTTGTCAAAAACATAAGCCCCCATTTTCGTTCATCAAAACATAAACCTTCACCCAAAATTCCTCCCTCCCCTCCCTTCAACTAAAGGCTCCACCACAACCACTGTTCGGCGGAAATATTTTTCCCCAAAATTTCCCTAAAACAAACCTCTGTCTAATCACTTAAGGGTGCGCGTGGAAATGGGTTCAGGTTCTTTGGCCCAGCCATGAGGCTCCTCTTCTTCTTCCCCGCCCGTTTAGTCTTATGAGTCTCTCAATGGCCTAAAATTCGAGCGGAAAAAAAAAAACAAAAAAAAAAAAAAAGCCACAAAACTTTAGAGGATGTGGCTATCGGGGCTCTGAGCAAACCGGGTAGTGGCTCTATGTCCTTGTCATCCGTGTCCACCCAACCGAGGAAGACGAGGCTTTTAGAGTTGAGGCTTGTAATTTAATTCAACTGCGCAATTGAGATAAGGGTGAATATCGCATGTGCAAAATATGGATGGATGGCTACTCTTCACCTGAATCTAAATGCATTATTTTTCTAAAAAGTCACATGTTAAACAATATAATGTATTTGAGCAATTAATCAATTCTCGGCATGGTTTGCATTGTTCTTAGAGACATGCAGTACAACATTGGTGCCTTGGATGTTGCTGCATACCGTTCGTCACTAGTAGCCCGATCGAAGAGATCTTGAGTGGCCCACGTCGCTAACAATGTCTATAATTGTGACTCATCTGTATATGGTGCGCTCGCCACAGAACAATAATTAGATCCAATGCCAAACATACAAGTAAATCATTTGACCATATGGTTAACCTGAATAATAGTAAGCCGCCCATGATTGTTACCACACACATACCAGTGTACTATGTGATGTGATGCAATGCAATTTAATTCAGTCTTTTACATGCATGCATTTATAAACTCATGATTTTCATAATTTTACTATTCATCAATCATTTTCACAAAATAGAGTTCACACTATTCTAAAAAAATGTTTTTTATGAATTGTAAACATGCATATTTTATATATAAAATAACTATGTTATGTATAAATAAAATAATAACAAGTATCCGTGTGAGTTCTACTCACTTGGGTAGTATGGCTCCTCTGAACAAACCTCAAGAGACTCATTAACCTCAAAATTTGAGAAAATACCTCACACCACGCCCTGATCTAAATGAAAATACCCTTAAACCTAAACAGTGGTCAAAATGGTCATTCTACATGGCCGTCGATCGTTTGAGTATCGTGTCGAACGTTGGGCCACAAACGTTTGGCAACACCCTGTAATGTTCGAATGTCTGGTAAAATCTCCCATTTGACAAAATGTCGAAACTTAACCCACCTAAACATGATCTAAGGTCCTATTAACAAACCTAAGGCCGTTTCCTATTAGCAAACCTAAGGATGTCCTAATCACAAATAACAAGTTCATGCATAAGACAAGACATTCAAATCATTAAACTACTAATCCATTGTTAATATTATATTAAAACCAAAACCTAGTTAGGGGTTCAAAACCACAAACTATGTCACGCCCCTGTTCTGGGATATAAGGGGAATCGCGAACTTGAGTGCTAAAAACATTTAAATGGAAGCATACATTTACAACATATAGATTGAAACTTCCTATTTTATTATTCATGTCTATTAATAGTTCTTTACAAAGCCATGAACTCCAAAAAGGGACATACTATACACTATAAATGTTGGGTCGGTCCACAGTGATCCATTGCTCTTAGCGAGGTCTACTCCATTACAACGAAATAACTTCGTCTAACTGGGTCATCTGAAAAGATTTGGGGGAAAATGGGTGAGTTCGACAACTCAGTAAGGAAATTACAACACTAGGGAAATAAAACATGCTGTAAAATCTTTTTGCCATAATCTTTAGTCATGCATAATGACAGTTTATGCAAAATAACAAAATGAACAATTAAACAGAATTTATGAGTAAGTGAATGAGGAATATGAGTAATGGCATAAGAAATTTATAATGATCCAGTAAATTCTTTTCGTTTATTTTCTCTTTAAAAATGTAACTGTGGTTTATCCCTTTATAGACTCTACGCCGCTATTTTCCGTGAGCGGAGCACGTTGGCTTTGTCCAAAAGACCTATAGACTCAGCTTGTCGCCACAGAGAAGAGTCGCCGGGTTGGCGATCTTCCCTAGGTGAAGGCCAACCCCGGCCGGTATCACACACCGTCTTTTGGTATGCTTATCATGCTACCCTATATGGTACCGATCATAACTGTAGTAGTGCCTCAAGGTCAAACAATTACTGCATATGAACGTTTTCTGTAATACTGTAGGCTCTGCTATAACTGTACACTTTACTTTAAAACTGTAAGAGCCGCTTTCATAACTATAGTCATGTGCAGACTTTAGATCATCTTTTCATTCAAAACTATAATTATGCATAAATCATAACTTCGAAATGCTCTTATTCATAACTGTAATTATGCATAAATCATAACTTTGAAATGCTCTTATTCATAACTGTAAGTATGCATAACCCATAACTTTGATGTGCTTTTAATCATAATTGTAATTATGCAAAAATCATAAATTTAAAATGCTCTTAATCATAATTGTAACAATTTTGAAATACTCTTATTCACAACTGTAATTATGCATAAACCAATACTTTAAAATGCTCTTAATTATAATTGTAGTTTATGCACAAAATTCTTGAATAATAACATATAAGTAATAAAAGTTTGGCATTAAAAATCACATAAGTAAATGCTTTGTAAAATTTCCTAACACTTTTTCAATAGATTTGTAATAAAATCTTGTTGGGGGTTTTTCGGTGTTGTATCACATTACCTGGATTTGCCATTAACATCAGGGTTGATCTTTCACCTAAATAAAATATAAGGATAAATTTAGCGGAGCGTTCTGAAGTTTCAATTCTAAGACTTAACTAAATTATCCTATATATATTCTATATACAAAATCTTTATCCAAATTTACAACATATAAGTATACAGTATTTCTATTTGACTAAAACTTTCCTACATAGAAATTCAATTTGGCCAAAACATACCATTTAACTATTCAACCATTATTCTCAAAGAAATTGTAATACTTATTTGATCGCTCTTCTCACCCAAAATCCCTCAATATCCAAAATTTATTTACAATTTAACCAAATAAAATCTACAATTTCCAGCATAATTAATTATCCAAAATCTTCAATATCTATTCTGTTTTCTACATAATATGCTTCACAACATTCCCAAATCAAATTTCAAGTTAGCCCTCCATCCGCAACCAATTTCAATCAACATATATAATTCAAGAAAAACATCAAAGAATCACAAATTCACAACACCTCAACCTCAAAACACTACACACTGCTACTGTCCACACAATTGGTTAAATAGAAATTAAAGGCTCTTAAAATTGATCCGTCCGTGAATTATTAACGACCAAAACTCCCAATTAATAATTTATCATCTAAGATCAACACCCTGTTTACACAATACACATGGAACATAAGTAATAGGAACCTAAACTCAACCGAACATCAAAAACCACAACTAGAAAATCATCCATTGAAGGTTCAGGGAAGGTCAAGTGAAGTGGAACGATGGGCTTCTTACTAATTCCATGGAAGCTTCGAAGAAGACTGGCGGCTTTTGTAATAAGGCTTCGGTTGTAGAGCCTTATTCTAAGGAAGATTCTGCAGCTCCCCCTTTGAAGTCTTCTGCAGATACGACGAGCAATGAGAAGAAGGTAGTGAGCAATGGGAAGAAGGGCTTCCTTCGAAAAGGATTTCTCAACCGGAGGCCGTCTGTGTTGGCCCCTTCTACGAATTCCTCCTTGCCTTCTGAGTTGGCCCTGTCTTCGATTATGGAGGACAAGGAAGTTGGTATTGTGAGGGACAGTGGCATTACCAAGTATCAACAGTGCCCGGTTGGGTTCGATCAGTCTGAGGAGGCCGTGGTGTGGGAGCAGGATGAAGAGTCTTGGGATGGGGTGCCAACGGTTTGGGAGATGGATGATGGTCTTGATGTGGAGTCGTTGGCAATTCACGATACTATTTCAGAGGATTTTTTTCGAGATCGTTTGGTAGCTCGCAAAAAGACTAAAGGCAAGAGGGAGCTTTTAAATTTGAAAAGCTCCGTTAACTATAGAGACGTGAGCGCTCCCTCAAGACACCGAAAGGATAGGATCCCTTGACGTAGGATTGTGTTCTCCTTAGTGGGTTTTGTGGTCTTGGGCTGTTCGGTTTGTAGGGTTTGTTTGGGCTCCTTTAGGTTCTTTTGGGCTCTTCTTTTGGCTAGCTTTTGGTTGTTTCTATGTTTACTTCCGGTGTACTCAGGGGCGCCTTATGCTTTTAAATAAAACTTTTATTACTTATCAAAAAAAAAAAAAAATCATCCACAATTTTTAACCCACAATTAACAATCTAAAATACCCAAAATCATCCAACTCACTGCAATCGGAACAACAACTAAAATCAGTGAACATCCCAAAAATAGGGGAATTCACACTCACTGCCAAAACAGGAGATCCAACGTCTCTATGCATAATCGGGTCTCAGACACAAAACACACAGCCGGGCAGGGACCCCAAAACACCCAATATCAAAATACCCATCAACAATTTCATAGCCATTACACACAAATTCAACTCAGATTAAATGATCTCAAAATACTCAACATATAAGGCCAAGTGAAAACCCCAAACATTTGATCACAAGAAATCGCAAGAATTTACCCTTTGAGAGTTTATGTTTAGGCCAAGGGAAACCACCGGAAAATCACCTTGGAATCACCGGAAATCGGTTCTGGAAGTCGCTGGAAAACCAGCCTACAAGCCATCAGGTCTTGGGTCAATGCGTCTCACAAGTTCTCTCTCCCAGTCATAGGTTGCACGGGTTGCTGGGTAGTCCACTGCCGACGAAAACCACAGGAGAACGGCATCCAATCGTTGAAAATCGCGCCGGACTTCGCCACTGAAGGTCGGGCTTCACGGGTTCCACCGGAAGACCAGGTTTGGAGTTACGGGTCTCTCGGGTCTCACGAACAACGTCCATCGAAATCGGACCCCTGGCCACTCGGGTCCTCCACGATCGGCTGAAAATTGGCCTGGGCTCCCCCAGAATTGTACTGCCTCGCCGGATTTTGTTTCTGGCCACCGGAATCGCGACACTTGGTCGACTGGTCACGACCTCTCTTTCCTTTTCGTCTCTCTTCTGCTCGGTCTCTCTCTCGGGTTCTCTCCCTCTCTTCTCATCTCTCTGTCTCTCCCTGTCGGCATCTCTCTCTCTTGCTCAGTGGGTCTGCTCGGCGAGAAGTAGAAGAACAGAAGAAGAAAGAAGAACAGAAGAAGAAGGAAAATGAAAGAAAAAAAAGAAGAAAAATAATAAGAAAAGAAGAAGAAAACAACTTGCTATGCAAGTTATAAGTTTTTTTTTTTTTTTTTTTGAACTTGTTGATTAAGTTACTTAATAAGTTTTATATATTTTTCATTTTTTTAAAAAAAAATGTCTAATAAAATCTAGGGCATCACAAACTATGCTACGAAAATGAACTAAACAGTGTATACACAATAAGACTAATAAAAATAAGTTAAGCTATGAAAGTTTCCTCATTTGAATAACAATGGACTAGAAGAGCTCTCATTCTCTCTCAAAATATCTCTTGCTCACTCTATAAACAATATGATAGAATTTGCGGAAATAGGGTGAAGGAGCAAGGCTGGGGGTATTTAGATTTAAAATCGCACAAAATAGGGTTGATGTGTTATTTTTCAGTACTGCCAATCATCAAATGTTCGGGTTGTACTATCGAACGTTTGGGTTTAGGATTACAAGTGAATGTTCGATGGTACTATCAAACGTTTGACTATCCAATTTCAAACGTTCCAATTTCCACTTAAAACGTTCGGCTCACTATATCGAACATTCGCCTATGACAAAATCAGATATTCTACCTCTTAACAACCCTAACATTCCTATTAATTCAATTAACGTCCACTTAACCCTAATTAATACTTTTGGGTATTACACCTTAGTTTCTTCATAATTAAAATTTGAAATGGCGCTCACACCATTAGTCTCACTAGCATCAACCAACAAAACCTTATGCTTCTTTGAGCCTATGTACCTGAAACCCGTTTCCAAGTGCTTGTCCAAGGTAGTTGTACAACTCGATTTTGGTATGGTGAATTTGCCCTTACATCATTTGCATTGGTTCTTTTTAACAGCACCGACTTCCACTTCAGAAAAATGGTTACACATTACAGATGTCTTGCTTCTAGGCTTGCTCTTATGTGTATTATTTTGCGTGTCTTATTATTTGGAACCTCATTAAAGGTGGTATCTTGAACCCCAATAGATGCTTCAATAGTAGCACTATGACTAATTTTAAAATAACCCTCATTCTCATACTTCTCCTCAATTTGATCAAGCTGGTGTAGGCCACCCTCCATATCTTTTAATTATTAAATATTCTATTAGGTATTATTGGGAAAGAAGAACGGACCAAGTGTTATCAACATTCATTATATGGGTTTGATAAACATGATCATTAATAAAAAAAAAATTACATTAATTGAAAAATAATCAGAGCATAAACCAAACAATATCAGTTGATAGTCATTAATCAAAGCATTAGAATAACAAATAATCTAATAAATTTTTCAAAAAAAAAAACCTCAAAGCCAGTACTGGGTTTGTAACTTGCAGAATCGAAAACACAAAATCGAAAAGGTAGAGGTTGAATCGCTGTCCCCTGAAAAATCATATCAACAGTAACATTAGCACTTAGAAATACTGAAGAAATAACTACTAAGTGAAAGAAAAATAAAATGAACACTAGATCATGAAAGTGGTACGGGTATTTGAAACATAATTATATTGAGCGCCCCTTTTGTCCGGTCTGGGCAGAAAAACAGTGTTTCCTGCCACTAATAAGATATTGACATATCAGCTTATAACAAGAAAAACTATTGTTTGTAAAACACTGAATCTAATAATTTTTTTTTAGCTTTTTTAGTATGAAAAAAAAAAAAAAACTAAAAAAACTCCCAACTACCGCCCACTCAAACACCGCTGCTGCCGCCACTGCTCCACCCCGAAAATCGCTGTGCGGCCACTTCCCAGTGGCCGGAGGTGGCCGTGTGTCCGCCCTATGGACCGGGGGTAGCCGCGCGACCCGGTGGCAGCCATCCCCAATTCCAGCGTGGGGCTGTGGCGGCCGCAACCAGTGGCTTGAATGATTTTTTGTTTTAAGACTAAAATAGTAAAAGGGAGGGTTTTGATCCAGTGTTTTGCTAGGTTTTGTTAATATTTACTTTTCTTATTTAATGATGACGTGTCAATCTCTCATTAAAGGGCAAAAACCAATAGGTTTTTGTCACTGCCTGACTTAAGTTATTCCCAGTTATATTATAGTCTTCTTCAACAATCTAAGACTCAAGAATAGGCCCATGGTGTGGGTTCTCTCTTCACTCTTCATAATATTCTCTCTTCACTCTCTTTGAGGAGAAACAAATACAGCAAAATCAATAGGCGCAAAGCATAATACTTTAGGAGCACATCGGTCATATCAAGGGTCATATTTTCCTTTGCCATAGTGTGTGTGATGAGAGCATAATACCACCCCAAAATTTAGGATTTGGCGGTTAGATGGGATAGTCGGTATAGTTTGAATTAGAAGAAAATGGTTTTGAAAAATCTCGAAGAAGGCTAGAAGCCATTTGATGTTGAATGGAAATCGAAGGAATAAGAGAGAGAACATGTAGTTGAGAGGGGATCAACTGCATTAAATGCAAAAAATAATTTTTTGAACCACCATCCTAAATTGTAAAAAAAAAATAAAGTTGATATATTATTTAAAGGGATAATTGCACCATTGGTCCCTATAATATGCCATAATTATTTTTCACTCCCTATGGTTTAAAAAGTTAATGGGAGGTCCTTGTGGTAAGTAATAGTTACAAATCAATCCCTGGATTCAAATTCCGTTAAATTTTTTGACAGATTCTGTTAAATGTCACGTCAGCGCTATGTCGGACCAATAAGAATGCGACGCGTGTCCATCTTAATAATAATTTTTTTTAATTTAAAAAAAAAACTTATTTTTTTAAAAAAATTAAAATTAAAATTCAAAAAAAGAAAAAGAAAAACAAAAACAAAAAAGCAAGGGGTGGCCTTCGGGCCACCCCTGAACCTTATAAGGGTGGCCTGATGGCAACCCCCAGCCTTGGGGAGGCCGCGGCCACCCCCAGTGGTCGGGGGTGGCCTGGGGTGGCCCAGCCACCCCTTGCTTTTTTGTTTTTGTTTTTTTTTTTTTTTTAAATAAGTATATTTATTTATTTTTTAATAATTCTTTTTATTAAGATGGACACGTGTCACATTCTTATTGGTCTGACATGGCGTTGACGTGACATTTAACAGAATCTGTCAACAATTTTAACGGAATTTGACGCCAGAGATCGATTTGTAATTATTGCTTACCACAAGGACTTTCCATGAATTTTTTAAACTATAGGGAGTAAAAAATAATTGTGGCATATCACAGAGACCAATGATACAATTATTCCTTATTTAAAATAAGGAGTTGACTCAAGAATTCATTTCAATTTTTTTCTTGTGTTTTTAAGAGGAAGAAAGAAGTTTTATAAAAAAGCCATGTCTATGGCTACCATCTCGCCCTTGCATAAATGCTGCCACTTTGGGAATGAATATAAGTCTGTTTGGGTTTACGGTTTTAAAAATTTTGATTTAAAAATAACAATTTTTAAAAAGTGATTTTTAAAAACGCAGTTAATCATTTGACAAAATCGCAGGTTAGCCTTTAAAATTACGCATTTTCAAAAAATTACTCCCTTACATGCGATTTGAAAAAGCTAATTTTATGCATTTTCAAATCACAAATTTTTAATAACGCAATTCCAAACGATTAATTTTATGTGATTTGATTCAAAATTGAATTTTTCATCTACGAAATCACAATCCCATACCTTATATGTCCTGTCTGCGTACATTATTGGTTTGGTAACCAAATTCTTCTTCCATTACCGTATTTTCATTTTTTCGCAAAAAAAATTATCTTCAAAATATTCTCACTTTTTATATCACAGTAATCATTTGTTATTATTATTCAAATAAAAAAATTTACTGCAAAATAATTTTTTTTTACTTTATATTATGTCAGTAGCTTTTTATTATTAAAAAAAAAATTGACCTTGCTTTTTACCGTGGGCTTGGGCCCAAGCTTAGCAAGCCCGCCACTGTCCCCAACCCTGGTGGCTCCCACGTGTGACCGAGCCATCCCACCTACACAAATAAATCAAAAAGAAAAAAAATTGGAAATGAATCAAGCCTAGCCAACGGAAAACAGCAAATGAGAGAGATTAAAAAAAAAAAAAAAAACAATAAAGAAACCACGACGAACCCACACGCCGACCCAGTCGCGGAGAGAGAGGGAGAGAGGTGGAAACCCAGCCAGCACCCTGTGATCCAAGAAAAGGAGCTTCAATTCCCTCCACCTATCTCCTCCTCCTCCTTTGAAGTAATGTTATACTCATTTTCACACTTATAAATCGACAGATTTGTATTCCAATCATTGATTTCACCATATAGAAGATCAAAATGTCTCTGAACATGAAAACCCTCACCCAAGCGCTAGCGAAGACCGCTGCAGTGATCGAGAAGACCGTACAGACCACCGTGCAGGAGGTCACCGGACCCAAGCCCCTCCAGGACTACGACCTCATCGACCAGATCGGCTCGGCGGGTCCGGGCCTCGCCTGGAGGCTGTACTCAGCCAAGGCGCGTGACTCCACGCGGCCCCAACAGTACCCCACCGTCTGCGTCTGGGTCCTGGACAAGCGGGCGCACTCCGAGGTACGCGCGCGCATGGGCCTGTCGAAGGCGGCTGAGGACGCGTTCTTCGACCTGGTTCGGGCCGATGCCGGGAGGCTGGTGAGGCTGAGGCACCCTGGGGTGCTGCACGTGGTGCAGGCCCTGGACGAGAGCAAGAATGCCATGGCCATGGTGACGGAACCGCTGTTTGCGTCGGTGGCCAACGCGCTGGGGAATGTCGAGAACGTGCCCAAAGTGCCCAAGGAGCTGAAGGGGATGGTAGGTGCCAAAGCTCGCTCTAGTGGGCTAATTGGATTTTTCTTTTTTGTGGTTGAATTTTAGATTCAGTTTATAATTTGAGAGCTTCTGTGTGATTATCTGAATACTTTCTATGTGATTTAGTCAATGCCCGTTTCGAAAATGAATGCGTTCTATGTGATTTTGTTAATGCCTAGTTGAATTCGAGACTTATGTGCAGTTGAGTGAGTGTCCATATGAAGAATTTTAATGGTTTTGTGCAATTTAATTTTCTATAAGTAATCGAGATATCATTAAAAGTATAAGGTGTTCCATGTACACAAGAAGTATACAATACAATAGAAGCCACCTAACTACAAAACCATTAAAAGTCTTCAAATGTTGTGTGATTTAATGAATTCCTGTTTGCTGAATTTGAGTGAAGTGATACCTTGTTTAGTGAATGCCCACTTGAACAATATAGTGTTTCTGTGTGAATGCTCATGTGAAGAATCTTAATTTTTATGTGATTTACTGAATGCCCGCTTGAAAATTTGAATGGTGATTTGTGATTTTTAGTGTATGCCAATCTGATTTTGAATGTTTCTTTGTGATTTGAAAATGACAATTTAATACCGTGATGGCTATGGCATGCCCGGGTTTGTGCCAGAGTTTACTATACTGCTTATGTGATTTACCCTTTACATCTTGAAGGTAGGATTTCTGTTATTTAGAGAAATAATTAGTCTGGTAACTACTTGATAGCGATAACATAGGCATCAGAAAATTGGTTGTAACGCTTTCAATGGTAATGGACTCAAGGGATGAAAACTGATAATAATGGACTACTGTTTTGTTCCTATACAGTATAATTTGTCTTTGCTAAATAAAGTTTGGGCGTATTCCAGATTTATTATGCTTGTACCACTTTTTTTCCAACTTTTTTTTTTTGATAGGTAAGAGATCAAATTTAATAGAAAAGCGTAAGGCGCCACTTGGTATACTGGAAGTATACAAAGAAAACACAAACACCTAACTAGAAATAGAAAAGTGAGAGAGAAAGTCAGAAAAAGAAATAAATAAAGAATGGACATAAGTCGAAGTCCAACAATACAAAGAATGATAGAACAAAGAAAGAGTCTCTTCCAAGGTTCTTTTCAAGTCTTCAAAACTTCTATTGTTTCTTGCCCACCAAAGGCACCAGAAGATACAAATAGGTGCTATTTTCTAAACAACAGCACTCCTTGATCTGCCAGATGACCACCAACATGCAAGCAAGTCAATAACCCGTCTAGGCATAACCCAAGACACACCGAAATGGCTAAAGAGAGAATTCCAGACAACAAAAGCCACATCGCAGTGGAGAAGGAGATGATCCACAGTTTCCTCGGTCTTCTTACACATGCAGCAACGGTTGATCACAATGACATGCCGTTTCCTAAGGTTGTCCTGGGTGAGGATCTTACCAAGAGCTGCAGTCCACACAGAAAGCAGCCCTAGGAGGAGCTTGAGTACGCCAAATTTTCAGGGAAAGCGTCTGCCACCAGCGCTAGTTAAGGGGTAAAAGAAGGACTTGACTTTGAAAACTCTTTTTTTGGAGGGGACCCACCACAAACTGTCTTTGTTGTCTCTGTTTACTTTAACTGAATGTAGCAATTGGAAGAAAGAGACAAAGACATCCACCTCCCAATCGTGAGCCTCCTGATGAAGCTCACATTCCATTGGAATGAGTCACCCAACCGCTCCAGATTATCCGCAACAACGGCGTCCTTAAGGCGAGCAATGTTAAATAAAGCTGGAAAGGCTACTTTGAGGGCTGTGTCACCACACCACAAATCATGCCAAAAAATGATCTTGGAGCCATCCCCCATGACGAATCTAGTGTAATGAGAAAACGAAACCCAACCTTTCTTGATGTTTTTCCATACCCCCACCCCAAAGGATCCTGTCGGCTCGAGAGAGCACCAACCACCCCTTAGGCTGCCATATTTAGAATCCACCACGACTCTCCACCATGCATCTCGCTCGGACCCATAACGCCATAGCCATTTGCCTAGAAGAGCATGATTGAAAGTCTTCAAGTGTCTGAAGCCCAAACCTCCCTCAGAGATCGGAGAGCAAACCTTGTCCCATCTGACCAAGTGATATTTGTATTCTTCGCCTATCCCACCCGAAAGAAAGTCTTTTTGAGGCTTCTCAATACGGTTAGCCACATGAGTAGGAATGGGAAAAATAGACATGAAATACGTAGGGAGGTTGGAGAGTGTACTCTTGATGAGGGTAACCCTAGCACCCTTGGACAAATACAACTTTTGCCAACTGGCCAAACGGCGCTCCATCTTAACCACAATATCATCCCAGATGGACGTAGCCTTGTGGCGTGCCCCAATGGGCATGCCAAGATACTTAAGGGCAAAGAGGAAGTCCCGCAACCCAAGATAGAAGCCAACTCGGCAACATTGTCCACATTGCCAACAGGAACCAAGAGAGATTTATCCAAATTGACCTTTAAACCAGAGACAGCTTCAAAGCAAACTAGTAGTACACGCAGGAAACGAAGATGGTCAGGATTAGCCTCACAGAAGACCAATATGCTTTTTCCTAAGAAAATTATTTTTATCACACTAGGTATATAATTGCGCAATTTTCTTATATTATAGGATATACTTCTATACGGAGTTTTGCCTTAGTTATGAGCCTTTTGTCTTTTGTGGCCTTATGTAAAGCTTTGCTTTTCAAAGTAGGATATCCTGTATGTTGGCAGCATTTGAGTAGTCTGTTCCAACATTTAGGAGGGATGGCAGGTAGCGAATCATTAGACTATATATTGTGGGATTTTATAACCATTCTACTGGCTGTTCATATAATTTTTTTTCTAGAAAGTTAAAAGGACATGGTAACACATTCTGTTCATTGTGTAAACCTCAAGGCATAAGTTGTGAGTCATTTTGTTTTTAAATTTTTAAATTTAATTGGAGCGAGACAAGAAACATTATATAACAAGTAAAGTGAATATATTTCAACCAGTCAAAGACATTTTAGGACCAAGCTAGCATATTTTAATGAAGAAAAATAACTAACAATTAGCATAAATTATCTTTCAGTGATTATTGTTATGAGATACTAAAGAGGAATTTTTTATTTATTTATTTACTTATTTTTATAAGTAAATCTATCTCATTAGAAAGCATAGAGGGCGCAACCCAAGTATATAAGAGAGACCCAATTTGGGATAACAAGAAGGCCATAAGTCTAGAAATTCAGTAAAACTAGAAAAATGAGGACTATGGTACGCCGCCATCCAAGTGTAAAGAGATTTGGCCATAATTGCCTTTTAAATCTAACTTTGAACTCTTGCAATCTTCAAAGCTTTTTGCGTTCCGCTCTCTTCAAATGCACTGCATTAAGCACATAGAAGCCATCCTCTAAACTTCTAAAATGCTACGACTTCCAACTGACCTCTCCAGCTAGTCAACAACTCCATGACCCTTTTAGGCACGATCCACTCTACTCCAAAAAGACGGAAGATCAAAACCCACAATTCTCTCGCGACTTTACAATGGAGAAGAAGATGATTTATGACGTGCCACTTTCTCAGGTTATCCAAAGTTAAAATTTTTCCTAGCACTGCTGTCCACACAAAAAACAACACTCTCGAAGAAGCCTTATTTCTCCAAATGGTCTTCCAAGGAAATGGGGAGCTAGCGTGAGTGCAAAGTGCAAGGACTGGATCCCTTCCAAAATGCTAACGTGGGAAAATTCTTGATAAAAGATCATTTTTTTTTTGGGTGAGGATTTTTAAAGAATGGATGAGGAATATGGATGAAAAATACTGCTACACCAATTATTGAGAGAAACATGGTTACTCATTGGCAAAATTTGACAAAGAGAAGATTAGATATTTTTTATGTGAGGCTTGCATGACATGCACTGAGTTGTATCTAGGTGCAAAAATCATTTGCATTAGCTTCTTTTTCTGAATGGTTAACAATCATGGTTTCTTATATTTTTCAGAGCTATTTTAATTTTCACAGACAGTTTCTTATCTAGGTGATGTGGAGGGTTTGGCTAGTATTCTTTGGGTGTAGAGTGGCTTCTTTGCCGATGAAGTATTTGGGTCTTCCTTTGGAGCTCTTACAAGGCTTCTACCATTTGGAATGACATTATTGAAACAATGGAACATCAGTTGGTGAGTTGGAAGATGTTTTATTTATCTAAGGGAGGAATGATGACTTTGATAAAAAGCATTATCTCTAATTTGCAGACATATTATTTTTCTCTCTTCCATATTCTAGTAGGTGTGGCTAATAGAATTAAAAAATTTCAGAGGGACTTTATATGGAGTGAACTTGGCGATGAGTTTAAATTCCGTTTAGTGAAGTGGTCGAAAATTTGTACTCCAGTAAAATCAGGAGGATTGGGGGTAAAAAATTTGATTCAGTTTAACCGACCCCTTTTGGGAAGTGGTTGTGGGGGTATGTTACAGAGAGGGAGGCTTTGTGGAGATCGGTGGGGGATACTAAGTATAGTAGTTGGAGGGGAGGTTATTGTTCTAAGGAGGTTGCAGGGCCCTTTGGAGTGAGAGTGTGGAAATGTATAAAGGAGGGGGTGGAAAGTTTTTTCTAAATCTGTTAGGTTTGAGGTGGGAGATGGATTCAATGTGTGATTTTGGCATGATTTATGGTGTAGGGAACAAGCCTTGAAGATTGTTTATTTGGAATTATTTAGTATCGCGCGGGTGGTGATCATTTGCAGTTCCAAAATGGAAATAGTCATCGGAATATTTTATTTACAAGACCAGTGCATGATTGAGAGGTGGAAGTGGTCTCTTCTTTCATTGAATTGTTGTATTCTCAAAGAGTAAGGCAAGGAGGTGATTATAGAATTTGCTGAATACCTTCTAGAAGGATATTTTTTGAAGTTAAGTCATACTATCATGTGTTATCCATTCCTGTAAGTTCCCTTTTTCTGTGGAAAAGTATTTGGAAAGTTAAAGCTCATTCGAGAGTGGCGTTCTTTGTGTGGACAGCTTTAGGCAAAATCTTGACTTTGGATAACTTAAGAAAAAGGAACATTATTGTGGTGGATTGGTGCTATATGTGTAAGAAAAGTGGGGAATCTATTGATCACTTCTTTATTGTGAAATTGCAAGAGAATTATGGAGTTTGCCTTTCCATTTGTTTGATGTTACTTGGGTTTATGACTAGAAAGATGAGAGATTGGTGAGTTGGAGAGGACAAATGGGAAACCGTAATGCTTTGGAAGTGTGGTGGTTGGCTCCTTTGTATTTAAATGTGGTGTATTTGGAATGAGCGGAAAGTAAGGAGCTTTGAAGATCGAGAGACTGCGTTGTTAGAGCTGAAAAAGATGATGTTATAATCTCTTTACACATTGATAGCAGTGTTCAACAGGCTGCCTGTTTCTAATTTTTCTGGATTTTTTATTTTATTTTTTACTTTGTTTCTCTTTTTCTCTATATTAGAGGTTTATCTTGTATACTTCCTGTGCACTAGGGTTACTCTCCTCTGCTCTTTTAATGGGATTGAATTACTTATATAAAAAAAAAAAATGCACAGGTGATGGGCTTCTGTCCTGCTTAAGATGCTGGATCTTGGCATTTATTTGATATGCCCAACTATTTGACGTTTAAATTTCTTTATTTTTATTTTCTGGTGTTAATTTTTTTCTTGGTTTCCAATTGATTTCACCAATATAAATGCTATAAGTTGATAAATATGACTTCATTTCTTTCACTTGATACTTTATATGCACACTATAGTTGAACGGGACAACCAGTTGAAAGCTTTTAAAACATTTAAAACACAACATGGGTGTGTTCTATTGGACTGAGGAAAGAAGAATACAAGATGAGGATTCAACAAGATTTTGCCGAAGAAGGAAAATAACTAGATCTTTGGAAAGAGCGACTTTCCTGGATGTGCTCTGTTGGTTATTTGTTGTTTTGAATTTGGGTTGTGGCCTGTGATTTTTTCGGCTATTGTTGGTAAATGTGATTCTATAAAGAAGTGCCCATCTGTTACTCGCCATGTTCTATTCAGGCAATTGATCCATTCGCACCCTTAGTTTGCTGATGTAGTTTGTTTTTTTTGACAGGAAATGGGTTTGTTGGAGGTTAAGCATGGTTTGCTCCAGATGGCAGAATCCTTGGACTTTCTCCATAACAATGCACGTCTTATTCATCGGGCTATATCACCTGAGGTTACAACTTATTCTCTTCTTCTTCTTCTTCTATTTTTTTTAATCAGTTTTCAAGCTATGTGGAAGTGATGGTTTTTGTAAGTTGGAGTTCCATACTTAAGGCTTTCCTTTTTTTTGGCAAGTTGTTCTAAAGAAAAAACATACTGCTTAAGTAGGATTTATCTTTTTTGATAAGTAAAGATAACTCTGTCCAAAGGAGGAGGAAGCTCATATACACGGGGAGTGTATCAAAGCTACTCTTAAAGATTTTTTTTTTTGAAAAGCAATCGAAATATCATTAAAAGCACAAAGTGTAACTCAGGTAAACAGGAAGTATACAAGAGAAACACCTAGCTAGAAAGAGAAAAAGCTACTCTTAAAGAATTATAATATGCAATTTAAAATATCTAAGAATCGCAGAAAAGTCTTGGAATAGACACTGCCTAAAGCAGTCATCCAATCGTACAATGATCTTAGACTTAATTATATGCCAAGGAAGCTCATATGCTCAGGGAGTATATCAAAGCTGCCCCTAAAAATTTAAAATCTGAAATTCAAAAGATCTTAAAATTACAAAAAAGTCATAGAACATATGCTGCTGCCTAAAGCATTCATCATATGTATATGCTGATGAAGTTCAACAACTTCAAAAGTCCTACAAGGGAACAGATTCCAAAACCTTTTAATACTAAGTCGACCAAATTTTTACTTGCCAACATGTGGGCATCTAAATCAGTCTTCGACGTCACCTACAAGACACCAAATAGGGAAAACACAAACGATCAAATATCTCTTGTATGGAATCTTTTAATTATAATGCTTGTCAAAAACTTCTGTGTGTTGGTTGTTTTTGTATAAGTCCATGAGATATTGGATATGCATGTCCTTCAATGACGGAGTATATACTGTGCAGAATGTCCTTATTACTTCAAGTGGAGCTTGGAAGCTCGGTGGATTTGGTTTTGCAATATCGACAGATCAGACCTCAGGCGATATGGCCAGTGTTCAGGCTTTCCATTATGCTGTGAGTTAAACCTTTGATTGGATTAGGAAATAAATGATTCTTCAAATTGATTGTACCTCTCTCTCTCTCTCTCTCTTTTCATTCAATAAACTTAAGTTCCAGTTTTTCTAATGGATATTTTATATGCATGTGAGGTGGTATTTTCAATCTTCATTTCAGTGATATGATCATATCTGTTTTACATCGTTACATACAGTAATTCTCACTTGCTGATTATTGTTTGTGACATTGGACGAATATGGAAACACCTGGCTATATATGCTAAAGGTGGGCTTAGGGTTTGGAATTGTGACAGATATGTTTACTTGAATCTGTCCAAGGGCACGAACAGTGTCACACAGAGAGAGAGAGAGAGAGAGAGAGAGAGAGCACATAAGCTATTATTGCTTATTATCAATTTTGAAGTTATTTGAGTACATATATATATATAATTTATTTATTTATTTATATACTTATCAAAAAAAAAAAAAATTATTTAATTTAATTTAATTTAATTTAATTTATTTTTAATTTTTTAAATAATTAAGGTAGTGTTAAGGAAGCGTGTACTTAACACGCTATATCTTTGGATAGCCTCCCGTCTTTGCCACCTAGGTGTTTCTACTTTTGTAGACTTTCTAAATTTATTAGCTGTTCCTCCTTACTTATCAAAAAAAAATTTATTAGCTGTTCCTCCCGTTTAGGGGCATTCTTGTATACTTCCCGTGTATTAGGGTTGCGCCCCTCTGCGCTTTTTTATTGAATTTGAAATTACTTATCAAAAAAAAAAAACAAAAAAAATTATTTATTTATTTATATAAACTTTCAATCTTAACTTTTCCTTGTAGAACTGGACTCTTATTCTGACTAGTAAACAAGCTCCTAATTTGACTGGACCAAATTTCACACATAAAACCCATGAACTAAATAAGATTCACCTATTAATAAAATAAGGTACATTTAATCTTAGGATGGGATGATCCATAGTATCTTTCCTCTTTCCTGACCAGAGAAATTTGAGAGATGAGGCTGAGTTCGTCCCGGTGGTGGTCTGTAGAGTCTAAGGAGTTTGGATTGTCGGTAGTGGGTGGTTTTACAGGCATTAGGATTCATGAACGTCGGAAAGGGGTGTTGAGGTCCATTCTGATTGATAAAGATGAGGCTGCCTGGTTGATTAAGTCCTTTCATGATCTGGTTACGGTGCTTGATAGTAGAGTGTTTTGGAATCAATCCGTTTCAGGTTTTCCGCGGATTCTTGCGCAGCAGTGTGCAAATAGGCATGGGTACTTTCTGACCATAGAAGAATATGAGGGGAGAAGAAGGAAAGGGTCTGTTTTAGTGCCTAAAGGAAGACTTGGTGAGGGGTGGAAGCGTTTCGAGGAGGAGCTCCGTTTAGCCCTCAATAGCCTGCTTGCTGGCAGTTCTCCAGAGCACTTTAAAGGCAAGGCTGTGTTACAGTCTAATCGTCTCTTTGAGAGAAGAAGGAGCTTTGCTGACGTTCTGCGAGCTCCTTTGCCGAAAGAGAAGGCGTGTTTTTACCATGAGGAGGTGGATCCCCAGACCCGGACGTCGTCTCTGGCGATGGGTTCTAGTGATCAGGCGGCCCTTTCGGCAAAAATGGCTAAGGCGAAGCAGGCTGGGTTGAAGATGGAAGAGTTGGCGAAGGATTTTCCGGCAAAACCGGCGGGGCAGAAGGATGAGAAGATGGAGAAGGCCTTTCCGCCGAATCCGGAAGGGCTAAAGATTCAAAACGCAGGCTTGGCTGAGTCGTCGGATAGGGTGTCTGTGTCAGACCTTAGGGGTAGGGGAGAGGGCTCTAGCCCTTCTGTGTTGCCTTCTGCACCACGCAAGTCACACGTCGGTGATTGCCTCGAGCTGTGCAGCATCAGGAAGACGTTGGAGACGTTGCATGAGGAAATAAGGTTTTGTCTGGCTGGGCTGCGTCAGTTGGAAGTCGAGGTGATGGGTAGGTCCAATTCATTGGGCTCCAGTCCCTCTCGGCCCATTTCCCTGTTGCCTGATAGAACCTCTTCGAGTCCACCTAAGTCAGCCCATCCTTTGCAGTTTCCCATCAAGAGGCCCAAGTTTCTGTTTAAACATAAGGCTGGGTCGGTTCTGCGACCTATTCCTACTCGCCAGTTCTCGCTGGACGTGGGTGCATCTTCTTCTGCTGGGCCGTCGAAGCCGTTGGGTAGGTGTCCGGCCATCTCGAAGGCTTCGTGTAAACCAAGTCCTCCCAGTCGGGTGTATCAGCGTCGGAAGTCACGGAACCGGTCTTCCTCGACTGCTTGGAGAGCTAAGCCGGGACTAACTATACCGGAGACTGGATCGAGACAGAGCAGGGAGAAGGGGGAGGATTCTACGAGGATTGGGGAACAGAATTTCTCTCCGGCGTCCGACGAGTTGCTGCGTGGTGGGTTAGGAGTGCCGAAAGTTTTTCAGCCCGCTGATAGTCAGTTGGAGGAGCTAGCAGTTTCTGGTCTTGGGCTGGAATCTAACGGCTACTGTCAGTCTGGGCTGGGATCTACGTTAGCTGGAGAGGCCATCGTTCTAGGAGAGAAGGGTTCTGTTGCTGAAATGGGAATCAGTATGGAATTGTCGGCAGAGGATGGAGGGCTGATGTTGGCTTCCCAGGTAAATAGCTCGCTGGTGAATGCTGGACTGGGCTGGTCTGGGTTTGATATGGATGCTGGGGCTCAGAGGCAGGAAGAAGGTAGTCTTGAGCTAGTTTTTTTCTCCTCTTCAGAAGGTAAAGTGGGACTCGAACCAGAAGCTTGTTCAGGGGGATCTCTAGTGGGGAAGTGCCCCTGGGAAGGAATGGTGGCTGAGAAGGGTATTTACTATACTGAAGGACTCTTGATGCAAGATAAGGCTAGGAATGGTGGGGGGTTGTTAGAGAGTTATGAACCGATTGTTATTACTCCTTTGGCTGTGGAGGATGTAGACGGGCAGAGGGTGTCGCCTAGATGGGTGGTAGAAAGAATTAAGAGGTTTTATTCTACTATTGGGCTTTCTTGTGGTCGTTTTGAGGACAGATTGCTGGCTTTGTTTGAGGAGATTGAAGCGGATAGAGACCTCTCTTTGGCTGAACTGAAGACTAAGCCTTCGCCTGCTAAGGGGGTGAAAGGACAGAGGGAACTAAATAGGCTATCCTGGTCTATGAATTATGAGAAAAGAGGGGAGCAGTCGGACAAAGGAAGGCAAAAGGGTAGGGGGCCATCTCGCTTTTATGACGCCTAAAATTTTGACGTGGAATGTTAGAGGGATTAATGCAATCAAGAAAAGAATGGAGATTAGAGGGCTTCTAAGGGTTTGGAAGGCGGATATTGTTTGCTTGGTGGAGACAAAGATGGCAGTTATCTCAAGGGAGGTGGTTCGAAGTTTATGGGGCTGCCTTTATGTTGATTGGTGCTATCTAGGTGCTAATGGAGCGTCGGGTGGAATTTTGTTAATGTGGGATAGAAGGGTGGTGGAGAAAGTGGAAGAGTGTATTGGTAGATTTACTGTTGCATGTTCTTTGCGTAACATTGGAGATAATGTTGTTTGGGCTTTTGGGGGGGTTTATGGTCCGAATGATGACAGGGAGAGGAGGGATTTGTGGGATGAATTAGCGGGACTGATGAGTTGGTGGGAGATGCCTTGGTGTATTGGGGGAGATTTTAATGTGGTTCGTTTTCCTAGTGAGAGATCTAGTGGTGCTGGCTTTTCTGCAGCTATGGAAGAGTTCTCTGATTTTATTTTCTTGCATAATTTGGTGGACCTTCCCCTTGAGGATGGCCAGTTTACTTGGTCGAGTGGCCAGGAAGATCTAACTTGGTCGAGATTAGACAGGTTCTTAATTTCTCCGGAGTGGGAGGATCGTTTTCCTGAAGTTTCTCAGAGGAGGTTGACAAGAATTTTCTCCGATCATTTTCCTTTGTTATTGGATTGTGGCACAAATAGAGGAGGAAACAGGTATTTTAAGTTTGAAAATATGTGGCTGAAATACGAGGGTTTTGTTGAGCAGGTGAAAAAGTGGTGGATGTCTTACGAGTTTTCGGGTCTTCCTAGCTTCGTTTTGGCCAATAAACTGAAGGCCTTGAAGGCTGATTTGAAGAAATGGAATGAAGAAGTGTTTGGTGATTTAGGGAAAAAGAAGAAAGAATTACTGGAGGGCATTCGAGAGCTGGAGTTAATCGAAGAACAACGTGGCCTAGAGGAGGTTGATAAAGTCCGAAGGGTAGATATGGCGAGAGAGATGGAGAAGACCCTTCTTTTTGAGGAAACTAGCTGGAGACAAAAGTCTAGAGCTTTGTGGTTAAAGGAGGGGGATAAGAACACAAAATTCTTTCACAGAGTGGCCAACTCACATCGTAAATTCAACCAAGTGGACTCTATGAGTATTAATGGTATAACTTCCAGAAATCCTGCGGAGATTAAAGAGCACTTAGTTCATTTCTACAGTAATTTGTACTTGGAGAATTGCTCGTGGCGGCCTAGGGTGGAGGGCCTATCTTTTTTATCCATTGAGGCGGAGGAGAGCATTTGGTTAGAAAGAGCTTTTGAGGAGAAGGAGGTGTGGGAGGTTATCAGGGATATGAATGGTGACAAGGCGCCGGGTCCTGATGGTTTCACTGCGGCTTTCTTTCAGAAGTGCTGGGATTTTTTAAAAACTGACATTATGGATGTTTTTGCAGAATTTCATTCTCGAGGAAAGTTTGAAAAGAGCTTGAATGCTACGTTTGTCTCTTTGATCCCTAAGAAGACTGGTGCCATGGATGTCAGAGATTTTCGCCCTATTAGTTTGGTAGGGGGGGTTTACAAGATTATCTCAAAGGTCCTTGCCAACAGATTTAAGTCCGTTGTGGGCAAGATTATCTCCAACACTCAGAATGCGTTTATCGGAGGTCGACAAATTTTAGACTCTGTGCTTATTGCAAATGAATGTGTGGATAGTCATATTCGATCGGGGGAACCTGGACTCCTATGTAAGCTAGATTTGGAGAAGGCTTATGATCATGTGAATTGGGATTTCTTGCTATATTTGCTTCAAAGATGTGGTTTGGGGGAAAAATGGAGGGATTGGATACGTTTTTGTATTTCATCGGTGAGATTCTCCATTCTTGTTAATGGAACCCCTTCGGGTTTCTTTAATAGCTCTCGGGGATTGCGTCAAGGAGATCCTCTTTCTCCATTGTTGTTTGTGGTGGTTATGGAGGCGTTGAGTCGGATGTTGACTGCCGCATTGGACCAGGGTAATTTGACAGGGTTCTCAATGGGTTCCAGTGATTCAGAGGCACTAGTCGTGAACCACCTGCTGTTCGCTGATGATACTTTGATCTTTTGTGGAGCCCAAGAAGAACAAATTCGCCACCTGAGATGTATCTTCTTAGGATTCGAGGCAGCCTCTGGGTTGAGAATTAATCTAGGAAAATCAGAAATTGTCCCAATTGGTGGGGTAGAGGAGGTTGATAGGTTGGCCAATCTTCTTGGATGTAGGGTTGCCTCTATGCCTATGACTTACTTGGGTTTGCCGTTGGGTGCTTCTTACAAGTCCAATTCTATTTGGAATGGTGTTATTGAAAAAATGGAAAGGAGGTTGGCGGGTTGGAAGCGGATGTACTTGTCGAAGGGTGCCCGGTTGACTCTTATCAAAAGTTCGCTCTCCAACATTCCAACTTATTACCTTTCTTTGTTTCCTATGCCAGTGAGGGTGGCAAATCGTCTTGATAAAATCCAAAAGGATTTTCTTTGGGGAGGCATTGGTGATGAGAAAAAGTTCCATCTAGTGAGTTGGAAGAAGATCTGTACACCTTTATACGCAGGTGGGTTGGGAGTTCACAATCTCATCCAGTTCAATCGAGCGCTCTTGGGTAAATGGTTATGGAGATATGGTAGGGAGAGAGAGGCTTTATGGCGTTTGGTTATTGATGCCAAATTTCAGAGTATTAAGGGCGGGTGGTGCTCGAAAGAGGTCTTGGGTTCCTTTGGAGTGGGTGTATGGAAACATATTAGGAGGGGGTGGGAGGATTTCCGCAATTTTGTTCGTTTTGAAGTGGGGAGTGGAGCTAATATTAGTTTTTGGCATGACCGGTGGTGTGGGGATAGTTCCTTGAAGCAATGCTTTCCAGCTCTCTTTTGTATTGTAAGGAACAAAGACGCGACGGTGGCGGATAATTTGGTGGTCCGTAATGGTGTAGTTCAGTGGAATGTTCTTTTCACAAGACATATCCAGGATTGGGAGTTGGATATGGTTCTCTCTCTCTTCGACCGATTATATTCTACTTCGATTCGTCATGGTGAGGGTGACAGATTAGTGTGGAATCCCTCTAAAAAAGGTTTATTTGAGGTGAATTCCTTCTATGTAGAGCTCTGTAGGGAAGATGGCCCTTCTCGTCCTTCTTTTCCTTGGAAAAATATTTGGCGTGTTAAGGCTCCAACTAGGGTGGCTTTCTTCGTATGGTCAGCAGCTTTGGGCAAAATTTTGACTCATGATAACTTGCGTAAGAGGAATGTTATAGTAATGGAGTGGTGTTGTCTTTGCAAGAAAAGTGGGGAGTCTATTGATCACTTGTTGCTTCATTGTGAGGTAGCTCGAGCCCTGTGGAGCTACGTTCTTAATTTATTTGGGGTTGAGTGGGTTATGCCACATTCGGTGTTGGAGTTATTAATTAGTTGGGGAGCGGCTATTGGGAGTCGGCAAGCGAAAGAGGTTTGGCGGTTAGCTCCTCTTTGCTTGTTGTGGTGTATTTGGAGGGAGCGGAATGCTCGTCTGTTTGAAGATGTAGAGACTCCTATGGTGGAGCTAAGGAAGCGGTTGCTCAACACTTTATACTCTTGGATAGCGCCATATCGTAGTTTGAGTGTCTTTACTTTTGTAGACTTCTTAAATTTACTTTCTGTTCGACCCGCTTAAGGGCTCTCTTGTATACTTCCCGTGTATAAGGGTTGCGCCCCTTAGCGCTTTTCAATAAATTGCTATTACCTATCAAAAAAAAAAATAAAAATAAAATAAGGTTCAAGACCCACAACTGTTGTTCACAAGCAGCAATTACAGAATTCCGAGAATTCCTTTAACTAGAAATACCAAATATAAAAGAAAAATAATATCTATTGAACAATTAACTACCATCGGCACTTGTTTTTGGACCAAAAAGATTTTTGCTTGGTTTTGCCTTAATCTTAGGCTTCCAAAGAGGTTTCTTCTTCCCTATACAATGGCTGTGCCAATGCTCCCTCTCTGCAAAGAACTTGATTCCATCACAGTGCTTAATTTTTCCAAGGAGTTTGGAGCTGGATTGAGCTTGGACCAAGAATGCCATAACAGAGCTTAATTTTTTGAATAAGAACTCTTCTTCAGCTTCAATATTGGCCTGTCTCTAGCACAGGTGAAAGTATACTTCTTGTTGCCATCAACTAAAGAACAAGAGTTGGCATGCTTGGAAAGGGATATTTAGTGATTCAAGGAATCCCACATCAATGTACAACCCAAGAGTGTGACAAAGCTTAAGAGGCAGCAAATCACTCATAATGGTCTCTTTTAAGCTTGTCAATTTCAAATGAGTGAATAGGCATTATTTATCAACTATCAACTTTCTATTAGTGATCCATGCCCCATTATAAAGATCTAGATGTGACTACTTTCTATGCAACTTTTTCACTGTTACCTCGGATATTGCATTGGTATAATCCCAGTGTCAATTAACAAAGAACACTTTTTTTCTTACCTAAGAACATATTTTTTCCCCGTAATTAACTTGAGTTTGAATTTTTTTTCCACTATGGTAGATTTTTTTTGATAAGCAAATGGAGTTCATTAAATATCAAGGAGCACACCTAAGTACACATGAAGCCAGAAAAAGAAAAGAGAGAAAAAAGTCATGAAAGCTTTTTTTTTTTTTTTTTTTTTTTTTTTTTTTTTTGTTTTTTAATGAATAATTCACAAAAGGTTAATTCGTACATGAAAAGTATACAATATGGACTTAATCCTATAAGCTGCTACAATGTAAAAAGCAAATCAAATCAACCATATTTGTAGAGACAAAGTTAGGAACATTAACAAGAACCTAACCCAAGAGAGATCTCAAAAAAGAAGATTTTAGATAGAGTACATTGTCTCACTATCCTCGAATATATGACGATTCATTTATCTCCAAATGTTCCACATTAAGTGGGCAGGAATAACTTTCTAGATTGTCTCTTTGGGATGTCCCCTTCCTTGTACTATCTAGCAATGAAGAAGCTCTTGGATGTTGCTAGGTATAACCCACGAGATTCCAAAAGGATTAAGAATCAATTGCTAGAGAGCCGAAGTATACTCGCAGTAGATGAGAAGGTGATTAGTTTTCTCATTCTTTTTACCAGACAATACCAATTAGCTAAAGAGAAGCTCCTCTTTCTAAGGGTATCCGCTGTGAGAATTCTATCAAGTGATGCCGTCCACAAGAAGAAAGCAACGCGAGGAGGCGCTTTGACCATCCAAACACTTCTCCAAAGGAAAGAACTATCTCACCTGACTGTAACAGAGTATAATGGCTCTTCACTGTAAATCTCTGGCTGCTAGAGGGAGTCCACAACAAGTCGTCCACTTCCCCCAGATGCGTCTTCGAGGAATACAAGAGACTAAAGAAAGAGTCAAAAGATTCCAGTTCCCAATCATGCGCAACCCTAATGAAACTAGGATTCCAAATAATTAGAAACATAGGCCTACTTGTTTCGAGCAATGGAATAGAGTTTGGGAAAAGAATGCTTAAGTGGCTCTATTCCATACCATACATCATGCCATAAACTAATGTGAGAACCATCCTCAACCTTGTAGCATAGAATATTGGAAAATAGACTACCATAAGGCACTATCTATCTCGCAATGGAGTAAGAGGTGGTCAATGGTCTCTCCACTCTTCTTACACATGTAGCACCAATTTACTACAATGATTTTCTGCTTTCTTAAGTTGTCAACAATGAGATCTTACCTAAAGCAGTCAACCAAGCGAAGAAAGCCACTCTCAAAGGGGCCTTGTTCTGCCAAATCCACCTCCAAGGGAAGGGTTTGCTGTCATGGGGGATTTAGACATTGTACCTCAAACAACCCTTTCTTGGAGGGGTTTTAACAAAGCTTGTCTGCACCTTTCTCTTTCAAATTAATGGAGTAGAACTAATCGAAAAACGAGAAAAAGAATTCCAACTCTTAATTATGCGCCACTCTAACAAAATTAACATTCCACTAGGAGAGCCATTAGAGAACCTTTTTTTTTTTTTTTTTTAACAAGTAATTGAGATATCATAAAAAGAATGAGGCGCCCACAAGATGCAATTTGATTAGTTCTTATGAGGTATAGCATAAATGCTGTTAGCAAGTCCCTGGATTATGACAAATGGTATTAGAGCTGACTTAATAACGTCATGTAGCGCTGAGTCACTATAGTGCAATGTGGGCTGTGAAGAGGAGGTCAGAGATATGAGTGGGGGAGATTGTGAAATCTCAAATGATTGTGGATATGTATAAATTCCATATTGGTTGATGAAATGCAAAAGCATTGCATGGGTGTTAAGTCCTTATTGGTTGTGTATAAGGTGGAATTGGGTTTTCCAAATTATTTCATGGAGTTCTAATTGTAACTTAACTAGTTATTTTAAGATATAGTGAATATGTGACTAGTGCGTTTCTAGGTTATGACGTCTTATGCTTGTTTGGTGTGAGTGTTGATTTTTGTGAGGTTTATTTTAGGTTTAGCTCATTCATCTATTGTTGACATGCGTAAGAACACATTTCTAATCACAAGCGATTTGCACCTATAGTTTTTTGATATATGATGATTGCACAGGAATATGATGTTGAAGATTCTGTACTACCCCTTCAGCCATCACTGAATTACAGTGCTCCTGAACTGGTTCGGAGCAAAGCATCTTCTGCTGGACGTTCTTCTGATATTTTCAGTTTTGGTTGCCTTGCCTACCACTTGATAGCTCGCAAGCCTTTGTTCGATTGCCACAACAATGTGAAGATGGTATGTTTAATTTAAAGGTTTAGCTTCTTCTTGGATGTTGTTATTGCTCTATACCTTTAAAACTAGCTTTGTTTTTCTAAAAGAAAAGAGTTTATACTTTGTGCTTATTTGCCTTTTGAGGAGGATTTCTCTAACTTTTTACTGCTAGTTCGCCTTTATGTACATTTCTATATGAATGTAGGGACTCGGTTATTATAATTTTTGTGCTTATTTGCCTTTTGAGGAGGATTTCTCTAACTTTTGACTGCTAGTTCGCCTTTATGTGCATTTCTATATGAATGTAGGGACTCGGTTATTATAATTTCTTTACAATTTGTTTAGGCTCCCTTTCATTGTTGGTTACAAATAAAATGATTGATATGTGAATTTATCTGGTTTTACTCTTGTTTAAAGATCACCAGTCTTTTCTTATCCATTCACTTCGTTGATTACTATGCAAATATGGGCACTGTTTTCAGATCTGGACTAAAAGTCACAGTTCAACCAGTAACCTAGTGACCTTGCTCTTAGCTTAGCTAGTCTGGTTCATAAATCTGATAGTGAACTGCTAGCACACCCTAGAGAGGTTTATCATTTTTCTCTTATTTAAAGAGTCAACATCTCTTGGCTATAAACTTTTGGCTGTAGGCATGGGCTTAAATTTACAGAGGCATGGTTTTTTGACTTGTTTGGGGGGGGGGGGGGGGGGGGGGGGAGAGTTTTGAACTTTGTACTCTGGATGTAGCCTTATGGAAAAGCATTTAGTGCTGGCAGTTTGGTTAGGTTGTGTATGTCAAAGAAAAAAAAAGGTTGTGTGTGTCAAAGAATCTGTTAAAGCATGAACTTATGCATGTAAAAAGCTCCGTCATCTGTAGCTTTTTAGCATAAGATAGGTTCTGTTTTTTTGGCACTTATAGGAAAAGTGATTTTAGGAATCCAAAATTGATTTTGGGATTAGTGTCAATTTGGCACTTCTACAAAAATTACAATTAATGGGTCCAAAATCACTTTTTGTAATAGATTTCCAAACACTCATTTTTCAACTTAAGTTGTGGCTGGCACCCATAAAGCACTTTTTTTGAAAGGCAAAAAGTGCCAGCAGACGTGCTTAGTCAGTATGGAATTAGCACATTAAATCACTTTACTCTCATTTTGTAGTACAGGTACTTATTTTTTTTTAAGAAAAAAATTGTGGTTGTTTCTCTTGTATCCTTTTCTTGTACGAGGACTTTGTGTTTTCTTTTTAATTAATTATTATTCATAAAAAATATTTTATTTTTAAATTTTGTTTGGAATACAACTAAAAAAAGATTCCCTTAAAGATAGCAAGTATTTCACGCACCTGTTGTACAATGTTTTGCACTATAAACTTATCCAAAAATAAAATTGAACAAGTAGACCCAGCTTCTTGAAAATTGACTCTTATATCATATATAACAATAATAAGCTATGTGATTAACTAATAATAGGTAATTCTTGTGTTCCTTTTCTGCAGTACACGAATACCTTGACTTACTTATCCAATGAAGCTTTCTCCTCCATTCCTCCTGAGTTAGTTCCTGATTTGCAACGAATGCTTTCTGTAAATGAATCTTTCAGGCCAACAGCGATGGATTTTACAGGTAAAACAGGAGCCGTGTGGACCCTGTAATGACAACCTTTTGTTCTCCTCTTTTTTTTTTTTTTTAATCAATATTGGTGTAATTTAATTGTAAAGCTAATAGTATACAACATTGTGATGCACAAAAATAGAGGATTATTTTATGGGAGGAAAAAAAGAAAAGCATGATGGCCAGGAGTTCCTCATCAATGGCAATTTTTTTTTTTTTTTTTTTAAAGTCCTAGAGAGTTTTGTTTTCTCTTATCAATTATTAAGAGCAATCCACCTATAAAGTTTGGATGGAAATTTCAAATTAAATATGAGATGCCCCCAAAAGCCTACAAATCTGTAAAAGGCCACAAATCTGTCTTTCTCTTATGTTCTACACGTTCTCTACTTGGATATTTGCACATCATAGTTTGCTTATCTCTAGTTTTGTAGATTTTTTGAACTTTTGTTCTTCTGTTTCTTCATATTAGGGGTTCTCTTGTATACTCCTTGTATACTAAGGTGCGCCCCTTTGCGCTTATATATATATATATATATATATATATATATATATATTGATAATCCCCTTTTCGCTTATTTAATGATATTGAAATTATTATTTTTTAAATAATATAGGTTAAAGGACTGAAAATAATGGATGCTCATTCATTTGTGATTTGGGATTCATGGCCATTCATCAATGACATGGGTCATTAATAGATCATCCATCAAGTAAACATTGTGATGCTGTAGGAGTTGTGGAGTTGTGCCTGTCTTGAAATAGGATCGCGCTACTCTGTAATCGATGACAATTATCTTAACAGAAATGCCCGTAAAATTCAATGTTATGGCAGTAAAACAAGTAAAATTAAATGTTCCGTCGGTTTGGGTTTGTTTATTGTCCTTAAGATCCTTGTTCTCTCTTTGCAGGCTCTCCATTTTTCAGGAATGATACTAGGTTGCGTGCTCTTCGCTTCCTCGACCACATGCTTGTATGCATTTGCTTATTAGATTGAGCAACACTTGCTTCTGGGATCTTGTCACCCCAGAGTTCTAATGTTGAATAAGTGAAGTATGGTTATAATAGAACTTTTCTATTGACGATCTTCTCTTCTTGCAGGAAAGAGATAACATGCAGAAGTCTGAATTCTTAAAAGCATTATCGGATATGTGGAAAGATTTTGACTCCCGTGTATTGCGGTATAAGGTTTGAGTTATTTTTCTTGTCTTATTGATACGATGATCATTCCATTTTCTTTTTTGAGTAATTTTTTTTAGTAAGTATATTTCAGAAAAAGCGCAGAGGGGCGCAACCCATAATACATAGGATGTATATATGATACCCCTAATTTAAAGAGAAAGAACACAAATCTAAAAAATCAGAAAAAGAACAATTAGACATAGAATGTAGTGTCACTCTTCACGTAAACAAGGTTTGTATCACCAACTTCTTCAAATTAAGCGAACTAGTTTACTTATAAAAAAAAAATTAAGCGAACTAGTCTCACAATCTTCAAAATTGCCTGTATTCCGTTCCTTCTATAGACACCACATTAAACACAAAGAAGATATTATCCAAATCGGCACCAACAACCGGTTGCCCCTTTGCCCCCTCCAACTTGCCATCATGATTTTTTTGAGTAATTGAACACCATCCATGATTTTAAAGACCATTTGGTTACCGTAATGGAGTCTGCATATCTGGTTGTGTAATGCCCTGACTTTAAATAACAAGTTGGAGGGTGTGGCGGACTCAGGCTCCTTCGATGGTGGTTTTTTTTTTGCTTGGACGGCGGCTTTAGGCAAGATCCTTATAGTGGATAATCTCAGGAATATGCGTGTTATTATAGTGAACAGATGCTGCTTGTGCAAGAGAAATGAGGAATCAGTGGACTACATTCTGCTTCATTGCGACTTGGCTTTGTGGAATGCTCTCTTTACTTGATTTGGCTTGTGTTGGGTTATGCCTAGAAGAGTTATTGACTTGGTTGCTTGTTGGTGGAAATCTGGAAGGTCAAGGAGTGTTGCGATTTGGAAGATGGCGCCGATTTGCATTTTTTGGTGTGTTTGGAAGAAAAGAAATAAAAGTTGTTTCGAGGACTTGGAGAGTTCCTTGGAGGATATTTTAACTTAGTTTTTTCATACTTTGTATCTTTGTACGGTGGCTTTTTTATCCCCACTATCGCTTAGGTATGTCGATTTCCTTGTTCGTTTTTTTTTCTAGTTAGGTGACTCTTTTTGTATACTTCCGGTGTACGTAAGGGCGCTTTACGCTATCAATGAGACTTGATTTACTTATCAAAAAAAAAAAAAATTAACAAGTTGGAGGGCGGAATAATTTATTTAACGCCAGGGCGTTATAGGTTGTGAATGTGAAAGTACTCCGGTATAGTACTAATTATACTGCAATTTAATTCCAAGGGGTTTGTTCAAGTGGTAAAGGTCTTGGTTTTGGTGGCATTCCCATCAGGTCTAAGGTTCGAATCTTCTTGAGTACAAACAATTCCTTGGGGCCAGCCTGCCGGTGAAGCCGGAGTAGTACCCGATCCATGTGAAGGGAGTGCTTTACACAGGTCCGAAGTTTATCCGACATGAGTGGGTACCTGTCATAAAAAAGAGAACTAATTAATTATACTGCAAGTTGATTTGTGCAGTCTCTAGGTTGTTCAGCTTAATGGGCTACATATTAATCATTCCAGTAATTTTTTTCCCCACATTTGGAACATGTTAACAATCTCCATTAACTTATTTTTTTATTATCTTTTGTGCAGGTACTTCCTCCTCTTTGTGCAGAACTTCGGAATTTGGTAATGCAACCAATGATTCTGCCCATGGTTCTCACGATAGCAGAGTCTCAGGTATAATTATACACAGTAAGAGTCAAGACTAAGAACTGATATTATTGTTTTACTGCTCATCATGATTTATTACAAAAATGGAAAGAGGATCTGCATATGATCCTGAATCTCTTGTGGAATTGATATTTTACTTGACAAATAGATTAATGTCCTAAAATTTGTAGGATAAAAATGATTTTGAGCTATCAACACTACCAGCTCTAGTTCCCGTACTGAGCACTGCTGCAGGCGAGACACTATTGCTGATTGTGAAGCATGCAGACCTTATAATCAACAAGGTAACTATCAATATGAGGCATTCAACTAGAATACTTTTATTAATAACCGGGTCTTATGTTCTTCTTCTTAGTTGTCGTTCTTGTATACTCCCTGTGTACTTGATCACTTTTTGCGCTTTTAATGAATTTTCCCTTGCTCATAAAAAAAAATAACCGGATCTTATGTGGATGGAAATTTGTGTAAGTGGTTAATGAGTTGCTATGAATAAAGTACTTGATACATGTTTTTATTCTTTCAATAATCCATATTTATAGCAACAAACCATATTGTTCCTACCCTGAGAGGACTGAGGGCCATGAGTTAATAGCCTAAATTTTCTCAAGGGTGTCTTAATAACATGAGGCTCAAATGGAAGGTATTAAATCATCTAGGAGGTGCACCTAGATGACTTTAAAAGTTCAAATGTAGTCCTTTAACTACTTTGGCACAACTGTTCTTGCTGTCGCAGTTAGTTACATTTTTTTTTTTCTTTTTCAGAGATCAACTATTTGTTTATTTATTTTTTATTTTGGTGGTGGGTTTAGTTCATGTTACTGTACTTATACTGCTGAAGCTATCTCATCGTGCTCTTTTTGTAGCTAGATGCCTTTGATGCTATAGCTGCTTTGATTTCTCTTGTATATTTGTCTTTCTTTTCCTTTTTTTTTTTTTTTTTTTTTTTTTTGTTTGGGTATGCTTGCAATTGGTGGCTGGGGTTGAGTTTCTTAAAGGTTTCATGTTCTAATAAATCTTAATAGTTAGATGTTAATGAGAAGCCTCTTATTAAATAAATATTTGTCTCTTAACAATTTTGTAACAAATCCTTATTTTGACTCCCTTGAGACCTACGAAGCATTGATACCGACATGAGATAGCATAACAATATGGATACGGCAATTTTTGAAAGACTAGGATACGGTAGTGCCAGGACATGTTAATTAATTAACCAACATAGGAATACACTCACACATATATTTATGTGTACATATACATATAACACGCACCAAAAGGCTAAAAAGCACATGTTAAACTATTTTTTTTTTTAATTTTTAATTTTTTAATTTTTTATAAGTAATTCAATCTCATAAAAAGGCACAAAGGGGCATAACCTAAGTACATGGAAAGTATACAAGAAAAACACAAATCAAGAAGCAGAAGAAAAACACAAATCAAGAAACTCTAAGAAATTAGAAAAGCAGTGATATATAGGAAAAAAGAACCTATTTATCATCCATGTGTAGGATGGGGTGTCGAGGATGTCAAGGATGGGGTGTCGAATGGTGAGGAGGTCGAGGATCCATCCTTGTTGTTTACGGATGCCATTGAAGAGGACCTTTTTCGGATTGTTAAGCTTGGGCGTCCTAAGAACAAAGCCATGAGGGAGTTGTGGAATTTAAGTAGCTCTATTAACTACGACCATGCAATCGTATCTTCTCGATGAGGGAAAGGCAAGGCTCACGTTATGTAGCGTGTTTACCCCATGTGATTTTTGGGTTTGAGGGTTTTTTTGGGTCTTTTTTGGGTTTTTTCTTGTGGGCAGTTTTGTTTGTTCCTGTGTATTCTTCGGGTTTGAGGGTCTTAGGGTTCAGGTTTTTTTTGGGTATATTCGGGTTTCTTCTTGTAGGCAGTTTTGTTTGTTTCTGTAGATACTTCCTGTGTACATAGGGACGCCTTACGCTTTTTTATAAAATTTATTACTTATAAAAATAAAAATAAAAAAATAATCCATGTGTAGCTTTTATACATTTCCTATTCACAAATGTCTCCAAATTAACATCAATCGATTTTCTGTTCCGTCATTCACATGTTTCAAGATAAAGCAGTTAGATCCCTTACTAACATTGACCCATAGCAATAATTTATCAAAAACATTGACCCATAGCATTTTAAAATAGCCTTTATAGTTCCATTTTCTATCAAGAAAATTTTATGTTGAACCCCAAATGTGTCTCAGCTCTATCACCAAAGTACCTGTCATATTTAAAAGTATCCAAATTTAAAATTTAAATTTTAAATTCTTGGGCATGTCTTTGCCTGTGTCCGAACCGTACCTCTGTTCGATAAATATGGACAAAGAAACTTTAGCACTTTTAATTATCCATGGACTAGCAGCTCCTTTCACTTTTCCAATAAAACATTGGACAAGCTTACTACTAATGTGTGCTATAAGAATTTTGAGTTTCGACTTTAACATTTGATAGTTATATCTTTTGACCTTTGAAACTAATAACCAGCAAAAAGGTTGGATCATTTTGATATTTCCCTTGAATCCCTTCCATGTAGTGGAGGAAGCTTGATAAATTCTTTTAGGTTTATTGGCAAACTTTGGTGTTTGTGCTGGATTTCTCTTTCATTTTATAAAGAAATAGCCAAAAGCTTCTTGATTGTATCTCCAATTGTGATTCTACTTCTTGTAGTTGAGACAGCATCACCCTGGAATGATGCCGCTGCCTTTTTTCTTTTTCTTTTTTTAGGTTTTTCTTCCCTTTGATGAACGTCCTACTATCTTGAACACTTAACCCAATTAAAATACTTTCTTTTTGTGATTATTGTAGACTAGTCAGGAGCACTTAGTATCACATGTCCTGCCTATGATTGTTCGGGCTTATGATGATAACGATGCTCGAATCCAAGAAGAAGTTTTGAAAAAATCTGTCTCCCTTGCTAAGCAACTGGATCCGCAGGTGACTGCCGCTTATTTTTCTTAGAGTAGTTTTCCATTCTTAATTAGAGTTATTTTGATGACAATACACGTGCTTGCAAATCTGTATCTCAGATGTTTAATATATGAAATTCTGAAATGATATTATCATCCATTTTGCTGAGTTGCTTCTTCGAGGATAAAAAAAAGTGTTGAACATAATTTCCTTCACTCCTTGCATAAAGTACCAACTGCAGTTATGATGATTCCCTTAGGTAATCTTTTGTGGACTGTCTATTTCAGCTCCATTTAGTTCGCTTGCAACTTTTTACATGTGTCGTATTAGGATGCAGGAGACCTGTCTTTGTATTATGAATGTTTCACTTAAACAACCTCATTTAAGTAGATCACATGTAGCCCTTGCATCATTCTAACTTTAAACTTGTCAAAAGAAAAGGCTCTCTCTCTCTCTCTCTCTCTCTCTCTCTCTCTCTCATATTGTTAGTTGAATATCATTTCAACGGTAACAGAATTTTATTCTCTCTTTCGAGTTGACTATGTTAATAATTTATTATAATGGCTCATGCCATATGAGTTGTTGATATGGCCATACATTTGTTTGGCACTGCATATTTTGCTTGCAGATATCTTGTGACACCATCCTGAGATTGAAATTATGATGGAAAAAAGGCAATTTTTTTTTTTAAGTAATCGAGAAATCATTAAAAGCGTAAGGCACCCCATATATACAAGAAGTACACAAGAGAAAGCACCTAACTGGTGGGGGCAAAAAGAATAAGAAAATTGTTATAACTAATCATTAAAAGAGAAACATAAGCAGCTGTGGAGCATTTGGAGAGAAAGGAATCGTCGTATTTTCGACTTTCGAGGATAGTGAGACAAACGTGCTCTTTCTAAAATCTTCTTTTTTTGAGATCTCTCTTGGGTTGGGTTTTTGTTAATGTTCCTAACTTTGTCTCTACAAATATGGTCAACTTGATTTGCTCTTTACATGGTTAATTCCCTTTTGTATACTTTTCGTGTACGGGGGTTTAACCTTTTTTTTTTCTCAATAAGATCTGAATTATTCATAAAAAAATAAAAATAAACATAAGCAGTTGTCCAAAGATGTAAAGTGTTGAAAAATGAAGACTTAATTTCCTCTAAAGTTCTCTCGTAGTCCTCAAAACTTCTATCATTTATTTCCCTTCATAGACCACATAAACGCATGATGACACCATCTTCCACACAGCAGCACTCATGTTGCCGGTGGTCCATCAACAAGCATACAAATCGACTACTCATCTAAGCATAACTCAAGACAACTACTCATCTAGGCATAACTCAAAACAACCCAAATCAACTGAGGAGAACATTCCAAATGGCACAAGCAACCTCACAATAAAGAAGAAGATGGTACACGAACTTCTCATTTGTTTTGCACATACAACTCCTATCAACCACAATGATGCGCCACTTCTGGAGGTTGTCCATGGTAAGGATCCTTCATAGGGCCGTCGACCACATAAAACAGGCCACCATCAATGGAACTTTAGTCTGCCAAATGCTTTTCCTAGGGAAACGGAAACTATCATGACAACTCATGACACTGTAGAAGGATTTATATTTTAAAATTTAATAATGACAGCATAACTCCATTGTGCTATTTAATGATACCTCTTGCATTTGCATAACTTTCTCTTTTGAATTCATATGTTCAAATATTTACATATTGGCACATAGCTGTCTTAGAGCATTCCTAGTAGCCTCATCAAATTAATTAAAAACTTTTATTTTTATTTTTATTTTTTTTTAATCCTGGTGAGCTACTTTTTTAAAATTCTCCCAGCAGCCTCACCATTTTAACTGTACACTATAACTATTCCATTTAATTTAATTTATTTTTTTCAGATTTTTTTATGCTTTCTCTATTTAATCTTTTTATACAAGAAGCTACCATAACTTTCATCTTCAGATTAGATCATTGCTAAGAAATTCACAGAAGTTTTCATTTGCTTCTCAACCAAGTTCAAGGAAGAAAAAGAAAAGATAAATGAAAGACTACAAAGTTTATGTCAGGGGCAAAGAAACCTTCATGTCCATGAAATAAGGACATTATCGTGTGAGAGAGATGGGGGATGGAAGAAGAAAATGGGAGAAAAAAATGAAAAAGTGTGCTGATCATGTGAGAAAGAAAGGAGAAACAAAATTAATGAGAAAGTTGGTGAGTGAATATTACTTATCAAAATTGGTGAGTATTTTCATTCACCAAAACTTTTTGGTTAAAGTGGTGAGGCTGCTGGAAGTGGTTTTTTAGTATTTTCATCAAATTGACTCTAGGAATGCTTTTATGTTAGTCCTAGAACACACCCCCCCCCCCTCCAAATATATATATATATATAATAAAATAAAATAAATTTGATAGATGAAATGGTATAATATTATTAGATGTTATATTCCTTTTGTTGACATGCTTTATGGGGGAGGCACTGATGTTAAATGGATATTTACATATTTCATTCTTGCCAGCTAGCGAAACAAGCAATTTTGCCTCGTGTTCATGGGTTAGCCCTTAAAACAACAGTTGCTGCGGTATGTATACTTATTTGTTTATTTTGTAATATTTTTTTTTTCTGTTTATGTATGCTACTTGGTGTAGTTGCATATTTGATCGTAAGAGATAAGTTGTTTCCATTATATATCATATCTTATCAAGATTGTAGTCTATTTGGTATGATTATCTGAAGAAAGAGACATTCTGATCATTATGCTTTGAAGTTCTCTGCTTTTTCTGTACGTAGGCTGTAGGATATTGTCTTAATTGAAAGTTGATTGCTGAATATTGCAAATGGTACTTGTTATCCTCCTACAGCCCTTTCCCCTTTGGCTAAGAACATTGCATCTAGCCAGAAACTCTACAGTAATGGACTAATGGTAATTTCAGTTTTTGTATTGAGATGACTACGTAACTTTTGTATATGTCCTCTCATTACACCAGTTTCTATTCAGACTATATGTGAGTCACTCTGCACTTCTTCTTTTTTGGTAAGTAGGAGTCACTCTGTACTTCTCATCATTGGTGCTTGTTTGGCCTGAGTTGGTCTCTTGAATTCCATTTACTGAATTGAGTATTTTGTAGGGGGACATTCCACAATTGTCCTTTTGGATGAGAAACTATTGTCATTAAAAACAAATTTGACACTAGGGAAGCAAACAATTGGGCCTTTGCATGTATGGAAACAGAAAAAAGATGACCTGTTTCAAGACACTCATCTGGCTATTTGTACCCCTAAATTCTAACTTCTTAATACATGTAATTCAGTAGTCCTTCCATGGCATATCAGGAAAAATGTTGGTAAAAAATTAACGGAAGAAATTAAATAAATAATATTTTCACAAGTTTCTTGTTTATAGAATGGTTATGCTTTGGCTGGTATGCTTCGGCTAGATTCATTAGTAATGTGAACTCATCTTATTGCACTTAATTCTTGTGACCAGTTCATAAATGCCATTTGAATGGAGTAATCATATCTGTTGTTACATTTTTTTTCCCCGTGCTTTGGCCAAAATATAAATGTTTAATCTGAACTTTTGGGTTTGCTTCCATTGACAGGTGCGAGTCAATGCTTTGTTATGCTTAGGGGATTTAGTTACTAAACTGGATAAACATGCTGTTTTGGAAATCTTGCAAACAATTCAACGTTGTACAGCTGTTGACCATTCTGCTCCTACCCTTATGTGTACCCTTGGTGTTGCAAACTCAATACTTAAGCAGGTAACAATCTACAATACCTGGTTGTTCTTTTTGAGTCTTCAGCTGACATCCATGAGTAGTAGGCAGAAAATTGTTGCATATATTGACAGCTGATTTTCCTGATGCTCAATTCATCTTGTTCAGTATGGAGTAGAATTTGTTGCAGAGCATGTCCTTCCACAACTCATGCCTCTTCTTACAGCTCAACAGTTAAATGTTCAGCAGTTTGCTAAATATATGCTCTTTGTCAAGGATATTCTCAGGTACTACTATATTTGTGCCCATGCTTGTGCTATCATGAGCAAAAGTGACTATGTGAGATCACTTGTGGCATCTTGATTTTTTGACAGGAAGATAGAAGAAAAACGGGGAGTTACTGTGACTGACTCTGGAATCCCAGAAGTGAAACCATCTCCTTCTGTTAATGGGCTTCTGCCCCAAGGCTCGAGCAAAATAAGTGGAACTGTCAAGTCTACAACCAAGAGTAGCCCGGCTTGGGATGAAGATTGGGGTACAACCACAAAGGGAACTGCGACTTCCATCCAAAATTCTAGAAACAATATTCCCTCCACTCACCCTGATCTAGGTTTTCAACCAATTCAAGTAAATTCACTGCAATCACAATTCTCGACGACACCTGCAGTATCTAGTCAGCAAACAGCTTTGTCATGTCCTCCGGTTGATATTGAGTGGCCTCCTCGGGCATCTACTGGGGTTACCCCCCAGTTAGGAGATGCCGAGAAGCAATTGAATGCCGGAACGTCGTCGTCGTCCACTTCAAGTTTCAATGATATAGATATTTTTGCTGATTGGCCTCCACGGCCTACTGGCTCGGTAAGCGGGGCTGGAGCCTCCAACAATGGTACAATAGGACAGCCCGCTAACAAAAATGGGTCTTATCCAGTCTTGAGTACACCCAACAGTATGAGCTTCCAAATGAACAGCAATAGCAGTTGGGCCTTCGACACACACAGTTCTATTGAGCCATTAAGACAGAATCAAGGGAATTTAACACCGAGTGCCGGTAGTCTGGGAAGTGGGGGTCTTACCGGCCAAAGTTCTATTGGATTTCTGAAACAGAGTCGGGGTATACCAGCTTCAGGTACTTACACCGATAAGAATTCAACAGATCTTGGATCCATATTTGCTTCCAGCAAGAATGAGCAGTCTGCGCCTAGACTTGCTCCACCTCCATCAACTGCCGTTGGTAGAGGAAGAGGAAGAGGAAGGGTGGCCTCTTCAGCCTCTCGGACTAGTCATGCCAAATCACAAACTGAACAGCCACCCCTTTTGGATTTGCTATGATAGGCGGGGTTTTGTACCTTTATCATGTTTTAAGAAGATAAAGTGCAGAGAAAGAAGAGATTGTGGATCATTCCTCGTAGATCAACCATTCCACGCTGCGAGACAGATTTTGTAAAGTGTGCGCCAGTTCGTATAAATACGGCGGGCAAGTTTTGCTGCTCTCCAGGATGGCAAGGTTTGTTATGTAATTGTTTGTTGTGCTTGGCTTGTAGGTTATTGTGATTCATCCAACACTCATCTTCATACTTTTTTCTTTTTAAATGTTTTCTTTTTGAATTTTGTATCATTTAGATGTTGAAAATATACTTCAGGATAGTGTATTCTTCGAAAGAGTCCCAGCTTCAATTACTGGGTTTGGAAATAATAAAGAAAATTGAAGTTTAATAGGCTGCTATTTAAACCTCTTCTCAAAAGCACGAGGACGTCGATTGTGATTACTTATCTTTGGCTTCTCATAAGGCGACCGAGAAACATTTAAATCAGGTGGCCATGAAGATTTATTCTAGGGAAAATATGTTTGATATCTCTCCAGTTTTGTCTCATTTTTTTTTTTGATTTCAAGACTTGAATTTTGATCATGTTTCTGCCCAATACTTCTTTCTTTAGTATTTGTGTCAATTTTTAAATAGAAACCTTTTGATTTCCTCTCTCTCCACGGCCATTATTGGGTTATGGAGGTTGGATCTCCATACGCCACCAATGGAGGTCAACCTCTGGTTGTGTCTCAAAAAAAAAAAAAAAAAAGAGCCAAAAAGAGAGAAAATGTGTAAGGGATATTATAATCAAAAAGAGAGAAAAAGAAAGAAGAAAGAATATTGTAGTTGGTTTAGTTTGAGAGAGTTAGGCCTCCAAGTGCCTGAGAGAGTCTAGGCCTCTCTGAGTGCCTGGGAGAGATTGAACATCTCAAAGTGCCCGTAGCTATCTTTAGTGAATTATTAATCTATAATCTTCGTCTTCTTCCTCGAGTATTCACCTAATTCTGCCTTGTTTGATTATAATATCCATGAATCCAGCTCCATATAAGAAAACCCCATAACAAAATGCAACACTGTTATTCTTTATAATAGCTAGGACAAAATCATGTTGTTGAAACCCTAGTTCTTGCTACTCTTGTGAGGTATTCAGAGAATGTTGAAGAGCCGTCATCCTACGAGATTGCTGAGCAATAAGAGTGGTTGTAGATGGGTTTTGGGATAAAACAATCTCATATCCATCGTAGTGCGATTCCATCCCTTCAGCCATGATTTGCCAAACTAAACCGCCGCCCATTATTCCTCCATCCCTGGCCAAGTCGTAGATGTTTGTATAAACAGCGTTCAAGAAGGCGTCCCTGGCGCCTACACTAAACCCTGCAGGATCTTTCTTTGATTTTCCAAATTCAGCGAAAATCAATGGCTTCTTCAACACACTCCTCGAGTCTCCCCAGTGACTTGTCAACCACCTTTGCATGAATGCCATTTGTGCGTTGCCGTTCTGTCCCGGAAGCCTGTCTTGGCAATTACACAATTGTTTTTCCCGTTAACGGATTAATTCTATTTAGTAAATTCTTATACATCTGTATAACTGGATGACGTAACAGTAAAAATTAGTCTTGAATCGAATTAGTACCTTATTTTTTTATTTTTTTATTTTTTTATTTTTTTTATTTTTTTTTTTAAGTACTGATTTGTACTGCCACGTCATCTTATTGTATAGGGTGCACTTGGTATTGCGATTTCATAGACAAAATATACGATTTTAAACCAAATTGCAGAAAATGAATTGTTTGGAATTGCGTTTTTTTTTTTTTTCAAAATTGTGATTTAAAAACGAAAGAAATATGCGTTTTCAAATCGCAGGCCCTTGGGGTACTTTTTTGAAAATGCACAAATTTTAAAGGCTAAATTTTGATTTCGTTATACACTTAATTGCGTTTTTGAAAATCACGATTTGAAAATTTAGAAGGGTAAATAAAAATATAAGGAAGTTTTATAGTGAACATTTATGAAGATTTAGAGGTTACCAGGCATCAGGATATGCATGTATGGTGGCAAAGTCGATCTCTTTAACGAGATGATTGGTTATAAAATCTGTTCCAACTTGGTAACCTGAAGGATTGTATTGCTTTCGATCCAGAATTGAGTCTCCATAGAAGCCTTCCATGCCAACTCCCAACAAGTGTTCCTTGTCAATGGATTTAACATTGGGAGCCATCTCTTGAACCCATTCCTGTTTGAATATAATTAAATACAATTAATTTTAATTTTTTATTCATTTATTTCTATATATTATATTGTCAAGTAAGGGTGCTGTACGTGGCTCACGTTTATAACGGTCTTGCCTGAGATATCCACATGGCAGCGTGGTTCATTCATTAGTTCCCAACCCATAATCGTCGGATCATCTTTGTATGCAATTCTAGTGAATGTGTTCATCCTTGTCAGCACTTTCTGTGACAAAAAATCATAGATATTCTTATTACCCCCCCGAAAAAAAGGAAAAAAATAAAAATAATTTTTTTTTTTCAAATGATTAACTTTATCATTTTTTAACCGCTTAGGTTTTTGGGACAGGTTGTGATTTAGAACATATTTGAGATTGAGTTAAGAAGTTTAAAAATACTTTTAGCACAAAAAAAAACTATGCAAATTAAAGCAAAAATGGGTCCGTTTGGTACAAAAACTCTTTTATTTTTTTTTTCTTTTATTTTTTTTTATTTATTTTTGGCTCTTAAAAGAAAAAAAAAAAAAGGGGACGGGAGAGGGGGGGGGGGGGGGGAAACGTGCTTTATTTTATTTTTCCTAAAAAACTATTTCTTGATATAAATTAAAGCTTCACTTCCTAACACAATTCCAAACATATTTTTAATACAATACCAAAGATCATGGATTTGAATCCTAACTCCATCATTCACTCCACATTTCAGTTAAAAATTTCATGTATTGAGTTTTGCTTACCATGGAGGATCAGTTGAAATACACACGTGAGAGAGAATATGGTTAGAGTATAATTTAAACAATTAAAATATATCATTTTCAATAGGCTCAAGCTTGGATTAATTAATTTATTTCTACATGATCATGGTATTGCGCGCAAATGAAATCTGAAGCAAGCAGCTCTCCTACATATAACATATTACCTTCACATGGTTCTTGTAGTACCCTTTAACGGCTGCGTTTGTGTAAAAATCATCATCACTATTAACAGGCACGCCGGCAGTTCTAGCCCATTGCACGTACTGAAGCCTTCCTCCATAGTCTTTGTAATTGTTACTCAAACTCAAAATCAAACGAACTCCGTACTTTCTTGCCTCCGAGATCACAAAATCCAGCCCCTGAGAATTTCAATAAGTAATCAGCATTTCAAAAAAGCTACGTACAAATCATGAAGTCATTATATATATATATATAACCTGAAAGACGCGCTCATCATAAACGCCCGGAGATATTTGCAGAGCTTGGTAACCTCCGTCGCTAAATGCCCATGTCCGGCAGACGTTGAGCCCAGCGGCTGAAGCCTCGCGAAGAACATTCGATATTTTATACCGCTCGCTTGGTTCTGAAGCAACATGCATCATCCAATATGAGTTAAAGCCGTTGAAGAGGAATGGGGATCCGTTTAGTACAAAATGGGCGTCTCTGGTTTGTATGAATCCTGAAACGGCAGGGAGGACGCCGGCTTCACAAACTACGGCCATAAGGAGGATTAACACCCCCCAAATGTAGTTGATTTTCCCGTTAATGCGTGCCGTTTTGTTCATGTTTTGATGGTTTGGTTGATAACTAGCTAATTAAGTCTTGAAAGACTTTGTATGGGGTACTTGTGTACGTTTCCCTTTGTGGTTATTCATGTATATATAGGAGAGAGAGAGAGAGAGAGAGAGAGAGAGATGAGGTAATTGGTTGAAGATATTATGAGATGTAACAGAAAGTGTAAGCCTTAAAAGAAAAAGAGACTTGCTTACATCATTCTTTAATCATTTTTTTCATTTTCTCTGTATTTTTTAAAATTACCATTGAATTTTTGAGCCAATATGTGTCCCACAAATGGGCTCCAAATGATCATTCCGCACGGACAACAAATACTTGTCATTTGGATGACATGACTCTAAAGAAAATACAACATCACAGATCTAATAATAATTTTGAAAAGTATGAGAACGAAGAAGGACCAGCCTGATGGTTGCAATGCATGGGTAGTTTTTGATGGCATGGACCCTCACAAGTTGGTATATATATATGGTGTTAGAATAAATTTCACATCTAATATGGTTTAGTTTCCTTCTAGGTCTATCATCAATCCCTTGCCTTATTAATTTGGTATACCTTTCTTTATTTAATTACCATATATACCTAAATTCATCTATAACTACCACAAATGGTTACGTATATAATACAATCCTATACAGTTCAATATAACAAGAAGTAGTCTTAGTTGATCAGCTTTTGTTCCCTCTTATACATTTTATAAAGTAATTCTATTTAGTAGACGGTTATAAAACTACCATATAACTGTGATGACGTGGCAGTGAAAATCATCATTTGAATAAATAAAGATGCTTAAAAAAAAAAAAAAAACTCAATAACTAATTTTTACGGCCACGTCGTATAACAGTTTCCTCTCCTGCAATTACCATAAATTTGTTGATCGATTTCTATGTATTTTTAAAGTTGTACCATGCATGCGTTTTTCCTGTGGAGGTGTGGCAGCTTTTAACGCTGCTAGAATATTGGATGGAAGTCCTCCCCAGTAATATTATACAGATCGAGAATGCATGAAATTCTCATGCACGAATTGAATATATATTCTGTATTTATACAAATTAAACCTTATCCTTACACATATATATCACCTTTTTTGTTTTTGAAACCGACAGTGGAGATAGATGGACGTTATATATATATATATATGCAAGAATCTCTGTTAATGGTTAATGATAACTTGGGTGGTGTATATTTGAGTGTAAGTAACACTGTGAAGAAGCTTTGCTGCAAAACTCTCTTTCATTATTCCTTTTATATATATATATATATATATATATATATATATATATATATATATATATATCTTTTTGACTGTTTTTTTTTTTTTTTGGTTCAATGCATCTTTTTAACTTTACTCCTCCTAAAACAATAATTAATCCATTACAGAACACAAGTAAAATTTGCTTTTGTGAGTGCTGTTGTTAATGTATCATAACGTACAATTGAATAAAAGAAACAAAAGTAGGAGAGTTATATAGAAGGATTCCAGAAAAGATGGCTCGTCGGTTGGTTGGTTGGTTGGTGTTTCCCTTTGGATTTTAGTTGGTTATTATATATAGTTGGCAAAATCTTCATCGTTGGATCAATAAAAAGGAAAATGGGAAAAGACAATAATAACCTCATTTTCTTCTTAAAAGAAAAGAAGAAGCCGTACGTCGTTTTTACACTTACGTCAGTCATCATGCAACGTCCTACGTCATTCATGTGGGTCACGCACTGATTTCTTCTTTGAATGCGGTGTAGCACGTGGCTGAGGTTTGAGGTTTGAGGTTGTTAGCGGGTCAGAGACCCCCAATAGGGCTATAACAACACGACAACTGGACTTAGACTTTTTTTTGAAAAGACAAAAAAAATTGTCGGTAAGCTTGTTGGCCGGGCTACTTTCCTCCCTTCACTTTCTTAAAAAAAATCAATTTTAAAATATATTAATTCTATATTATATCAATAATTTTTTTATTACTATTTAAATAAAAAAATTCATTATAATACAAAATTTTTTCACTTTTCTATATAAATTCTTTTTACTTTATATCACATTTATTACTTCTTAGTATTACCCTTTAACTCCCACTCTCTTACCAAATAAGACCATTGTGAAGGGTATGTTTTGGCAAGTTTGAGTTGATTTTTTTTTTTTAAAAGTAGTAGTAAGAAATGATAGATGTGATATAAAATAAAATGAATTTGTATGAAAAAGTGAAAAAGTAAAAAGAATTTATATGGAAAAGTGAAAAAATTTTGTAGTATAGTGAATTTTTTTTTATTTAAATAATAAAAAAAAATTATTGATGTGGTATAAAATTAGAATGTTTTGAAGTTCATTGTTTTTTAGAAAAGTGAAAATATAGTGAGAATTTTTCCTTGTCAAACAAGCCCAAATTTATCATGTGACAGACACATAATGTTGTGAGAGGAGTAGGATCATCTCTAGTTATTTTCATTTTTTTTAAGCGTAAGGGTATTTTGTAAGGGCACTAACAGCAAACACTCGATCATTTTTTTTTTTTTTTTTAAAAAAAATTAGAGAACAAAACTACATTTTACTTAAATCGTCATTCATAACCCAATCCACTTTTCAAGGACAAGGGCCAAGAGGTCTTTTCCCCTCCGAGCTCTCGATCTCAAAAGTGAAGAAGAGGAAAAAGAGAACGACAGTAATAGAACCGGAGCTTTCACCTCCCAGCATGTCACTCTTTTTTTTTTTTTTGGGGGGGGGGGGGGTAAATTTATACTTGTTTTTCCTAACCCAGTGTATGGAATTTTATGTTGCATATTCCAGAAATTCAATAATTTGTGTGTGAATTTTTAGAACAATTTTTGCATGTATTTGGCTTAGGTATTTTTTTAAGTGTCTAGATTTAATATATATATATATATATATTTTGAGGTTTTTTTTTTTTTTTTTCCCTGTTAAGTCGTCACTTATTAAATTATGAATTTATTGATTTAACTTATATTCTAACATTTTCTATCATATATAGATGGATATTACTACAACCAGCAACAGGCAATGGGGAACAGTGGAGTAGGTAGCTATAATAATTCTTCCTTTGCAAGTTGCTATGGGAGTCAAAGAGGAGGGAATATGTACCGTTGAGGGGCACCAGATTCTAGCGGCTGCATAAGCAGCGGAAAGTCCTTTTTCAGCTATGAAGAAGTGATGGAAATAGCAGGACCTTGCGTTTTTAGTAGTAGACTGGGCCAAGTTTGGCCGGAGATTGAGCCGAGCGGTGGCCGATGGATTGGATATATATATATATATATATGGATCGAAACCTTAGGGTCTTACCCATTTTATGTTTCCATTAAAGGAACCCTAGCTAATGTCTCTTGGTTAAGCAATTAATATATAAGCAAGAGATATGTTTGAAGAAATATATATCTGACTTTCTTAATGTACTACTCTCCCACCTCATCCAACGAGAATATATAGAATTAATGCGTGTGATTTACTCTATATTTTTTTACAATTAGGTTCGACTTTCAGGACCGGCTCAGATTTCATCCCGCTTATGCGGATCTACGCATGCAATTTGCCAAGTCAAATATATACATATATATATATATATATATATATATATATCACGGTTCCGCCCGCTTCTTTCAATTGCCTCGAGTCTTCACCGTAGGATGTGGTGCGCACGATCGAGTTGGATTTCATTGACCTTCACCAACTGTTGACTTCTAAAATTAGACTTTTTTTTTTTAAAAAAAAAAAAAAAAGTAAAATTAGACATGGGTTTAGCCCCAGTACTACTACTTCGACTGGTAATTTACTAGGGGCGAGTGATCATCCCCAACCAACTCAGCCCCTACCACGGATGACTTTTGTATTGGATACATATTAAGTTATTAACTTCGCAAATGATTATTTGCTAATAATAGACAATATTATTATTAAATCACTTTTGCGATAGTGTCCTCCCTGATAATGCAAAGGAAAAAGATCCTGCTCGGACTCTGCCCATCCCCCAAATTACTTACAAAATGTCTTTAAAAAATGAGTAATGATTGAATACCATTCAAAGATACAACTTTTTATCACCTTGCTTTCGGGCTCTTTCAGTAATATATGGTAGTACATGCTATCTTGTTAAAAAAAAAAAAGAAAAGAAAAGAAAAAGAAGATAGAATAGTCAACAATAGAACACTAGGAATTATCTTATCCCATTCGGAAGGATATTATCTCATAATTATCTATGACTGTTTATGTCTATCTGTCAATAGCATAACCACTTGATGAAATGTGGAGGGACGCGGGACAAATGGCCAAGACTACCGGAATGATTCCTCTTTGGGTAATTGATACTGTAATTGGAACACCAGGCGACCCAAATACTTGACAACTCAACGACCACTCATTTAGAACTTATCCGCCCACTCACATCGAGTAACAGTATTCTCCCACGCCCCACTGACCTCTCTAAGAAGAGACACCAAGAGCCTAGCCTCCAAAAAACCTTAGAAGATTCTATTGTAACAAGAGTTATAAGAACTCAAGAGACAAGAGTTACAAACATTTAGAAGACAAAAGTTGCATGAACTCAACAGACAAAAGTTACAAGATGATAAATTAGATTTATTCTTGTTAGTGTAGAAGTAGAAGAAACTTGTAACATTCATACTATTTTTCTATAAATAGAGTTTTGTATACAATCAAATATATTAATGAAAGATGTAGTTAAAGAAAAGGTTTTGACGTGTGGATATAGGTCATAGGCCGAACCAACTTGATTCTTTGTCCCTCTTTCTTATTCTCATATATTTGCTAGATTATGTATTCTTACATGTATCAGAGCTTTGTGTTTTTACATGGTATCAAAGCTATAGGCTAACGCCAATATTCGACCCTGTGCCATTTTTTTTTTTGTTTACTCATCCTTTTGCATCTTATATCATAACCAAAATCAACTTGCCCACAAATATCCATCTTGCACCATTTTTTTTTCCTTGTGTTTTCTCATCCTTTCACATTTTCTTATCTTGTGCCGGAGCTATTTCTCTTCCCACACTCACTTGAGTCTTTATTTGTCAAGATGACATGCCACATTGCCATTGTTTCTTCTACTAACAAATATCACACACCCAATTCTCTCTTGTTGAAAAAAAAAGAAAAAAAGAAAAGAAAAAAGAGGTTTCATGTCCATAGTTGGCTCAATTTTGGGCATAGTAGCCACTTCCGACCAAAGTTGCTTTGTGTTCTTACAGATTCTAGCAAGGCTCTATATGCGTGTGTGTGCGCGCGCGCGCATATATATTTATATATATATGAGGCCAAAAATGTACACGTGTTACATTAGTTTTCACACTCAATCAATAACACTCTCCTAATTAATTACTAGAGATAGCCCTCCCTCTCACTCTCTATTGACATGGGCGTCGGAATCCCTGTCATCCTCCAAGCGTAATGGGCTTATGACGTTCTCCACCTCTTTGCAGATGAAGCTCCTTTCCTGAAGGGCGACTTAAGGCCATTGTTGATTTCATACGCCAAACATAACATGCATGAACAACCAATTAGTACTGATTTGAATTTGAATCCTGGTTTGCTTTTATTGTAGATATATAATCCATAGCAACAGGGTTTCTTCCTACAATATTCATCTAAATGGCATCATCTTAGTTTTCTACATATTATCAGCGCCCGGCTCGCGATTTAGGAAGGCCAGGGCAATGGTTTGTGGGCTAAAGTACGGGCCTGACTTTCCAATCTAGACTATAATATTTTAGGAACAGTAAGGCGTACGTAACAAGTTAAACATTTAATTAATTAAAGTTGGAAGTAATTAATTAGGAAGACAATGTTTGAACGGAAAATTTTTGCTATAATACCATTTTGTATTATAGTATTTTTTTTTCAAAAAAAAAAAATATTATCCTAAAAGTTTATGTTGATAAAAAATAGTGAATTTAATTATTTTATTGATCTTATAATATGCAGTCAATTATCACACATTTTGTGAAGCTAATCAGCCGTCACCAACTTGTATACGCTAATTAATTCCAAATTTTCTATCTGTTAAGGCTGCTACCAACTTGAATCTGCTAGTTTGAGGCATGCATTGTAAATTGATACATGCATTATCATATTCGTTTGGAGTAATAATCAAGATTAGCAAAAATTGCTATATATCTAGCTTTGATAATATACTAATTAAGCACAATGCAATGCAATGCATCAAAAGATACGTAAAACATTAACTTTCCAATCTGGTGGCTGAGAATTCCGTGAATATTGAAAACTTCAAAGGCTTTGGGTTGCAACAATCACTAAAAAAGTACGTATCTCATATATGTTATTAATTATTATGAGGAGGAGATCTTCAACGATGATTGCTAAAGATAATTACAAGCGTTTCCTCTAATCAAGCTACCTAAAAGAAAGCCTTTATCCATGGGGTTTGACCAGGTAGTTTTGAGAGCTAGCTACCGGAATATATAGAACATGCAGTAATGATTTTTTTATTACTCTCTCTCTCTCTCTCTAGATCTCTCTTCTCACCAGAAAAAAGTAAGAATTGATTTTAGGTTAATGATTATGTTGGTAATTAAAGTTAAGTTTTGAAATTAAAAACATGTTACATCATGTGACACACACATATTGTTGTAAGGGGATCGAGTAGGATCATCTTCAGTAATTTTCAGTTTTTAATAGTGTAGGGGTTTTTTGTAAGGGGAGTAGGATCATCTCCGGTTCATTTTCAGTTTCTTAATTATAGTGTAAGGGTATTTTAGTTAAAAAAAAATGTGAAAGGACAAAAATACTTTTAAATTATAAGGAACTGAATACTCTCTGATTCTTTTGAATTGGAGATCGAGGATCTGTTTCGGTTGGAAGGAAGAGTAGAGTTCTATCATCGCAAATGTCATGTAGCTTTTAAAATTACTTTGGATCAAAATTCAATAATGATCGTATCAAATTTAACGGTAATTTTAAAAGTTGCATGTCATTTGGGAGGATAAAAAGAGAATTAGAATTCTCCTGGACAAAAAATATTTTAGATCGAAACAAACGGAGCGTATAGAAGATTTACATTACTTTTTTGAAATGTAATTAAAAGAAAAAGGGAAAAATAGGAAAAAAAATTATAATTTATTAATTTATAATTTATCATGTAAAATACAATAATCCTAACATATTTTATTAAGGATTTATAATTCGAGTAATGCCTACACACACTCCCACTTTTTCATACTCATTTCTCCACACTCTTAGGTGGCTTTTAAAACCACTGTTAGATTAAAATCCAATAAAGATCTATATCAAAGCCAAATGTGGTTTTAAAGGCTATTTAAAGGTGTGGAGAAATGAGTATAGAGAAATAGAAGTGTATAAAACATTACTCTTATAATTTTTCTAAAGTTTATTCGGCCCCATTCAGTATAAAAATAGGACAAAAATTTCCTACAAATCGGTTTGTAAGAAATTTTATACAACCCACATATAAGATTGACATGTGTCCCTTCACATGTAAGAAACACATGTTATTTTAATAGCATGTACTTTTCACATGCGTTTTTAATAGCATTAATAAAAAAAATATGTGCTTATCATATATTTAAAAGGCACATGTCACTCTTATATGTGGGTTGTATGAAATTTCTTACAAACCAATTTATAAGAAATTTTTGTCCATAAAGTTATACATATAAAGAAATCTACGTCAGGTCAATTATATAATTTTTCACATGATGGTGATAAGATGAAAGTAAGTAAGAAAGAAAATATATATAATTGAAATGTTTCTAATTAAAATTTTAGACCTTCATGACTCATAGCTGAAATTGAAAACCGACCCATTGTGCCATTGTCCGGACATAAAAGGTTAATGTATCTGAGTTAATGAAATTAGAAACAAAGTTATTGTGTAATTGTCTGACATTATAACTTTAATTTGTTTATAACTTTCAAATATTTGATTCGGCCCCATTCACCTGATTTTCCTATATCATTTTTAATATTTCAAGAACGCAGCGGCAGAGCTACGTGGAGACAAATGGGAACGACGTTAAGACGTTTGGATGCAAGTTGAATTTTTTTTCAACTTGCTACAGTATTCAGGTTTAATACAACTCGAATACTGCCCGTTTTTACACCCAATTTCCCCTCTAATGTTTTTTTTACTTTATTTTATTTTATTTTATTTTAAAAAAACTAACTCACTCTCCAAAGTGTGTGACCCACATGCATATTGATGATCTAACACATGGAGAATTATCTCCGTATGTTAGTGATCTGACCAAAAATAATAATTATTTAAATTAAATAATAATTATTTGTATTTATTTATATTAAATAATAACTATTTAAATCATTATTCCACACTAATTTTCATAATTTCAATTATTGTATATAACTTTTCATATTATCAATAATTTGCTACCATGGTTTTCTGTGAAAAAATAATCTCATACAACTCTCACTTAAACATGATTTTATATACAATTTAAATTTTACTCAACATCCAAATATATTTTTTTACTCAAAATTTACACCCTAAATAATAATTAAATTTTGATTTTAAAAAATCGAACACTATAAACTTTTTCTCTGTGAGGGCGTTCGTACGTCATAGAGCTAGGCTGCTTTTCGATCATGTTGTTCAAAACAGTACGACTCTTTGAAATGTTGTTATGGGGAATTTTTTTGGTCAATGCATGGAAAGTAGAGTACGTAGTCGATCATCACTCATCAGAAACTTAACTGCGTATATGTACAAAGCCACCAAACAGAAACCGACTACAAAAAATATCTCTATGGAAAATTCAACATTGGCAATTTTATAGAAAACAATTCTAGATATCTCATGATCAAGTGACTCATCCTACAGTTTACGCGTGAGCATAATATTGGTGAGTCAATTGATATCCTTTAATTAGGGCCAAACCATGCACCCTCCATTCAGTATCAATTATTGACGAAGATGTAATTAATACAATCCAATGAAAGATTGGTAAATTAAATCAAACAATGTGCGTACGTACGTAGCATGTCATTCTCATATGTGAAACTACGACGAATCGATAAGGTGGTCGTCTTTATTTATAATGCACTGAAAACTACGTACTATGATCTACTTGACTCTTCTCTGAATGACCTGGGCACGCACTGGATTCTTCATAACAACCAAGAACTCCTCCTTCTCCGAGAGATCAACATCATCCACTGCCTTCCACTCGAAATTCCATACCAAATTTGCAACAAAGTACTCCAGGATTAGCGACCCATATTTGTAACCGGGACACATCCTCCTTCCAGCACCGAAGGGCAACATCTTAAACGACGTCACATCACCCACTTCTTCTCCACCATTATCATTACTAGTACTGGTCATCATCCTTTCAGGCCTAAACTCCATAGGATTCTCCCATACTGTTGGATCGCGCCCTATTATAGCTGTCCCGATGAGCACCGTTGTATTTTTTGGGATATTGTATCCACTTATTTCCATTTCTTCTGTGTTTGTGTGTGGAACCAAGGAGGTATTTGGAGGGTGAATTCTGAGACATTCTAGGATCACCGCTTTCAAATATGGAATCCTCTGCAAATCCTCCTCCTTAACCTCTTCCGCTCCTTGTTCCACAACTCGATTGATTTCAGCAAAAAGCTTGGCTTGAACACGTGGATACTTTACTAAATATGCCATCACCCACTGGAACATTGTTGCGGTTGTGTCAGCGCCTGCGTTGATAAACTCCGAACTCAAACTCAGTACATCGGCCTCCTCAAGCTTACCGGCCTCCTCGGAGATTTCCACATCCAGTAAGGTATCTGTGTATGTTACCAAGTCGACTACTTCTTTGCCGGCCTTCTTCTCTTGCTTCAACTTCTGTCGGGCTCTAATATGAGGCATAAGGATGTCGTATTGACGCCTTAAAAATTCTGTGTACTTTTGCCAACGCTTTCTATACACAAGCTTCCCCAATCTCGGCCAGCTAGCGAACACGCTGAACTCAGAGTAACTGACAAGAAATGTGTATTGTATGTGTTCGACTTCTCGAATTGCATCCTCGCCAATGTCTCCGTAAGTCATGAGAATGAACAAGGAAAACACGGCCTGGTGGAGATGCTCAAAGAGACGTACGGCGCCGGCCTCGCCCTCTTGCTTGGAACATTGCTGCTTGAAGCTATTAATCATTGTTTCCATGGATCGCTTGCGGGCAAAAGAGTAAGATTTCAAGCCGGCAGGGTGGAGAGCTTCAGACACGAGGTTACGACGAAGGACACGCCATGTAAGGCCATAGGGGGATCCCCCAATATCTTTGCGCTTGTTACTGAGAACATAGCTAACAGGGACGACTGGTGGACGGTTTGCAAAGATGGCACTGTTTTTAACAAGGGCTTTGTGGGCGATGGGGTAGGAGGTGATGAAAACAAGGGGTTTAGAGCCAACGAGTAGGGTGAGGACAGGGCCATACTTTTGGGAGAGGGTAGAGAGGAGGGATCGAAGCTCAATGGTTGATTTGGGAAGTAAATGAAGGTGTCCTATGATGGGAAGAGGCGGGGGTCCTGGTGGGAAGAGGTGGCCTTTTGATTCATTCTTTTTGGAGGAGAAGAGAAAACTGAAGAGGAGTTTTATGAAAAAACATGCAGAGAGAGATACGAGAATGATCAACCAGGCCTCCATCGATCTCCAAGTATTGTGGCCTGGGGGGTGAGTAGTGGTGGATGAGTGTGCTAGCTTGAAGATGGATGCTGCCTAGCTAGCTCATTTATATACAAGAAACCAACAACCATGGCCAACTCTTTAAGACCATGACCATGATGCAAGTACGTACTAAACAAACAAACATGTGTGAAGAATTTTGAGCCGCCTCTGTCGTCGTTCTCAGTTTGGAAATTGCACGTCTAGATTTTTTGTCTGTCTTTCTCTCTCTTTGACCAGCATCCTCCACCTGACGCCTGAGTACTTTCCTGCCGCCAATTAACAGAACATTCCTCTGCCACTGGCCCACTAGCATGAGAAATTCAACATTCCATCCCTATTTTACTGGCACTTAGCGGGCCGGGAATGTACGTACTATAGGCCTTCTTTATTAGCGGGTCAATAAAGGCGTTCCTCATAGAGGCTGGTTTTCATCCTGTTCAAGTACGATACGACTCTTGAAATTTAGTTGTGGAAATTTGTTGGTGTCTATGGATAGTAGTCATCAGAAACTGCGTTCAACTTTTCTATATAATTTAAACGATCGTGTTCGGAAAATTTGTCCCGGCAACTTTTCTAGAAATTAAGATCCAAATTTAATCTCACTACTTTAAGTTTTTTTTAAAAAAATGTGAAATAACAAAAATATTTCTAAGTTATAAGGAACTGGGTACTCTCCAGTTCATTCGAATTAGAGAAGATATGTTTCCGTTGTAAGGAAGAGTAGAGTTCTATCATCGCAAATGTTATGGGGCTTTTAAAATTACTATTGGATCAAAATTCAATAATGATAGTATCAAATTCAATGGTAATTTTAAAAGTCGCATGCTATTTGGAAAGACACAAAGAGGATTAGAGTTCTCTTGACAAAAAAATATTTTAGATCGAAACAAACGAAGCGTAAGATTTACATGACTCTTTTGAAATGTAATTAATTAAAAGAAAAAGGAAAAAAAATTATAATTTATCATGTAAAATACAATAATCCTAACCTATTTTATTAAGGATTTATAAATTTTCTAAGTTTATTCGGCCCCATTCAACATAAAAATATGAGAAATGCTAAAGCTTCTTTTAGTGTCATTATTTGCTGACACGACACATGTTTTTTTTTTTAATACAAACAGGAAAGAGAAATTAAGCTGTAATTTTTTTTTATTATTATTAAAAACAGGGTGACATATCGGCATAGAAAGATTTCAAAATAACATTAGAAGGAGTTCTAACATTTCTCATAAAAATATACATATAAAGAAATCTATGTGAGGTCAATTATATAATTTTTCACATGATGACAATAAGAATCATAAGATGACAATAAAAAAGAAAGAAAATATATATATAATTGAAATGGTTCTAAAATTAATTTTAGAGCTTCATGACTCATAGCTGAAATTGAAAACCGATGCTTTGTGTCATTCATTGTCTTGACATGAAAGGTTAATGTATCTGAGTTAATGAAATGAGAAACTGAGTTATTTACTTATTGTGTAATTGTATGACATGCATTAAAACTTTAATTTATAACTTAATTTCAAAGATTTGATTCGGCCCCATTTCAGCTGATTTTCCTATACCATTATTAATATTTCAAGAACGCTGCGGCGGGTTGTTGAATACTAGGCCCGTGTGAAACTGACTCCTCCTCCTTAGTGTTTAAAGGTGTGAATTCAGCCAAAGCTGAGACTGCACCTGCATAAACCTCATTGGGGTGATCGAACTGCTGTTTAAATACCAACGCATTTCGGCGCAACCTCATGGAGTCCCCCATTGAACGGGTTAGTGAAGGTAAATTGGGATGAATCTCTCAATGTGGGAAAAGGGTGGATTGGCCTGAGTGTCCTAGCACGTGATAGTGAAAGCTTTTGTCTGGGGGCATGCAGCGTCACCAAGCAGGAGGCAAGTTGATCCAAAGATAGCGGAGACAATGGCAGCTTTGCATGCTATGATTTTTAGAAAGGAAGTGGATTTCATGGAAGTTATTTTTTAAGGGGATGCAACTCAAGTTGTGAAAGATATAAAGACAATAAATCTCTCTTTCTCAAAAACTGGGCATTTTATCGAAAGTATCCACCAAGAAATGGGCAATTTTCTTTATGTGAATTTTCAAGCAATTCTGTGGAGCCACATGGAGACAAATGAAAACGACGTTAAACTTCATCTCTATGAAGGCGTTCGTCATACTAAATAGTGGCTGCTTTTCATGTAGTTCAATCAAAACAGAACGACTCTTGAAATGTTATGGAATTTTTTGTGGTCAATATTGGATAGTAGAGTCATGATCACGTGAGCCTATTTCATTGTGCCTTGTGGTAGTGTAGTGCACGTATCATTCTCATGTACAGAACCACTAAACGCCCGAGTAAGGAAAATTTGTAGAAACAGACTATAAAAAAAATCTCTACGGAAAATTCAACATTGGCAATTTTATGGAAAACAACTCTAGATATCTCATGATCAAGTACCGACTCATCCTACAGTTAATTTACGCACGAGCATATTGGTGAGTCAATTGATCCTTTAGGGCCAAATTAAACCATGCAGTACCCATCATTCATTAATTCGGTATCAATTGATGACAAAGATGTAATACAATCCATTGAAAGGTTGGTAAATTAAATCAAACAACGTGCATACGTACGTAGCATGTCATTGTCACCTATGAAACTACGACGAATCGATAAGGTCGCCATTATTCATCATGCACTGAAAACTACGTACTATGAAATTCTATTTGACTCTTCTTGGAATAACCTGGGCCTGCACTGGATTCTTCTTCGTAACAACCAAAAACTCCTCCTTCTCCGAGAGATCAACATCATCCACTGCCTTCCACTCGAAATTCCATATCAAATTTGCAACAAAGTACTCCAGAATTAGCGACCCATATTTGTAACCGGGACACATCCTCCTGCCAGCACCGAAGGGCAACATCTTAAACGACGTTACATCACCCACTTATTCTCCATCGGTACCATTATCATTAATATTACTAGTCATCATCCTTTCAGGCCTAAACTCCATAGGATTCTCCTACACTGTTGGATCCCGCCCTATTATTGCCGTCCCGATGAGCACCGTTGTATACGCTAATTAATTCCAAATTTTCTGTTAAGGCAGCTACCAACTTGAATCTGCTAGCTAGTTTGAGGCATTGTATATAATAATAATAATAATAATAATAGTAATAATAATAATAATAATAATAATCAAGATTAGCAAAGATTGCTAGCTAGCTTTGATAATATACTAAGCACTGCACGTACAATGCAAGCATCAAAAGCTAGACGTAAAACATTAAGTTCCAACCTGGTGGCTGAGAATTCCATGAATATTGAAAACTTCAAAGGCTTTGGGTTGCAACAATCACTAAAAAAGTAGCTCGATCATATTTGGAGGAGATCTTCAACGATGATTGCTAAAGATTATTACAAGCATTTCCTCTAATCAAGCTACGTACCTAAAGGAAAGCCTTTATCCATGGGTTGGACCAGGTAGTTTTGACAGCTAGCTGCCACGTACCCGAATAGAACAGTAATCATTTTTTTTTTTTATTACTCTCTCTTCTCACCAGAATAAGTAAGAATTGATTTTAGGTTAATGATTATGTTGGTAATTAAAGTTAAGTTTTGAAATTAAAAACATGTTACATCATGTGACAGACACATAATGTTGTAAGGGGAGTAGGATGATCATCTCCAGTTATTTTCAGTTTTTTACAGTGTAGGGGTTTTTCTGTAAGGGGAGTAGGATCATCTCCGGTTTCTTAATTATAGTGTAAAGGTGTTTTAGTTTAAAAAAAAAAAAAATTGTGAAAGGACAAAAATACTTCTAAATTATAAGGAACTGTGAATTTGAGAGGATCAGTTTCCGTTGTAAGGAAGCTAGAGTAGAGTTCTATTATCGCAAATGTTATGTGGCTTTTAAAATTAGTATTAGATCAAAATTTAATAATGATCGTATCAAATTCAACAGTGATTTTAAAAGTTACATGTCATTTGGGAGGATAAAAAGAGGATTAGAGTTTTGCTGGACAAAAAATATTTTAGATCAAAACAAACGGAGCGTAAGATTTACATTATTTTTTTGAAATGTAATTAAAAGAAAAAGGAAAAAAAATAATTTATTAATTTATAATTTATCATGTAAAATACAATAATCCTAACATATTTTATTAAGGATTTATAATTTGAGTAATGCTACACACACTCCCACTTTTTCACACCCATTTCTCCACACCCTTAGGTGATGGCTGGCTTTTAAAACCACTATTGGATTAAAATCCAATAAAGATCCATATCAAAGCCAATGATGGTTTTAAAAGCCACCTAAGGGTGTGAAGAAATGAGTATATAGAAATGAGAGTGTATAAAACATTACTCTTATAATTTTTATAAAGTTTATTCGGCCCCATTCAGTATAAAAATAGGACAAAAATTTCATACAAATCGGTTTATAGGAAATTTTATACAACCCATATATAAGATTGACATGTGTTTCTTCACTTGTGAGAAACATATTATTTTAGTAGCATGTATTTTTTTAATAGCATTAATAAAAAAACGTATGCTTTTCACATATTTAAAAGATCCATGTTAATCTTATATGTGGATTGTCTGAAATTTCCTACAAACCAGCTCATAAGAAATTTTTGTCCATAAAAATATACATGTAAAAAAATCTATGTCAGGTCAATTAATATATAATTTTTCACATGATGGCAATAAGATGAAAGTAAGAAAGAAAATATATATAATTGAAATGTTTCTAATTAAAATTTTCGAGCTTCATGACTCATAGCTGAAATTGAAAACCGACGCATTGTGTCATTGTCCTGACATGCATAAAAAGTTAATGTATCTGAGTTAATGAAATTAGAAACTAAGTTATTGTGTAATTAATTGTCTGACATTATAACTTTAATTTAATTATAACTTTCAAATATTTGATTCTGCCCCCTTCAGCAGATTTTCCCATACCATATTTTAATATTTCAAGAACGCAGCGGGGGAGCCACGTGAAGACAAATGGGAATGACGTTAAGTCGTTTGGATGCAAGTAGAATTTTTTTTCAACTTGCTACAGTAAAAACCAGAATACTGCCCGTTTTTACACCCGATTTCCACTCTAATTTTTTTTTTTATAAAAAAAGATCTCCAAGTTGTGTGACCCACGTACACCTTGATGATCTGACACACGGAGAAAATGAATTGCATGTACAAAAAAGGGTACAAGTTATCAACGATCTAACCAAAAATAATAATTATTTAAATTAAATAATAATTATTTCATTCATTATTCTACACTAATTTTCATATCTCCAATCATTCCATGTAACTTTTCATACAACCAGTAATTTGCTATCATGATTTTATGTGAAAAAATAATCTCATACAACTCTCACCCAAATATAATTTCAAATACAATTTAAATTTTATTCAATATTCAAATATGTTTTTTTGACTCAAAATTTGCACACAATATAATAATTAAATTCTAATTTTAAAAATTCAAAAACTCAAACATATCATAAACTTGTTCCCTACGAAGGCGTTCGTCAAAGAGCTAGGCTGCTTTTCATGCTGTTCAAAACAGTACGACACTTGAAATGTTGTTATGGGGAATTTTTTTGGTCAATGCATGGAAAGTAGAGTACGTAGTCGATCATCACTCATCAGAAACTGCGTATATGTACAAAGCCACCAAACAGAAACCGACTACAAAAAATATCTCTATGGAAAATTCAACATTGGCAATTTTATAGAAAACAATTCTAGATATCTCATGATCAAGTGACTCATCCTACAGTTTACGCGTGAGCATAATATTGGTGAGTCAATTGATATCCTTTAATTAGGGCCAAACCATGCACCCTCCATTCGGTATCAATTATTGACGAAGATGTAATATATTAATACAATCCAATGAAAGATTGGTAAATTAAATCAAACAACGTGTGTGCATGTGTACGTATGTAGCATGTCATTGTCATCTATGAAACTACGACGACTCCATAAGGTCGTCTTTATTCATCATGCACTGAAAACAATGTAATATGATCTACTTGACTCTTCTCGGGATGACCTGGGCACGCACTGGATTTTTCATAACAACCAAGAACTCCTCCTTCTCCGAGAGATCAACATCATCCACTGCCTTCCACTCGAAATTCCATACCAAATTTGCAACAAAGTACTCCAGAATTAGCGACCCATATTTGTAACCGGGACACATCCTCCTCCCAGCACCGAAGGGCAACATCTTAAACGACGTCACATCACCCACTTCTTCTCCACCATTATCATTACTACTACTAGTCATCATCCTTTCAGGCCTAAACTCCATAGGATTCTCCCACACTGTTGGATCCCGCCCTATTATTGCCGTCCCGATGAGCACCGTTGTATTTTTTGGGATATTGTACCCACTTATTTCCATTTCTTCTGTGTTTGTGTGTGGAACCAAGGAGGTATTTGGAGGGTGAATTCTGAGACATTCTAGGATCACCGCTTTCAAATATGGAATCCTCTGCAAATCCTCCTCCTTAACCTCCTCCGCTCCTTGTTCCACAACTCGACTGATTTCAGCAAAAAGCTTGACTTGAACACGTGGATACTTTACTAAATATGCCATGACCCACTGGAACATCGTTGCGGTTGTGTCAGCGCCTGCGTTGATAAACTCCGAGCTCAAACTCAGTACATCGGCCTCCTCAAGCTTTCCGGCCCCCTCGGAAATTTCCAGATCCAGTAAGGTATCTGTGTATGTTACCAAGTCAACTACTTCTTTGCCGGCCTTCTTCTCTTGCTTCAACTTCTGCCGGGCTTGAATATGAGGCATCAGGATGTCGTATTGACGCCTTAAAAATTCTGTGTACTTTTCCCAACGCTTTCTATACACAAGCTTCCCCAATCTTGGCCAGTTAGCGAACACGCTGAACTCAGAGTAACTGACAAGAAATGTATATTGTATGTGCTCGACTTCTCGAATTGCATCCTCGCCGATGTCTCCGTAAGTCATGAGAATGAACAAGGAAAACACGGCTTGGTGGAGATGCTCAAAGAGACGTACGGCGCCGGCCTCGCCCTCTTGCTTGGAACATTGCTGCTTGAAGCTATTAATCATTGTTTCCATGGATCGCTTGCGGGCGAAAGAGTAAGATTTCAACCCAGCTGGGTGGAGAGCTTCAGACACGAGGTTACGACGAAGGACACGCCATGTAAGGCCATAGGGGGATCCCCCAATATCTTTGCGCTTGTTACTGAGAACATAGCTAACAGGGACGACTGGTGGACGGTTTGCAAAGATGGCACTGTTTTTAACAAGGGCTTTGTGGGCGATGGGGTAGGAGGTGATGAAAACAAGGGGTTTAGAGCCAACGAGTAGGGTGAGAACAGGGCCATACTTTTGGGAGAGGTTAGAGAGGAGGGATCGAAGCTCAATGGTTGATTTGGGAAGTAAATGAAGGTGTCCTATGATGGGAAGAGGGGGGGGTCCTGGTGGGAAGAGGTGGCCTTTTGATTCATTCTTTTTGGAGGAGAAGAGAAGATTGAAGAGGAGTTTTATGAAAAAACATGCAGAGAGAGAGACGAGAATGATCAACCAAGCCTCCATCGATCTCCAAGTATTGTGGGGTGGTGGGTAGTACTGGTGGATGAATGAATGTGTTAACTTGAAGATGGATGCTGCCTAGCTAGCTCATTTATATACAAGAAACCAACAACCATGGCCAACTCTTTAAGACCATGACCATAACATTGATGCAAGTACGTACTAAACAAACAAACATGTGTGAAGAATTTATGAGCCGCCTCTGTCGTCGTTCTCAGTTTGGAAATTGCACGTCTAGATTTTTTGTCTGTCTTTCTCTCTCTTTGACCAGCATCCTCCACCTGACGCCTGAGTGCTTTCCTGCCGCTAATTAACAGAACATTCCTCTGCCACTGGCCCACTAGCATGAGAAATTCAACATTCCATCCCTATTTTACTGGCACTTAGCGGGCCGGGAACGTACGTACTATAGGCCTTCTTTAATTAGCGGGTCAATAAAGGCGTTCCTCATAGACGCTGGTTTTCATCCTGTTCAAGTACGATACGACTCTTGAAATTTACTCGTTGTGGAAATTTTTTGGTGTCTATGGATAGTAGACTAGTCATCAGAAGCTGCGTTCAACTTTTGTGTATAATTTAAACGATCGAGTTCGGAAGATTTGTCCCGGCAACTTTTCTAGAAATTAAGATCCTGCTTTGATACTGTAAAAATAATGGTCCAAATTTAATTTCACTACTTTTAAACCCAACAACATCCATACAATAAACCTAGTCGTCTCTCTTAAGTGGGCCTGGTTTGCTCTCGGGAAATTCATAGCTTCCGAGCATTGTAAGCGAACCAAGAAACTTTAAGGCAAAAATTTATAGAGAGAAGTTTTTCTTTTAGTGTTGTGTCAAAGAAGACTAGAAAAAAACAAAATTCTTTTGTAAAAGTTATGTTTTAATGATAGTTTTTTTTTTAGGTGTATTGAGACTTTGTTTTGGAGTTACCACTATTTTGAACTCCATTTTTTCATGATAGAATTTCTTTCAAGTTGTCTCGGGTCCTAGATGTAGATTTGTTTATATATAGCTGAATTATGTAAATCTTGATGTCTTGTGGGATTAAGCCTATTTTATTATGTTATTTTCTATTTTTTTTGCTATCATAAATATTAATTTATCACAACAACTTGAACAAATAAATCAAGATGCAATTATGTACTTTTAAAAAAAAAAAAGAAAGATGCATGTAACCCTTTTACGTACGTGTTTATCACAACAACGTAACTTGAACAAATAAATCAAGATGCATTTATGTACTTTAAAAAAAAAAAAGAAAAAAAAAGATGCATGTAACCCTTTTACGTACGTGCCAGCATTAATGTGATATCAAGACCTTTAATTTGATGAACATGTATTAGATGGAATTTTTCTCACACAAATCTCCTCTGGGACCCAGGAAACATTTATCTACGAAGAAGACCCGCAGTACTTCAGAACAAGCCCAGCCAAGAGAATAGTCAACAATAGAATGCGGGAAGGTTCCTCTTTCCATAATGGGCTTTGTTACTTACACAACAGGTTGTGCACAACCTACTCACATGGGAGGGTCCCACCAACTCAGGTGGGTCCTACTCATATGAGTAGGTTGTGCACTTGTTGTGCACAATCTGTTGTGTAACAAACATTTTTCTTCCATAATAGGTACTGCATGTAACTGGAACACCAGGCGGTCCAAATATTTGACAACTCAACGATCACTCATTTAGAACTTATCCGCCCACTCACCTCGAGCAACAGTATTCTCACTGTAACGACTCACTTCTAACGGTACATATTGTCTGCTTTTAGCTCTCTTGAACCAGACTTTTCAAGAAGTCATCTATCCTAATACTACGTACTCTCGCAGAAGCACGCTGAACTACGGAGTTCTGATAGCTAAGTTAATGGCCATCACAGTTTTAAAACGAGTTGTGTGTGGTATCAGAGTACGCCGCCGCTGCCACCCTGGTGGCTCCACCCACAATATTGTCCTCTTTGGTATCTTGGGTGACTCAAACCCTCAACCTTAAGACTTTGTTCCTTTCACCCAAACCAATTGGGCTCCAGATGCGTTGTGTCAAGAAGGGTACGTTTATACAAATAAGCACATCCATATTCCCAAGCAATGTGGGACGTTACAATCATCTCCTCTTGGGACCTAGCGTCCTCGCCGACGACTATCATGCGATCACCCCATTCTTGGCATCCCAGCAAGTGTCCACTGGTCACCCTCAAGGACTTGTGCACGGTTTTCCCATCTCAGGCTGGGCAATGACTCTATACCATTTGTAACGACCCACCTCTAACGACACAATATTGTATAGTTTTGATATCTTGGGTGACTTGAACCCTCAAACTCAAGGCTTTGTTCCTTTCACTCAAATCAATTGGGCTCCAAACGCGTTGTGTCACAAAGAGTGCGTTTATACATATAAACAGATCCTCATTCCTAGGCGATGTGAGACATCACACTCCCACGCCCCACTGACCTCCATAACGGCTTGGAGAGAGAGGAGACACCAAGACCCTAGCCACCAAAAACCCTTAGAAGATTCTAGAAGGTTCTATATGCATGTATATATATTAGGCCTAAAAGGTACGCGTTTTACATCATTCTTCACACTTTATCGATAATACTCTCTTAATTAATTACTAGAGAGAGTCCTCCCTTTCACTCTCTACTAACTTGAGCGTCGGAGTGCCTCTCATCCTCCAAGCCTAATGGGCTTAATTATGACATTCTCTACCTCTTTGCAGATGAAGCTCCTTCCTGAAGGGCGACTTAAGGCATTGTTGATTTCATATACCAACATATCATGCATGAACGACCAATTAGTGATTTGAATTTGAATCCTGGTTTGCTTTTATTGTAGATATATAATCCATAGCGGCAGGGTTTCCTCTTCTAATATTCATCTAAATGACATCGATCATCTTAGTTTTCGACAGATTATCAGCGCGCAGCTCGCGATTTAGGAAGGCCAAGGCAAAGGTTTGTGGGCTAAAGTACGGGCCTGACTTTCCAATCTAGACTATAATATTTTAGGAACAGTAGGCGTAATTAACAAGTTAAACATTTAATTAAAGTTAGAAGTAAAAATTCTGCTATAATATATACTATATATGTTAAAGAATTAATTATCCTAAAAGTCCTGAAAGTTTATGTTGATAAAAAATAGTGAATTTAAGTATTTTATTGATATTATAATATGCAGTCAATTATCACGTACCTAATCAGCCGTCACCAACTTGTATACGCTAATCAATTCCAAATTTTCTATCTTTAAGGCTGCGTGCTATCAACTTGAATCTGCTAGTTTGAGGCATGCATTAATTGTAAATTGATACATGCATATCATATTCGTCTGGAGTAATAATCAAGATTAGCAATTTTTTTTTTTTTTTTTGATGAATAAGATTAGCAAAAATTGCTATCTAGCTTTGATAATATAGTACTAAGCACAATGCAATGCAATGCATCAAAAGACGTAAAACATTAACTTTCCAATCTGGTGAGTGGTGGCTGAGAATTCGATCCGTGAATATTGAAAACTTCAAAGGCTTTGGGTTGCAACAATCACTAAAAAAGTAGCTCGATCATATTTGTTATTAATTATGAGGAGGAGATCTTCAACGATGATTGCTAAAGATAATTACAAGCATTTCCTCTAATCAATTAATTAAGCTACCTAAAAGAAAGCCTTTATCCATGGGTTTGACCAGGTGGTTTCGAGAGCTAGCTGCCACCGGAATAGAACGTTAATGATTTTTTTAGTACTCTCTCTCTCTCTCTCTCTCTCTCTCTCTTCTCACCAGAATAAGTAAGAATTGATTTTAGGTTAATGATTATGTTGGTAATTAAAGATAAGTTTTGAAATTAAAAACATGTTATAATCACCATATATACACTACAAAAAATTAAAAATTTGTGGATGGTTTCAAACCGTCCACAAATGGCAAAAAAAAGTATGTAATAAAATCTAGACGGTTTATTCTGGACGGTTTAAAACCGCCTAGAAATATGGGTTGTGAATTCGGGTTCTGGACGGTTTGGGAAAACCGTCGAAAATTAATTCTAAACGGTTTGGGAAAACCGAATTAGTTTTTAGACAGTTTGGGACTAAACCGTCCAAAATTAATAATTTCTATTTTTTTTTTCTTGTCTCAATTCATTTTTGTCAACGGTGTCGGATCTGTCAAACCCACGCACGTACACCGTCGTAGGTTTGACAGAATCAGCCGAATTTGGTTGAAAACCCACTCTCACCAATCACGAGACCCCGTCGTCCTGATCCCACCGACCGTCCAGATCCCGTCCCCCGTCTTCAATTGCCAGCCGGAGAGAGAGAGAGAGAGAGAGAGAGAGAGAGAGAGAGAGTTTAAAAAGAGATAGATGGCTTTTGTTTTAAAAAGAAAAAAACAAGAAAACAAAACCATAAAAAAAAAAAAAAGAAAAAAAAAGAAAAAAAAAAGAAAAAGAAAAAAAGGTTACAAACGGTTTCAATAAAACCATTAAAACCGTCTGTAAGTTATAGATGGTTTCAAAAAAACCGTCTCTAAATTAATTTGAAAATTAATTTTAAGATGATTTTAACCAAATTGTCTGGAAATAATTTATAGACGGTTTTATAAAACCGACTGCAAAACTATAATTCTAGATTTAGAAAAAAAGGACTAGAATCAGCCCTTTTTTGTAGTAAAACCGACTGCAAAACTATAATTCTAGATTTAGAAAAAAAGGACTAGAATCAGCCCGTTTTTGTAGTAAAATCGACTGCAAAACTATAATTCTAGATTTAGAAAAAAAGGACTAGAATTAGCCCTTTTTTGTAGTAAAACCGACTGCAAAACTATAATTCTAGATTTAGAAAAAAAGGACTAGAATCAGCCCGTTTTTGTAGTAAAACCGACTGCAAAACTATAATTCTAGATTTAGAAAAAAGGGACTAGAATCAACCCTTTTTTGTAGTGATATATATATATGGAATAATTGCATCATTAGTCCATGGGGTTAACCTAAATTACGAATCACTCTCTATGGTACAAAAAGTTCATGAAGGGTCATTGTGGAAAACTATAATTACGAATCACTCTCTGAACCTGTTTTGAGATAGATTAGATTAGAAGAAGAAATGGTTAAAAACAAAACAAGCGGCAAGTGAACACCGTTAAAGTATATTAAAAGACGTCACGTATGCATCTCACATATTTTAAGACACTTATCCGGTTTGTAATTAATTTTTGTCCACACACACACACACACACACAACAAAATCACAGAAAATATTTTGTTTGGTAGTGCATTTTTTAAAAATGGTAGTTTGAAAACGTAGAAAAAAATATGTTTTCAAATTGTAGGCAAATGGGTGCGTTTGAAAAAACGTACAATTTTAAAATGTCAAATTACAATTTTATAGGTCAAACCACAATTTTACTAAACGATCAACTGTATTTTTAAAAGTTACATTTTCAAATTACTATTTTTTAAATCACACATTTAAAAACTGGTTTTACAACCAAACTGATTCTAAATGCTGTCAACATGCATTATACCGGTAGCAATAAAATTTAAGTTTACTCAAAAGAAGTTAATATTCTCTAGCTCAAAATCAAGAAACAAAAAAAGGATAGCCATCCTCTCAGCCAATCAATCTTTTGTTAATTTGCGCAACTTTTTCCGGCTGACAGAGTTTAATTATGTCGCTAATTTGTATGCGCATGCAAAGACACAAGAAGGAGCCTCATAATTTTTCCAAGGCAATACCATGCTCTAAAATGTGTTTCACATGTCCTGAAAATACGTACCCTGGCCTCAGCCCTTTCACTTTTAGTAAAAGTGCTAAAAGTGAAAGACCCAAAAAAGCTCCAGAAGACTATAATAGGATGCGTATGTAGTTGTTGATGTTGCAAATATTCATGTCTGCGTCTAGACCCCTATATTATGGAGGTAAAATAAAATCATCCCATGTATAAGTGGATGAAATTTTGCAAACTAGCCATTAATGTAGCCAAGAACATCCTCCATGCTATCTTCCAAATAAGAAGTTTTTAATTTTTTGAATTTCTCCGTGGGAAAGAAAATGGAAGTTAATTGGCGCAGAAAATTGTAAATACCAAATGCTTGTTCCTAAAGCATGGGTGAAAAGTGGGTAAGATCCCAAGGCGAGAATCAAATCAAAGCAACAAACAAATCAAAGCAACGTTCACCCTTCCTCATTTTAATTACTTTTGGCGCCGATTTCTTAGCGCGATCCAAGGACGGCGATCGAGTCAAGCCCCGCCATTCCCGCCGCTCCTTTTTACACATTTTGACAACTAAAGAAAAAAAGGTTGCGTTATTTTTGCAGTTATTTCGGTTGTGGTTTGTTGATTAGATTAGAGAGGCATTTTGTGCCTAAGTGGTCGGGCATAAACCAAACACACGAGGAGGCATATGCAGGAATATTGGTGCACGACTAACTTTACTGAGTGGCCTAGTGGTTAATTAAGACTTGCGAGTTTTTTAAAAAATTATCTTTTAAGGTTTTGAGTTAGAGATTTACTAGGTGTTACTTTTTTTTTGGGACCAGTCACTCGGGCATAGTCTAAATTTTAAGGCTTCAGTTTTAAAGTGGCGTTGGAGATAGGACTGGGGATTAGTTCGCGAATCCTAATTGAGTCTCTACGCTCGATAATTGTCCAGTCATAAAATAACTTGAGTACTGTTCAACTATAAGTGAACTAATTATGATACCTTGATAAAAAAACAAAGAATAGTACATGACTGATTAGATGTGTGTGTCTTGCAAATAATGAGCTTTAATGGTCCTACAACAATCAATGGCGATGATCCAAATGCATATCAATCTAATCTTAATTAATGGTATTTTGGATCGCCAACATTATTATAATTAATTTTTGTGTTCTTCAGAGATATTAAAAGGATGTAAAACACTTGCTAAACAACATTGGTAGTGCATGTACGTAGAGTTAAAATTAGAAAATTAAAGACATTAAATCCATTGTATTGCTTAATTTTCTTTTGTAAATGGTAATTTGATAAGAGGACCTAATCTAATCTGTTTAATTCTGTCCTTTTGATCAATTGAGTTTCCTACATCATGATTCGTGATATGGACTATTGTGCTTAAAGTCATGATTTATAAAATAAAGTAATAATAATAATAATAATAATAAAAGAAACCAATTAAGGTCTATGGCCAAACACGTTGTACCATTATAACTGGAGCGGCATGTGGGGTTTGTCTACTGAGATTTGACCAAAACCATAGAACATATATAACAAAACCCTAATTTGAAAGTATCAGTTAAATAATTAAGGACATATACAGTGTTTTGGACATCCACTTCCTATATAAAGGCATGCGAGTGTTAAATCAAAGTTAAAACAAATCATATTGGTGCATGCTTTAGCAAATACCAATGACAATGATAAGGGGAGCTTTCTTCTGCCTCTTGTTTTTCTCATCTTTCTTTGTTTTGGGCACTGTTCAAGCCAATCCCAACTACAGAGATGCCTTAGCAAAGTCCGTACTGTTCTTTCAAGGCCAGAGGTCCGGGAGGCTCCCTATGTCCCAACAAATTACTTGGAGGTCCAACTCTGGCCTATCCGATGGTCGGCTTGCCAACGTATGTGTCTTTTTCATTGTCACTGCACTTTGGTGTTTTTTGTCATGTTAGTACTGCTGAGAACATTTGATCTCATATTTTGCTTGACTTCTACAGGTGGATTTAACCGGAGGTTACTACGATGCCGGAGACAACGTGAAATTCAATTTTCCGATGGCCTACACCACCACCATGCTATCATGGGGCGCACTGGAATATGGAAAGCGAATGGGCGTCACCCAATTACAAAGTACAAGGACTGCAATACGATGGGCGACTGACTACCTCTTAAAGTGTGCCACTGCCACGCCTGGTAAGCTCTACGTTGGTGTGGGTGATCCCAACGTAGATCACAAGTGTTGGGAAAGGCCTGAGGACATGAGCACAGTCCGAACCGTGTATTCGGTCTCTTCTAGCAACCCTGGCTCCGACGTAGCCGCCGAAACCGCTGCTGCTTTAGCCGCTGCTTCCATAGTTTTTAGAATTGTTGATCCTAAGTACTCAAGGTTGCTATTGAAGACGGCCAAAAATGTTATGCAATTTGCAATGCAATATCGAGGCGCTTATAGTGATTCTCTCGGCTCTGCGGTTTGCCCATTTTATTGTTCATATTCTGGATATAAGGTAAAAAAAATAATAATAATAAAAAAAAAACGAACGGTTTCTTTAGAGCTTAAAATGTTGCGTTTGTTTTGACATAAAATATTTTTTCATAATAGTTTTTTTTTTTTATTTTTTTTTAAAAAAAATCTAATATTTGATTGAAATATAAAAATGATTCAAAAGATATTTGTCATGTTTGACTCACATTAAATGTTATCATCCCATTAATTTAAGTGAGCGGAAGTCATTTACCATAATCTTTTTTACTAGCTAGGACACTCTTTTCTAGATTAACTTGCATTTTTTAATTGAACCAAAGATTGAAAAATATTAAATTTAATTTATTCTATATTATTCTTATTGATTTTCTTTTTCTTTTTTTTTCTTGTAAAATTTTCAGGATGAACTGCTGTGGGGAGCTGCATGGCTTCTATGGGCGACCAAGGATGTTTCTTACTTGAATTTCTTAAAATCACTGGGAGCTAACGATGGAACAGACATCTTCAGCTGGGACAACAAATTTGCTGGTGCTCATGTTCTCCTATCAAGGGTAAAAAGAGCCTATATCTATTTAGAAAAATTAAAGAAACTTTATTGACAATATGTTAACAATTAACTAATTATCAAGTTAATTATTATTATTATTTAAAAAAAAAAAAAAAAAAAAACTCCCAATACTAATTAATGACATGCTGGTTTCCTTAATGCAGCAAGCCTTGCTTGGCAATGACAAGAACTTTGATCCATTCAAACAAGAAGCTGAAGATTTCATGTGCCGGATTTTGCCCAACTCTCCCTACACAACTACACAATATACACAAGGTAATTAATTAAAGTCAGCCATTACCAAATTTCATCAGAATTTCATGGGCTTTTATTTAAGTTATAATAAATTTTGGTTATATTAATTACTAACCAATTATAATTCCTTTGAAATTAACGAAGGCGGGCTCATGTACAAGCTACCTGAAAGCAACCTTCAGTATGTTACATCCATAACATTCTTGCTAACAACCTATTCCAAGTACATGTCCGCTACGAAACACACATTTAACTGTGGAAGTCTTTTGGTCACTTCCAGTTCACTAAAAGCCCTTGCAAAGAAACAGGTAATTAATTAAGTCATCAAAGATGTTATGTTTAATTATCATCACTATTCGTCTTCTTTTCATTTAATTTTGCCTCTAATTAACTTGTGGAAATTACAGGTTGATTATATATTAGGAGAGAACCCACTGAAAATGTCATATATGGTAGGCTATGGGCCGTATTTTCCAAAGAGAATTCACCACAGAGGATCATCCATGCCCTCCTTGGCAACTCACCCACAAACCATAGCTTGTGACGGTGGTTTCCAACCCTTCTTTTATTCATCCAACCCCAATCCCAACACGTTGACAGGCGCCATTGTTGGGGGTCCAAACCAGAACGATGGCTTCCCAGATGATCGGGGTGACTACAGTCATTCAGAACCTGCCACCTATATAAATGCTGCCATTGTTGGACCTTTAGCATACTTTGCTGGGAGCTACTCTACTTGATGAAGGAGTTCAATGTGTATATATTCTAGTTCTCCCCCAAAAACCAACCATGCACCACCAAGAAATAGGTGGACTATGTGATTGTGTTAGTTTGATTTTTTTTTTTTCTTCCAATTTATATATAAAATTATGTGATCAAATGATCGATCTTATATATGAACAATTCACACGTCTCAAAAAATAGATATGGTGGCAAAGACAATATATATAACAGAAACAAATTAATTAACTGAATTACCTAACATTTATAGGACAAGCCCAAATTTTTCTGTTAAGGCTCTACTACGTACGTACCAACTTGAATCTGCGCGCTAGTTTCAGGCATTGTAAATTGCTCCATATCATATTCATTTGGAGTAATAATCAAGCTTAATTAGCAAGTATTATTGCAAGCTAGCTTAATTTGATAATATACTAATTAATTAAGCACAATGCAATGCATCAAAAGACGTAAACATTAATTAAATTCCAATCTCTCGTGGCTGAGGATTCTGTGGATATTGAAAACTTATAAGGCTTTGGGTTGCAACAATCACTAAAAAAGCAGGTCATATTTGTCATTATGAGGATGAGATCTTCAACGCTGATTGCTGAAGACAATAATATTTACAAGCATTTCCTCGAATCAAGCTACCTAAAAGCCTCTATCCATGGGATTGACCAGATTGTTTTGTGTGCTGCTGCCCCTGGAATAGACCGAATTGTACGTAATGGTTTTTTTTTTATTACCATCCTTTTTCTTTTTTTTTTTCTCTTTCTTTTTCTTTTTTCTCATCTGAGAATCGGCTAGAGTTGAATTTAGGTAAATGGTTATGTTGGAAATGTTAAATTTTGAAATTTAAAACATATCGGAGAATAAGTTGGTCGGACACTGTACTTCACATCAACAAATTCTGCAATAAGAAAAAACAAATATGGGTGACTTCGTCAAATATACCGATGAAAGAACACTCTGATGTTTAAAATAGTATCTCTTTTCAGCATAAGTCCTATCATGTGTCCCCATTTTATTGGGCAATGCTATGACTGGATGTGGTATTTAGTCACTAATCCCGACTTAGGCATGTGAAGTGATTGAAGCGATGTTGTCATATGACAATGTCAAGTTATGCAAATTTCGTGCAAGTACCAAAGTGTTGTGCTATTTGATATTCTGTGGAGAATATCAAATAAATCCTCTCTTTCTTTTTTTTTTTTATATATTTTTTTTTGAAGAGTTACTTCTATCTTCTAAATGCATGCGGTAAACATGTTACCCGGCCATAACAATCAAAGTTAAGTTTAATTCCTCAAGAAGTTGAAATATTTCGTAGCTCAAAAGCAAAAAGAAAGGAAAGAAAAGGGCAGGCCATCCTCTCATCAGCCTATCAATCTTTTGTTAATTTGCGCAACCTTTTCCGGCTGATTGAGTTGAATTATGTCGCATGCAAAGACACACCAATTAAGGAGCCTCATAATTTATCCAAGGAAAGCCTATGCTCTCAAATGTGTCTCACATGCATGCATGTCTAAAGTGTGATAGTAAAAGCCTAAAAGTGAGCTTAGAAAAAAATAAAAATAAATAAAAAGGACTAAAAATGCCAAAAGCCAAAAATAGAATCCGTATTCTATAGGAGTCGGACAGTACTGAGTCAAGGCGCGCCATTTCCACCGCCCCTTTTTAGCTTTAATTTACACCACATTTTGAAAAAACAAAAAGAAGTTAATTGCGTTATTTTTGCAGTTATTTCGTTTATGGTTTGTTGAGTAGTCACCCATTAATTAATCAGAGACTTTGTTTTTCAAATGGATTAGAGAGGCATGCATTAATTAATTTGTACCTTAGTGGTCGGGCATAATTAAACCAAACACACGACACCAGGAAGCTTTGATGCAAGAGTAGTGCACGACTGAATCCATGTGTGTCTTGCAAATAATTGATGAGCTTTAATGGTCCTACAACGACATTGACGATGACACGATTTAAGATTAGGCTTAACAGGCTAATGGGAAGGTAGAATATTAATGCAGAAATTAAGTAATTAAACGAACACGTAGAAATTTATCTAAAGATCGAGCATATATAAGCTTAAAACTGTAAGTTCAAACTTACTTATTTTGGCCTGCATTATTTTACAAAAGAATGTTTTATTAGTTTTCTTGAGACTGCAATTTTGATTACAAGAATGAATATATTTTTAAATGTTTTACATGTGTGTTAAATGGAAATGTGTTACCAATGAAAATGATTTATGAAAAGAAGTTGAGTTTTAGAAGAAAAACGTGATTTGCGAAAAAATGATAATATTATGAAAAATATGAAGTTATGTATGAATGCATGCAAAGGCTTAACGGTTATGTGGAGATAGATTATGCGCCTAATACCCCGATGTTAGGAAGGGGGAAACAAAGTTGCTTAACACTTCGAAGTTATAAGATTGATAAATTATTAACAACCTTACGATTAAGTGGGGTAACACTTAGCAAACTCTTGATGATAAGTGTGAGTATAAATTTACTTATTGTTATATTCTATAATGCTATGTACTTTAAACATGTTGATTGTAACCGATGTTTACTCATCATGCTATAAACTGTTTTACTGCTTCATACTATGAAATGTGAAGTTAATTATGTAGTAAGAAAATGTAAATAAATATTATTTTGTTTTATTACTATGTATCAAATTGTCTATCAAATGGTTTACAATTTAGCCATACGTTTATTAAAACTCCTTTGCGAAAACTTTGCATACGTGGCTATTTGGTAAACATTGGTAATGATATATTTTCTAAACAAAAGATGATGCAAATTATAAATGGTCAGTTTGCTTGAACTTACTGAGTCGTAAATTTACCCCTAGCTTCCACCTATAAATTTTATAGATGAAATTGAGGAGGAGCAAGAAGATGCGGACATGTATGAGTATCCGATCTACGGTACATGAGGCTGACTAGAAGCCTCAGTTTTTGGAATGGTTGACTACTTTTAGTCGGTTGTGGTAATACTAGTAGTTTTTTATGTTGGTATTTTATGGTGCGTTTGGGTATCGAATATTTCGAATATGAATAATATTCTGAATCTGATCACGGATTTCAAGGTAATGAAAATGTGTTTGGATGTTGAATATAATTTTAGATTCTTTTGAATATGTGTTTGGGTGTTGAATTTGAAATATTGGAAAAAAGTGTTTTATAATAGTATAAAGTAATTGGAAATGATTGGATTGTATGAAAAGTTGTGTATAATGATTGGTATGGTAAAAAATAATAATAAAAAATATATGATGGGTTTTAAAAAAGTGTTTTATAATAGTATAAAATGATTGAAAATGATTGGATTGTATGAAAAATTGTGTATAATGATTGGTATGGTAAAGAATAATAATAAAAAATATATGATGGGTTTATTCAAACTATTCAAACTTTATTCAAGTGACCCATGGGTTTTATTCAACTTGGATCCGGGTATGGGTTTTTGAATAAAAACCCGGTTCGAATATTGAACAATGTTACGAACCAAACACACCATTAGTATGCCACTTATAGTAACTTGTGATATATATACAATGTGATGTTAATAACCTTATGAGTAATGTAACATGCCGCTTATGACAGTTTTTGGGAGACTAAGATATTAATTGTTGATATATATATATAATGTGAAGTTTAAATAAAATGCTCTTGTATATTTATACTTTGAGGAGAACTCTTATCTCAAAAGAAAAGAAAATATATTCTGTTGTGAAAGCTACTACATGTAGTAGTGTCTCGTGTGAATTTAAATAATTCAACTTACGGCTCCTTTGAAAGTTGGGGCACTACACATATGCATTGTACATGAGTTTTTATGGGATGAAATCCCAAAATGCCGCTAAGGGGATGAATAAAGTCCTTAAAATGCCTATAAGGTTTAAAGTGGTAAAAAAAAAATAAATAAAAAAAAAAACAAAAAATTGAGGGTGCCTAACCCCCACCCCCTCCCCAGGGCCAAGTACATTGCAAATTAGATAGACTAATCTGAAATTTATTCAATGCTATTTTTTTTTTTTTTAATTTAAAAAGGCAATGGGAGAGATGAACTCAGCCCCATCATGGTATCAATGGTACTCAAGGCGACTAGTATTAATAAGATTGAGAATTCACATTTCAATGGCCGAACTATCACCCTAGTACAACATGCCCAATGATCACTTCGAAAGTTTACTTGAGGCCATTAAACCACCACCTCTCTAGTTTATTTATTTATTATATTTTTTTTATTGAATGACAATCAATTTTATATCAACAACTGTAACTCTTTACAATCTTATCGTAAAAAAGCAAATAATAGATTTTGAAACATACTTCAAAACCTCAACTCTCAGGAACATTGTAAAACAAAACAAAAATTAACCAACCTATATCAGAATTTGGGGGATTAATCCCCCAATTAGAACAAATGTGAATATTACCCTTAGTATTCCTAAATTTGCCTATATCCATAATACAGGCTCTAATCTCCCACTTTATTTTCTGTAGAAGCTTGTCCTCAGAAAGAGGATGATTTGCATGTTTAATAGAATTCCTATTCCACCATAGGTGATAAACAAGAGATCCAAAAGCAAGCCTACAGACAAAAGCTCTAAAAACTTTATTCCTCCAATTCTTCAGCCCTTCAATCACTACGTCTTCCCAACTCAAAGGGGGAGCAGCAACATCACACAAGTTCATGACACTTTTCCAAATACGACCACTATAGCTGCAAGCAAAAAATAAGTGGCCTCTATCTTCAATAAAGTACCTACAAAACACACACTTCACACATACCCTTAATAACCCAACTTCAACAACTTATCACCAATTGTTAAAAGGCCTTTTCTTTGCCAACCAAAGAATAAAACTATGTTTTGGAATTGTGAGAGAGAACCAAATTAAAGACCACCAATCTACACATCCATGTTACGTTTTTCTCGCAAAGCATCCCAAGTATTAATGCTAGAATATCTACCAGATTTTGAAATCATCAAAACCGATGTATCACTCTCACCGACATCCACCATAGAAAGCTTTCTTTGAATCACCACAAGATCATCAAACCTCACAGGAGCCCAAAACCAGTTGCCATCACATAGAACAGAAGAAAGTTTTGCATTTACCTTACTGTTAGCATCTATAGTTTAAACAATGCTATTGAGCTGAAATATTGTAGTGATATATCATTGTTATTCGAATTCCTTCACATTCAAGTCCAACCAAACATGGAACTCTCATAAAAGCTCACAATTCAATGACTATAATAATATATATGTTGCGTGATTATGACATGGATACTGTTCTTTGATCCAACATAGTACTGATCAATATTCTTCAACTATCCGACATCATAGTGGGAATGCAGAACCAAATGAACGTTCAGTTTGCCCTCCACAACGCTAATTCCATTGTTGTACTTCACGACTGTTCCATCAAAACAAAGCCAAAAGAGAAGCGCGTGTGTAGGCATAGCAAAGCAAAAGCTAAACTCGGTAGCTTGGTTGTGTAGTGTGTACAAAACATCTCTAAATTTGAGCTTTATATCTATTCTTGGCATCGTGGTGCCACGCGTCTGACATTTCATATTTTACGTATAGGAGCTAAGTATAAAATCAAAATGCATTTAGATTTTGTTGGGAAATGGCCCCATCGAGACCAACCCATTATGGGCTGATCAGGTCTGCATAGGCCCATGAAGACTTCTTGATCACATGATATAACAGAAATTGAAGAGACAGTTTGGGAAGAACAAACTCAGAGAAATTGGCAGAAGATAATTCTGTAACTTGTATTATGAATAATCAAGTATCTCGTTTTTATACAACTTATAAGACAAAACAAGCAACTCTGTATCTAACTTGGAAGGTTAAGTCTACTACATTGATTAACTCTAACTAACTATTAACTATCTAGAGTTAATATAAACATGAGCTGTCATATAATAAAACACGTGCTGTTATTCAATGACACCATGGACAATGTCTTGCGTGTTGCTGCATTCTAGCTTGGGCTGCTTGACATGTGGTTTGCTGCATGTGTCCTTCTGCTGCTTGACAGTAGATTGATACTCCCCCTCAAGATGAAATATATCTAATATATTCATCTTGGACATTAAAGAATGAAAAAGAACACAGCCAAGTGGTTTAGTAAGAAGATCGGCCAATTGTAGATGAGACTTGACATGAAGAGTGTGAATAAGGCCAAGTTGAATCTTTTCACGAATTAAATGGCAGTCAAGCTCAATATGTTTTGTCCTCTCATGATAAACCGGGTTTGCTGCAATGTGTAAGGCAGCTTTGCTATCACAAAAGAGAAGAGCAGGTTGTGGATGTAAAATGTGAAAATCTTTGAGAAGAGAAAACAGCCACATCAACTCACAGCATGTAGAAGCCATGGACCTGTATTCGGATTTAGCAGAGGACCGGGAAACTGTCTGCTGCTTCTTGGACTTCCAAGAGATTAAAGAATCTCCTAGAAAAACACAACAACTAGTAACGGATCTACGTGTATCCAAACATTCTGCCCAATCAGCATCACAAAATGCTTTGAGGTGAAAATCCGAATGAGAAGGAAAGAAAAGGCCTTGTCCAGGAGCTTGTTTGATGTATCTCAACAATCTGTGAGCAGCATCTAAATGAGGTTGCCGAGGCTGCTGCATAAATTGACTGAGATGTTGCACTGCGAATGCTAAATCTGAACGAGTAATGGTGAGATAGATTAACCTGCCTACAAGGCGTCTATAGCTAGATGGATCAAGTAAGAGTTCACCACTACTGCTTGATAGTTTGAGATTTTGATCCATAGGAAACCTGGCCGGTTTACAAGCTAACAACCCAGCATCTTCAAGAATCTCAAGAGCATACTTGCGTTGACAAAGGGAAAGGCCCTTATCCGACCGAGCCACTTCCAATCCTAGAAAGTATTTGAGAGGACCCAAGTCCTTAAGTTTGAATTGCTGATTAAGAAAAACAATCAAGGCAGAGATAGCAGTAGGATCATTACTTGCAAGGATAATGTCATCAACATAAACTAAAAGAGCAATGAAAGAAGATCCTTGAGTGCGTGTAAAAAGAGAATAATCTGATTTTGATTGAGTGAAGCCATGAGCAAGCAATGTGCTGGAAAATTTGGAAAACCACTGCCGAGAGGCCTGCTTCAATCCATATAAAGATTTCACCAACTTACACACTTGAGACTCCCCCTTTGTAACAAAACCCGGAGGTGGTGTCATATAGACTTCTTCATCCAAATCTCCATGTAAAAATGCATTGTTGATGTCTAATTGATTAAGAGACCAATTCTTGGCAACAGCAATAGCCAATAAACACCGAACAGTAGTGAGTTTGGCTACTGGTGAAAATGTTTCATGATAGTCCAATTCTTCGGACTGAGTGTAGCCTTTAGCCACAAGTCGAGCTTTGTAACACTCTACACTGCCATCTGCCTTCAGCTTCACCTTATAAACCCACTTGCACCCAATGGCCTTTTTGCCGTGTGGAAGAGGAGTTAAAAGCCAAGTATTATTCTGTTGTAAGGCAGAAATCTCTGCATTCATTGCCTCACGCCAGTGTGGAAATTTGATGGCTTGATGGAAAAACTTAGGTTCATAATGGGAAGTGACAGATAAACTAAAAGTCTTATGAGAAGAAGATAAACGATCATAAGAAAGAATAGAGGACAAACAATAAGGAATACCTGTACCATCAGAAGCTTTGGCCATTGGAAAGGATTTGGATGGACTTGGAAGAGAAGCTAAATGACAATGATATTGCTGCAAGTACCGAGGAGCAGTTTTTGGACGAGTAGATTGTCGAAGAGGTAAAGAGACATGTTGAGGAGAATTATGGGGAACAGAAGAAACATGAGAAGAAGAAGAAAAATGATTAGAAGGAATAGAAAAAGGTAGGAGAAAAAACAGGATCAGATGAGGGAATGGGAACATCATCATAAGGAGTGATAAAAGAAGGAATAGAGGGAGATGGAGTAGTATTATCATCTAAGAAAGATGGAGAGGATAAAAAGACTCCTTGTGAATCAGTATGCAGCAGATTAGATGCATAGGGAAAGATATGTTCATGATAAACAACATGGCGTGAAACAAAAATAGATTTGGTGGTGAGATTGAAAAGTTTATATCCTTTGGTGCCATTTGGATATCCAATGAAGACAGATGGAATGGATCTAGAATCAAATTTGCTTCTATCACGAGTGAGTGTAGAAGCAAATGCTAAACAACCAAAAACTCGAAGGTGAGAGTATGTGGGAGGAGTGGAATACAAAAGTTCAAAAGGTGACTTATTTGACAAAAGAGGAGAAGGAATTCTGTTGATGAGATGAGTGGCGGTTAAGACACAATCAGCCCAAAATCTGAATGGCAAATGAGGTTGAAATCTCAAGGCTCGGGCTACATTTAGGAGATGTTGGTGTTTCCTTTCTACAACAGAATTTTGTTGAGGAGTCTCTACACAACTAAGTTGATGTAAAGTTCCTTGTTGAGAAAAGAAATCATCCATACAAAATTCAACCCCATTATCCGAATGTAAAGTTTTAATTTTGAGGTTAAATTGAGTAGCAACCATGATAAAGAAAGATTGAACAATAGATCGAGTTTGAGATTTGCTATGCATAAGATAGATCCATGTATATCTACTAAAATCATCAACAATGGTCAAAAAGAAACGTGAGCCATTTATTGATTGAATGGAAAAAGGACCCCAAATGTCAACATGTACAAGATCAAAAAAGCATTGGGAGATAGTATTGCTAATAGGAAAAGGTAAACGATGCTGTTTGGCCAGTGGACAAACATTACAAACTTTATTAGAATCAACAGAAATGGAAGGAACTAAACTATGCAACAAGCTTAGCCTAGAGTGAGATAAATGTCCTAATCTATAATGCCATAGATCAGAAGATGGATCCTTAAGAGAAGCAGTAAGAACCCAGGAGTTATCAGCAAATGGCTTAGGTGCTTGGAGCAAGTAAAATAAACCTCCTCTTTCTTCACCCACTCCAATCGTTTTCCAATTGGCCAAATTCTGTATGAAACAATGGTTAGCAATGAAAATAAGACAACAAGTAAGATATTTGATTAACTTGCTTGTTGAAATGAGATTGAAGGAAAATGAAGGAACACAAAGTACATTGGTTAAAACAAGATGATCTGAAATTCTTATGGTACCAATGTGAGTAACTTGGACAAGATCACCATTAGGTAAAGTGACGGATGTGGAAACAATGGCTGTAATGGTTGTAAAAAATGAAATGCCATTGACCATATGGTCAGTAGCTTCCGTGTCAATAATCCAAGGAGAATCCTTTGGATTATGAGGAAAATTGGAGGTATTAAATCGAGAATGGAAAACAGAATGATGTGAGTGTAAAACTGAATGGAATGAGAAGTTGCATGTCATGTTGGAAAAGAGATGGTCCGAATTGGTAGGCAGCATACCTACTTGATTGGCGGAAGCATGATAAGAATTAGCTTGAGGTTTGATCAAAGCCAGAAGTTGATGGCATTGTTCTGCAGTAAAGGCACTTGAGGCTACAGTTGTGGGGCAGAATTATCAGAATTCTCCTCTTGAGAAAGTGCAACAGAGTGAGCACTTGGTTTATTGAATCCAGAAGAAGAGGACTTCTTTGTAAACTGGAAACCAGGAGGATACCCGTACAATTGATAACACTTGTCTATCGTGTGTCCAGGAACATTACAATGAGAACAAATCGGTTTCTCTTTCCGATTGTATGATTTGACAAATCGATTCTGCTACACAGGCACTGCTTTGGTCATCAAAGCTGCTGTATCGTGAGTTAAAGAACCAAGAAAAACCTCTCGTTGGCTCTCTTCTTGAACAATCAAGGAGAATACCTTGTTAATCGAAGGCAGGGGGTCTATCAAGAGGATTTGGCCTTTGATATTTGAGAAAGAGTCATTGAGACCCATCAAGAATTGAAAAATGTATTCTTGATTGTAGTTGGCAACTACAGAACTTAAAGCTCCACAAGAACATGAGGGGGAACATGTACAGGTCGGAATCGGCCTGTAATTACTTAACTCATCCCAAAGAGATTTGAGGCGAGTAAAATAGGCACTTACAGAGAGATTTTCTTGAGAAAGTGCTGAAATTGATTTCTGCAACTGAAACAATCTTGGTCTATTCTTTTTGGAAAATCGCTCCTTCAAATCCATCCACATCTCTGAACAAGTATTGATGTAGATAATACTTGCAGCGATCTCCTTTGAAAGAGAATTCAAGATCCATGAAAGGATCATGTCATTACACCGAGTCCAAGCCTCTGCTCCGTCTGGATCAACCGGCTTAACGAGAGTTCCATCAACGAACTTGAGTTTATTTTTGGCCCTCAACGCCATGGTCATAGACCTGCTTCAGGTGTTATAGTTATCACCAATCAATGGTTGAGAAACTAGAACAGTTCCAGGGCTATCTCCATTGTGGAGAAAGAAAGGATTTGAGAAATTGTCGAGATTTGAGGAAGACGATGAAGAATTGTGCATTACTGTCGCCATAGATCAGAAATGCTCTGATACCATAACAGAAATTGAAGAGACAGTTTGGGAAGAACAAACTCAGAGAAATTGGCAGAAGATAATTCTGTAACTTGTATTATGAATAATCAAGTATCTCGTTTTTATACAACTTATAAGACAAAACAAGCAACTCTGTATCTAACTTGGAAGGTTAAGTCTACTACATTGATTAACTCTAACTAACTATTAACTATCTAGAGTTAATATAAACATGAGCTGTCATATAATAGAACACGTGCTGTTATTCAATGACACCATGGACAATGTCTTGCGTGTTGCTGCATTCTAGCTTGGGCTGCTTGATATGTGGTTTGCTGCATGTGTCTTTCTGCTGCTTGATAGTAGATTGATATGATGCTCACGAAGACACGGTTTATTAACATACATCTTGGGCTTAGTGCTCACCAACCTCTGCTAGAGGATATCTCAGGATTATTATATCTCGAGAACGTTGTGACGAATACTCGTACCGGGTCATCCCAAAGGGAGATATGCCCCGAAAAACCATGATTGGTGAGTATATTGGAAGCCAATCTCGGGATAGCAACACCCCGAAACAACGGAAATAACTCAAACAGTATGCCTCGGTCCATATGGTCCTGGAACTGGAGTTTTCCAGGACTGCCATGAGGTGACTGGGACAAGGGATATACGGGATCCTTATCCCAATATTCTAGAAGGGATTTATGGGAAGAATCTACCTCGTAATCCCCGGGAAGGGTGCAACAAGGTCTCAATCCCAAATTCTCTAGAATAAGCTCTTATCCCACACGATTTGGGACAAGAAATCTATGTAAATTCAACTAGGGAAAAATCCTGGCTGAACAGGATTCCCTCCGGGATAAGCTCTTGTCCCACATGATTTGAGATAAGAATTCTACTTGAATTCAAATAGGAATAGTCCAGGCTAAACAAGAGTTATTGCTTATAAATAAGCACATACCCCAGGTATCAAACATAATTTGAATTTGTGCTTTTTCTACTCCATATGAATTGTCTAGAGAAACTGACTTAAGCATCAGAGTGAGACTCTGCCAGCATACCCGGCAAGCTCCTTTGTTTATTTTATTTGTCTTCCAACAAATTAGGGGTGTACAACCGGTTGCAGTAGTGGTTATGAGCACCGGTAGGCCAGTTGCGGTTTTTACCAACCGCGGGTTATCCGATTATTTTAAACCGGTTTTCTTTTATTGTTGAATTTTTCAATTTTTTTTTTTAAAAAAAAAAATCCAATATTTGGTTGGGTAAGTTTGTAAGCCTGCTTTCCGGTTTCTAGCTTTCCAATTTCCATAACATGAAATACCAAATTTCGAATCATGAATCATCTTTTGGGAAATTGGCAAAACATAAAAATCGAAATCTGAAAATATTTCCTTTACAAAAATCGAAATTTGAAAATATTTCCTTAAAAAAAATCGAAATCTGCATACAATAGGAAAAGGAACATTGGGTGTCATCGGCGACTCAGCGTGGGCACTGGGCATATGCGTGGATAGATTCAATTACAGTAGAGAAGAAGAGAAGAAAGAGGGAAAGAAGAAGAGAAGAAGAAAGAAAGAAGAAGGAAAGAAGAAGAGAAGAGAAGTGGAGAATTTGGAGAACAAGAACTCAAGAAGAGATGGCTGACGGCGTGTTGAAGACAGTGAAGAGAAAGAGACGAAAATTAGGAGTTAGGGTTAGTCACTTATTAGTCTTCCGCATGCGTGTCAATGTGAGATGACGTGTATATATATATAAAATAATAAAAACCGGTTGCGGTTATTCGGTTATTAACCGGATTTTTAAACTGCAATAACTGGTAACCGCAGCCAGGTACCCGATTATCCGGTTGCGGTTATTTCAGATTTTTCGGGTTAGCAGTTGTTGCCGGTTATTAGCGGTTACCCATTATTTCCAGTTACTAACCGCACCGCTTGTTCACCTCTACAACAAATCAGAGAAGGCACCACCAAAAGGCATATGTCACAAAACCGGAAACTGTACCAACAATTTTCAAAAACATTCTTATTATTTCCATCTTTCTGGAAATAATAATTGAGTAATGTTATATGCCATATTTTCATCCCACAACGCTGATGTGACAATCTGATAAACTTTAATCAAAATAATTATTTGTACAATGGACAGTAGATTTCCCTCGTCCTAAGTATCAATTATAAATCACATCACTTTTTTGAGCATATGCAAGATCAGCTTTAATGGTCCTAGCTACAACATTGACAATGATCCAATTAATGGGAATGAAGTGCTGCGATGATGCATATTAATCTAATCTTAATTAATGGATTATAATATGTTTGCTTCACAGGTAGCAAAAGCTCATTGCAGTCTATTACTTTTTTTTTCTTTTCTTTTTTTTGAAGAAATTGCAGTCTATTACTTGGGACAATCAGCAACAAAAGGACGTAAAGATAGAGATTTCCTCCAAAGTAGCTCGGAGAAATTTTCTCTAACCAGCCTATAATTTTGTCATGTATGATGCGTCTCTAGCATGTGAAAATGAGTAATTCTAGAAGTTTTTCATGTGTCATTTTTGTGTCCTTCCAAAAATGATGCGGTATTTAAAATCACCATTGAACTTGCGATTGATCACTATTAAATTTTGATCAAATTGTAATTTTAAAAGCTACATCATTCTTGGAAGGACACAAGAATGACATAAAAATAACTTCTAGAATTACTCTATGAAAAGCATGGTTTTTTTTTTTTTTTTTTTTTAATAAAACTCTTAAAAAATGAGTAATTCTAGAAGCTCATCTTATGTCCTTCCAACAATGATATGGTTTTTAAAATCACCATTTGATCAAAATTAGTTTTCGATATATCACAAACCAAATTGTGATTTTAAAAGCCACGTCATTTTTAGAGGGACTTATAACATTAATTCTTTAAAAAAAACATGTGTTTTTTACTTGCTCGATATATATATATATATATAACTGCAGGCTGCGTTGGAAGAATTCCAAGTTGGCCGGGACAGATTTCTGTCCGTTAAATAATAACAATAAACGAAATGATTTATTTAAGGAAAAGCCTTGATTTGCACTATATATAGTGTTTTGGACATCCTCTTCTTATATAAAGGCATGCGAGTACGTGTTTAATCAAAATTAAGGTTTAGCAAATACCAAAGACAACAATGAGATCAGGAGCTTCCTTCTGCCTCTGGTTTTTCTCATCTTTCTTTGTTTTGGGCACTGTTCAAGCCAATCCCAACTACATAGATGCCTTAGCAAAGTCCATACTGTTCTTCCAAGGCCAGAGGTCCGGGAAGCTCCCTAAATCCCAGCAAATTACTTGGAGGTCCGACTCCGGACTATCGGACGGTAAACTTGCCGACGTATGTCTTTTTCATTGTCGCTGTACTTTTTTTTTTTTGTCATTGTCAGTAATATTGAGAATGTTTGAAACTCATATTTTACTTGACTTCTACAGGTGGATTTAACTGGGGGTTATTATGATGCCGGAGACAATGTGAAGTTCAATTTTCCGATGGCCTACACCACCACCATGCTGTCATGGAGCACGCTCGAATATGGGAAGCGGATGGACAGCCAAAGCCAATTAGCAAGCGCAAGGGCTGCAATACGATGGGGCACTGACTACCTTCTCAAGTGTGCCACTGCCACGTCTGGTAAACTATATGTTGGTGTGGGTGATCCCAACGCAGACCACAAGTGCTGGGAAAGGCCTGAGGACATGGACACAGTTCGGACTGTGTATTCGGTCTCTTCTAGCAACCCTGGCTCGGACGTGGCGGCGGAGACTGCTGCTGCTTTAGCCGCTGCTTCCCTGGTTTTTAAAAAGGTTGATTCCAAGTACTCGGAGCTGCTATTGAAGACAGCAAAAAATGTTATGGAATTTGCAAAGCAATATCAAGGCGCTTATAGCGATTCCCTCGGCTCTGCAGTCTGTCCATTTTATTGTTCATATTCTGGATATAAGGTAAATAAATAAATGGATAAGAGAGGAAAAAAAACAAAATTAACCCTTTCTTTAGAGTTTAAAAGGTTGTGTTTGTTTTGACATAAAATATTTTTCTTATAATAGCTATTTAAAAGTAAAAAAAAAATAAAAATAAAAAAAAACCCTTTTTTTTAGAACTTAAAAGGTTGTGTTTGTTTTGACATAAAATAATATTTTTATGATAATAGCTTTTTCAAAAAAAAAAAAAGAAAAAAAGAATTTTAACCCTTTTTTTAAAACTTAAAAGGTTGTGTTTATTTTGACATTCTGATAATGGCTATTTAATAATAATAATAATAAAAAAAAAAAAAAAAAAAAAAAAAAAACACCAACGATTTGATTGAAATCTAAAAATAATTCTAATGATATTTGCTATGATTGACTCACATTAAATATGATCATCCATTAATTTAACTGAGATGAAACAGATTTTCCCTTTGCAAAAGCGGAAGACATTTACAATTATCATTTTTATCAGGACATTATTTTCTATTAATTTGAATTTTTTAATTGAACTAGAGATTGAAAAAATATTTTCCGTATATTTTGAAATGCGATCTATGTTGATGCAAACACAGTTTTAGAGCAAGAGAGAATCTGAATGCTATATATATTTAAAATACAAATTTTATTACGTATATTATTCTTTATTGATTTTTTTTTTTTTTTTTTGAAAATTTTTCAGGATGAACTGGTGTGGGGAGCTGCATGGCTCCTAAGGGCGACCAAAGATGTTTCTTACTTGAATTTCCTAAAATCAGTGGGAGATAATGATGCAACAGATACCTTCAGCTGGGACAGCAAATTGCCTGGTGCTCTTGTTCTTCTATCAAGGGTAAAAGATCCTATGTATTATGAAAAATTATGGCCTCGTTTGGTTCACAGAATAGACCCTTAAAATGGGAATGCAAATATATATATATATATATATTCTGTTAATGCTACAGTAACTAAGAGGAATTGTTTTGGCGTTTCATACACTTGCAACAAATGTGAACCAAGTAAACCTGAATATCTCTATCAACGCCAAAGGGGTTGAGAATCTTTTTTGTATTATTCCCGTAATTTGTCTCTTAGCAATTGACATGCTGGTTTCCTTAATGTAGCAAGCCTTGCTTAGCAATGACAAGGACTTTGATCCATTCAAACAACAAGCTGAAGATTACATATGCAAGATTTTGCCCGACTCTCCCTACTCAACTACAAAATATACACAAGGTAATTAATGTCAGCCATTTCCAAATTTCATGAGAGCATTTCAAGAGCTTTTATTCAAGTTTTAACCTCATCCCTAATCTCCAAATGTTCACAAGAGTTTGAAGATCATACAACAATAGGGGCAATCTAATAACTCAAGACAGCACAGATCACCATATAAATTTTGATTATATTTCTAACCATTAATTCATTTGAAATGAAGGCGGGCTAATGTTCAAGCTACCTGACAACAACCTTCAGTATGTTACAGCCGCAACATTCTTGCTCACAACTTATGCCAAGTACATGGCCTCTACGAAACACACGTTTAACTGTGGGAGTCTTTCGGTCACTCCGAGTTCACTAAGAACCCTTGCAAAGAAACAGGCAAGTCATCAAAGATGTTATGCTTATCACTATTTGTCTTCTCTTCAATTTATTTTGCCTCTAACTTGTGGAAATTACAGGTTGATTATATATTAGGAGAAAACCCACTGAAAATGTCATATATGGTAGGATATGGGCCAAATTTTCCAAAGAGAATTCACCACAGAGGATCTTCCATGCCGTCGTTGACAAGCCACCCACAAACCATCGGTTGCCAAGGCGGTTTTGACCCCTTCATGCATTCAACAAGCCCTAATCCTAACATATTGACAGGAGCCATTGTTGGGGGTCCAGACCAGAACGATGGCTTCCCAGATGATCGGGGCGACTACAGTCATTCAGAACCTACCACCTATATAAATGCTGCTATTGTTGGACCATTGGCATACTTTGCTAAGAGCAGCTCCACTACTTGATGCCATTTACTTCAATAGTAGTGCAATGTATATATATATTCTAACTTTCTCCCAAAAAAACCAAGCATGCACCACCAAGAAATAGGTGGACTATGTGATCGTGTTTGTATTTTTTCAGATATAATTATGTGATCAAAGGATCTTATATATGAACAATTCACGTCTCAAAAATAGATGGCATGGACAATATTGAAGAAATAAATTAAATCAAGTACTTGAGATATATAGGACAAGCCCAAATTAAAATTAAGTTTGAAGAGAGTCATATAGTCCCCCCCCATAAACAAATATGGAAACGATATTTTATCAATCACCTCTCTTATCAATTTCTCTTAATTATCATTATGAATAGCACCAGAGAAACAGGGTTATGACAGAAATGATATCAATCGTCCACACAAAGCTCCACTTAATCATATTTGAATGTTCATGAATTGGATGTCCCTGATTCTTGAGTGGCGCGAAATGCTGGTTTTTACATTCTATTTATCATAAACTATGATAAAAAAATTGCTTATTAAGATTGTTATTCAAACATTTTGTATATACGAACATTAAGATAGCTAGGTTGTCCTTTATCTATAATGTTTCTTCAAATATCATCAGGGTTGCAATATATTTTTAAGAGTTATAGTAAACTACGTATAGGAGGAGCTCAGCACCAAACCAAGATGCATTTAGTAAAATGTTTTTTTCCAGATTGCAATTTCAAAAACACTGTTTCCATGTTTCTGCATAACTGAAAATAAAATTTTTTGTAAGACTACTAGTTCTAATAATATTTCTATTTGATCAGGCTTTCCCATCTTCTACACAAGTTGTAAATCTAGTGTGCTGCAGTTTTTCTGTATTAAATTCAAAATATTATTTTAATTGTAGTTGGAATTTTTCTATATCAACAATATAAGGTATGAGAAATACAAAAAGATAAAAGGCTCAAAATTCTTGCTTGCAAGCAAAAAGAGCCCATCCCAGAAGAAAGAGCCCATCTATTACCTCCCCATTTTAGAATAAAACATGATAATAGATTTGCAATGGGAGAAGACTTCAAGGGAAAAAAAAATCAACTTCAAGCAAACATAGAGTATCAGAAAGTTTAACATTTGAGTATCTGAAAGAAGATAGTCATACCACATACAGGACAAAATTACAAAGCAAGAGAGCAATAGAATTTTATATATTAAACAATGGAGTGTCTGATAAGAGTCTAAAATCATAGTCCTCAAGTTTGTAATGAGAAAATTATCTTTAAAATTTCCAAGTCTACTAAGGATTCGTTTGGCATTACGATTTCGTAGACAAAAAGTGCAATTTCAAACCGAATCACAAAAAATAGATCATTTGAGATTGCATATTAAAAAAATTGCGGGTTGATTCTGCGTTTTCAAGTCACAGGTGAAGAGTTCTTTTTTAAACGCACAATTTTAAAGGCTAAACTGCAATTTTTAAAGATCAAACTGCGATTTTGCCAAACGTTTAACTACGTTTTAAAAATTATATTTTCAAATCGCACATTTTAAAATCGCTATTTTCAAATCGCACTTTTTTGAAATCCCAAACCTAAATAGACCTTAAGTTGTCTTAGGTAGGAGCACGCTAATAAATTTGAAAAGGAAATTTAGTCTGAACGTTTAGGAGGGAAAATGAATCCATGATAGATATAAGAAAAACAGTATTTTGCATATTCAAGATCTGTCATTTTTATCCCAGAAAACACTAACTAATGATCTCAACAAAATACTCTTTCTTTCTTTATGAGAAGACCACAAAAACAGGACCAATATCAGCTGCGCTACAAAGGTTGAAGACCCAATCGCAGACTTGCTATTAAAATATCAGAGTCAAAAGAAACCTTCACTATTAGATAAAACTGCGACATCAAAGTAGAGTAAACAAAGAACTACACTCTTAAGTCTATTTCTAGGAAGCACAGCACAACAAACATAGCTGGGTACAACCTACCAACATGGCTTAGTGATAACACAAATTAACTTACTGTTTAGCATCATTCACTATCCTTCTAAACATCCAGAACAACAGTACCACTTACGTTGATTGACTATTAAGAAGACTCACCAAGGTGGGAGTTTGATCTCTAACAATCTAATAATAATTATCATAATGAGGGATGGTAGATTGGGTTACTTGTATCGCGGCGGCGTGACCTAAAATGGCTAATGGTATCCAACGTCGCCCCGAAAACTCTTCGACTGTATTCATAATTGTTGTCATTGAAATGTGATCCATACCCATTAGATTGATTAATTACACCAGGGAGGACAGGCACTGTATTGAAAAGAAGCTTTTTTAGAATCTACACATTTCAATTTTCTGGGAAAGGAGGAGAAGGAAATAAGGAATTGAAGGGAAGAGAAAAACACGGAACCTTGAGAAACATTATCTTGGTATGCTGAAAACCTCAATGGTTCTGGTAACCTCGCGGAGTGCTGAGAAATCTCCATATTGTTAATTGGAATGGGGTGAGACCTTGGTCTATGAGATGAGTTTGATGCGGGTGTCGTTGACATCAGAGGTGAGGGCTTGTCTTGCCCAGATATCTGTTCACCAAGGATCAAATGTCATAATCAAGAGCATCAGTTAAGCTTGGGCCGACTTTTGAAACCACATAATTTAGTATCTTTCAAACTTTTTTTGTAATTAGCCCCAACTTGTCTATATAATGATGAAAATGCTAGTCTACTGCCAATCACTGTGAACCCCACCATCGGCATATATGCCAGCCATTTCATCAGCAGAGCACGAATCAAACTAGTGATCCCTTAATCTGACTCTGAGGCAGGAATCTCCATTACATTGTTGCTCATGCACTAACTGGGCACGGGGTGGGGCTAAATTACAAGGGAAAAATCTCATCCCACAAAAGAGCTTGGTAACCTAAGTAAAGATAATTGATATATAATGATATAAATCCTAGACGAATAAAACTATTTGGCAGGGAATGACACTAAACTAGTTACAGCAAGTGCAAGCCATAGGCAACAGGTACATACTGCAAATTTCAGCGTTCGATTGTAGAGAGTCACAAGACCAGAGAAAAGCCTGACAGCATAGCCCGCAATCTCTTCAGTTTCATATTCTGCAAAGGCAAAACCTTTGGGTTTATCTGTTTCCCTGTCCCGTGGGATGTACAAGTCTACCACCCGCCCTGCTTGAATCAAAATATCATACAAGACCCTATCACTCACCCTCTCATCCAGATTACCTGCGTAAGATTGAAAAATAACAAGTCAGAAAAAACTCTGCCCATGAATAACTATTAAGAAAACAGGCAAAAGAAGCCACATGCCAGTACAACAAATCGTACCAAATACATTTGTTTCAATTTAATAAAAGTATCAGAAAAATGCATAGACAACTGTTATGGGACTGGGTATTTGAGAAAGTAATTTCTAAAGATACCATGATAAAAGACAATAAAATAAAGATATAGCACTTCGAGGGGCTATTCCTCCACACACATAAGCACACGGCTCTATGTTTAACCTCACGGGTTTTCTCAAGATAATCTTCTTGATATCTATTCCATTAATGATGCTGAATTTAAATACAATGATTAAAATAACTACCCATAAGAGTGCTGGAAATAACTACCCACAACATAGGATAATAACTACCCATTACATAATAACTACTTAACTACTAAACTAACTACCCACTAAACCCATTACATAATAACTACTAATTAAACTACCCACTACCACATAACTGACCCACTAACATTACACTACCTACGTAGACAACATCTGCATAATAACTACTACATTTCACTACTGTCTTGCACCAGCCTAGCCACTCTATGTTATGGGCATGATTGTTATGAGCTTTGTGCAGAAGACGTGTGTGGAAGACGTGGCAGTGGCTAGGCTGGTGCAAGACAGTAGTGTAATGTAGTAGTTATTATGCAGATGTTGTCTACGTAGGTAGTGTAATGTTAGTGGGTAGTTTAATTAGTAGTTATTATGTAATGGGTAGTTATTATCCTATATGTTGTGGGTAGTTATTTCCAGCACTCTTATGGGTAGTTATTTTAATCATTGTATTTAAATTCAGCATCATTAATGGAATAGATATCAAGAAGATTATCTTGAGAAAACCCGCGAGGTTAAACATAGAGCCGTGTGCTTATGTGTGTGGAGGAATAGCCCCTCGAAGTGCTATATCTTTATTTTATTGTCTTTTATCATGGTATCCTTAGAAATTACTTTCTCAAATACCCAGGCCCATAACAACAACGAAGAAAAAAAAAACGAAATCAACTCAAATAGAGATCAGTTGTCACTCTATCTCACACGCACCGAGTATGATTCTAGACGGAATTGCATCTCCAGGATCAAATTGCTTAAATGAAAGAGAAAATTTGGGACCCAGATAAACAACAAGTCCTCCACCAAAAGAAGCCTAATTCAACTATAACAGGCTCCATTCCAGTGCAAACCCACCCCAAAATCATATTCAATTTCGCAATTTACTCTTCAATTTTTATATTTTTTTTTCCAATTATAATTACAGTACCTCGAATTTTATCATAAACATTTTACAAAAAAATTTTCCTCGAAAAATCAAATTTCCAGGGAAAATTGTTTTTCCACGTTTTTGAAAATTTTCGCAGAAGAAAAAAAAAATTCCTTTAATGTTTAAGTATTTCTGATTTTCCGGGAAAAATCTTTTCCTTCAGAAGCCAAGATAGCGAAAAGGAAATCAAAATCGAAGAAGGTGATAGGAATTGTCTCGAACTTACCTACGTAGACGCTGCAACCTGAGCTTCCTGACATGGTTGGTACACTTGAATTTGGAACGTAATGCGAAACCCTAGCTTGACACGACGCCGTACAACGATGAGATCTCCTTCTTTTATCTACTCTCTTCCAGGAAGAGAACAGAAACAAAGGCTGCGACACAGAGATTTCGGATTGTGGTCAGACCCAACTAAGGTTCGAATCACCGACTTTGGATTTAGGGAAAGATTGGATTTGGGATTTTTAAAAGTGTAATTTTAAAAAATACGATTTAAATAATGTTATTTTTAGAAACGTAGTTATGCGTTTGATAAAGTTGTAATTTGAACTTTAAAATCGCATGTTAACCTTTAAAGTTATGCGTTTTTAAAAAAGTATCACTTTGCTTGCGATTTAAAAAAGCAATTTTCTATGTTTTCAAATCGTAAATTTTTAAAAACACAATTTCTAAACGATTCATTTTTTATGATTTGATTTAAAATCACACTTTTTACATACGGAATCACAGTTTCAAATGCAACCTTAGTTGTTGACATAGCCGTGCCTATAAGTCATTAATTTTTTTTTTTCCTTTAATTATTATTAGATGAGAGTAATAATAATTGAATAAAATTGTGGTTTTTAGCATTATGCTTTTAATTAAGATATGAATCCTAAGAGCATCTCCAGCAGATGCTCTACTTTAGCCAAAAAGTTAAATTTGGCTATTTTTTTCTTTTTTTCTTCCTCCAGCAGAGTAGTCATCTTAACTTCATCAACAGTGAATAGTTACTACTGGCTATTCACTGTTCATCAGTTATCTAATTTTTTTATTTTTTTATTTTTTTATATATTTTCTCTTTCTCTCACCCTCTCCCTCACTTCAGTTTTTCTTAACCTAAATGCTTGAAGACGCAAACGGTTTCAATAATTCCACGTTCTCTCAGATCCCAAAGGATATTACGACTCAGATTCAACCAATCGCCACCTCCTTGTTCTTCTTCTTGCTAATTCTTCCAGCTTCAGTGCAAGATTTCTCGAAGAGCTTTTGATCCATGGTGTCTCTTAGTTTGACTCATCTCAGGGGCAAGAACTCGATGCCCGAGTTCGCCAGGGCTCGCCCGAGAACGAGCTAGGCTCGGCCCAGGAGAGTTGGGTTCAATGTGTTTGAGTCGTCGGAGGCTTAGGTTGTGCCTGATCTTGGCGTGACTGTCAATGGGTTGCCAGTGTAACTTACACAGCCTGAGGCCGTGTAATCAACCTTGCAAGAATTTGTGTTTGTTGTTGTTTTGGCCGAAAGTTAATTGGGTATGGAATTCTATTGAACCCACCGGCGAGGAGGAGTGACCGGAGAGTGTTTTGGCCGGAAGTTGGTTGGGGGTGGAATTCTGGTGAACCCACCGAGGAGGAGCGACCGCACAGAGAGAGAGAGAGAGAGAGAGAGAGAGGGAAGAGGGAGAAAGAAAATAAAACAATAAAAAAATATTATTTAAAGAAAATGAAGTGGGGAATAGAAATTATTGTTGGAGTGGTTTTAAGAAAACTAGTGGTTAAAGTAGAGATTGATACTTTTTGAGTAACTAGTTTAACTCCAACTACTGGAGATGCTATAATCTAGTGTTTAGGGTATAAAATCATAATTCTTTTAAAATTTAGGAAAAAAAATATAAAATTAGTTTTTCTGGTTATATATCGATTTGCAATAAGCTTCGTGTGATATAACAATTTGTTGGGAACTCATTGTTGTAAGCGAGAAAATCAAATAGGTCCCTACTCTTAACTTCGTTCTCCGGCCATCTCCTTCAGCCTTTTGGTGCAATGTGGTTTGGCCTTTCCCAGGATTGACAACTAGTTTCCAGTCTCCAACCATCATTGTCAGTTGCAGCTTGGCCCCTCACGGGATTAACGGCTAGTCTCCATTCTCTAGCCGTCACTTTCAGCCTTTCTTGCAGGCACTGTTTTGATCCAACCATTGACTACATTTAAATCCGGCTTCTAATTTCAAACTCAAAGTTCCAGAATCTTCCACCTTGAGTTTGAGGAGGGATGTTAAAACATATGGAAAATATAATATATTTTCCGTATATTTCATATTTGGTTAATATTATAATATTCTCTATTTACGATGAATTGTAATCAAATCACCATGATTTGATTACCATATTAGTGTTTACTCTAAATCTTATAAATAAGGACCTTTGTATTGTAGACAATCAAGTTAATATGAGTACAATGTAGCTCTTTGAGCTTTACCCTGTGGACGTAAGTCATAGACCAAACCACGTAAAATCTCTGTCTCTTTTCTCTCTCATGCTTCGTTAATCTCTCTCTTTAGATTTATACACAAATCTCAACATTTATAATACATACACATAAACACACTCATGTACACACAAACACACATATATTTATATCGAGACTCAGAATAACAATAACTCACGCTATGCCTATTATATCAGAATAACAATTCCTCTTTACTGAAGATTTTATAATTACGAAATTAGAATAATACTATAAAAATAATAAAAATGAAATTATACGAGTTGAATAGAGTCGAGTCGAGTTGAGTTTATACGATTGAGTATTGCTAATTTAATAATTAAGTCTAATTTTGTGTTCACGATTAACTCATTTATTAAATAAACTAAATTCGAGTCGAGTTTATAGTAACGGGTAGTCAAACAAACTTATTAATTTACAACCCTAGACATTACAAATTAAATTAAATGTTAATTCGAAGGGAATATGAGATATATAGAGTTGTTTTATAGCTAGAAAAGTGGGACTGTTGAATTTTCCGTGGAGATATTTTTTGTAGTTGTTTATATATGCAGAAGAGATAAAGGAAGTTTCTGATGACTCTACTATTCCATAAACGACATTTCAAGGTTCGTGTTTTGAACAAGATGAAAAGCAGCCTCTATAAACAGATAATATAGGATCCAGCTTCCATGCTGTGCTGTAGTGGAAAACAGTACTGTTTTCCACTTAAAAAAAATTTGCAAAACTTAAACTTAATAATAAAAAAATTATTAAAACGTAAAAATTATAAAAATAATAATAATTAAAAACCTAAAAATACAAAAAGGGTGGCCGGTGTTGCCCAAGGGGGTGGTCGGCCACCCCAGTCGGCTTTGGGGGTGGTTTGGCCACCCCCAAAAGGCCAAAAATAAAAAATAAATAGTTAGGGTTTTGGGGGGTGGCCGAACCACCCCAAAAGGCCTTGCCACCCCTATATCGGCCGTATGGGGTGGTCCAGCCACCCCCAAAAGGCTAAAAAAAACAAAAAACAAAAAAAACAAAAAAAAACAAAAAAAACAAAAAAGTTTGGGTTTTGGGGGTGGCTGGACCACCCTTAAAGGCCTAGGGGTGGTTTCGACCACCCCATACGGCCGATCTGGGGGTGGCAAAGCCTTTGGGGGGGGGGGGGGGGGGGGGGGGGGGGGGGGGGGGGGGGGGGTCCAGCCACCCCCCAAAACCCTAACCATTTTTTTTTTTTTTTTTTTTTTTGTTTTTTGGCTTTTTGAGTGTGGCCGGACCACCTCCAAAGTCGACTAGGGCGGACGATCCACCCCAGATCGGCCAAGGGTTGGCTCCAGCCACCCCCTTGGCCAATAATGGGGTGGGCGGCCACCCCTTTTGTTTGTTTTAGGTTTTTATATTTTTGGTTTTTAATTATTATTTTTTTAATAATTTTTAAGTTTTAATAAAAATTTTATTATTAAGTTTAAGTTTTGCAAATTTTTTTAAGTGGAAAACAGTACCGTTTTGTGGAAAACGGTACCGTTTTCCACTACAGCACCCATGCGGTAGTTTAAACTACCGCAAGGAAGCTGAATCCGATAATATATGAAGAACGCCTATATAGACCCGCTATCGAACGCCGATTGTAGACTGTAATAGTGTATATATACTATTACAGTCTACAATCAGCGTTCGATTGTAGACCCGCATGAAGAACGCCTTTATAGACTGTAATAATATATATATATATATATATATATATATATATATATATATATATATATATATATATATTACAGTAAAATAATTAAATTTATTATTTTTCATTTGTTTAAAATTTTGAGATAAATAATGATTTAACAATAACGACTTTGGGAAATGGTTAATCACATTTGCGTTATCACTCCAAAAAAAATTTTCAAGTTGCAATAAGAACTCCCGACAATCCTTATAAAGTTCAATTGTGATTTCGTAGAAAAAATGCAGAAAATCTTTTTCTTTTTTTTCAAATAGCAAGAAATGCAGTATTTTTTTTTAAAGCGCATAATTTTAAAGGCTAAATTGCAATTTTAAAGGTCAAACTGCAATTTAACAAAACACTTAACTATATATGTTTTCAAATCGTACATTTTAAAAATCGTTATTTTTAAATCGCAAATCTAAACAGACTCTTAATAAAAAAACGAAAATAAGACTTAGAACTTATATATTAACACCTTTATAATTCACTAGCTTGATGCCAAACACATGTAATTTCTTTGGAAATTTATTTAGTCTTTAAATTTCGTCTTCATCTAGAAAAGGTGTAGTAAATAATTTGTATTATGACTTTCACGCATGCATGTCTCCAAAACCATGGCTGCTAGAGTGGTAGGATGTGAAGTTCTAGTGGGCTGAAATTTCAATCTACCCTTTTTTTTCTTCTTGCTTACGAAAAATGGAGATGTGCGTCACATGCAGTAGATTGATATATACTGGCCGGCTTCCATCGTCTTTTCTCACCTCTGCGTTGCCTTCTATGTTTGTCTAGATGCGCATCATGCAATTCTCAAAATGTAGCAAGGCCGGACATTATTGTTGTTGATGTTGTTTTCTTTATGGATATAAATAAGCAAATATTTTGTTTTATCCCTGAGACGCAGGCAGGCATATATAAGATCGGCTAGATATTACACTGACTTGGACAAGAAGCGGAGAAAAGTATATATAGTAAGCAAGACCGGACACACTCAGGTGGAGGATAGTGGTCATAGACACAGAAAGAAAGAGAAAAGCAATTCCAAAGAGAGCGCGGGCGGCAAAGGCTGCTCAGAAATTCTTCACACAATCATACATGTTTGTTTACTTGCGCCCATCATGGTCATGGTCATGGTCATGGTCTTAAAGAGTTGGCCATGGTTGTTGGTTTCTTGTATATAAATGAGCTAGGCAGCATCCATCTTCAAGCTAACACATTCATCCACCAGTACTCACCGGCCACCCAGGCCACAATACTTGGAGATCGATGGAGGCGTGGTTGATCATTCTCGTATCTCTCTCTGCATGTTTTTTCTTAAAACTCCTCTTCAGTCTTCTCTCTTCTCCTCCAAAAGGAATGAACCAAAAGGCCACCTATTCCCACCAGGACCCCCGCCTCTTCCCATCATAGGACACCTTCATTTACTTCCCAAATCAACCATTGAGCTTCGATCCCTCCTCTCTAACCTCTCCCAAAAGAATGGCCCTGTTCTCACCCTACTCGTCGGCTCTAAACCCCTTGTTTTCATCACCTCCTACCCCATCGCCCACAAATCCCTTGTTAAAAACAGTGCCATCTTTGCAAACCGTCCACCAATCGTCCCTGTTAGCTATGTTCTCAGTAACAAGCACAGAGATATTGGGGGATCCCCCTATGGCCTTACTTTGCGTGTCCTTCGTCGTAACCTCGTATTTGAAGCTCTCCACCCTGTTGGGTTGAAATCTTACTCTTTCGCCCGCAAGCGATCCATAGAAACAATGATTAACAACTTCAAGCAGCAATCTTCCAAGCAAGAGGGTGAGGCCGGTGCTGTACGTCTCTTTGAGCATCTCCACCAGGCCGTGTTTTCCTTGTTCATTCTCATGACTTAAGGAGACATCGGTGAGGATGCAATTCGAGAAGTCGAACACATACAATATACATTTCTTGTCAGTTACGCTGAGTTCAGTGTGTTCGCTAGCTGGCCGAGATTGGGGAAGCTTGTGTATAGAAAGCGTTGGCAAAAGTATACAGAATTTTTAAGGTGTCAATACGACATCCTTATGCCTCATATTAGAGCCCGACAGAAGTTAAAGCAAGAGAAGAAGACCAGCAAAGAAGTAGTCGACTTGGTAACATACACAGATACCTTATTGGATCTGAAAATTTCCGAGGGGGCCGAAAAGCTTGAGGAGGCCGATGTATTGAGTTTGAGCTCGGAGTTTATCAACGCAGGCGCTGACACAACCGCAACGACGTTCCAATGGGTCATGGCATATTTAGTGAAGTATCCACGTATTCTAGCCAAGCTTTTGCTGAAATTAGTCAAGTTGTGGAACAAGGAGCGGAAGAGGTTAGGGAGGAGGACTTGCAAATGATTCCATATTTGAAAGAGGTGATCCTAGAATGTTTCAGAATTCACCCTCCAAATACCTCCTTGGTTCCACACACAAACACAGAAGAAATGGAAATAAGTGGATACAATATCCAAAAAAATACAACGGTGCTCATCGGGACAGCAATAATAGGGCGGGATCCAACAGTGTGGGAGAATCCTATGGAGTTTAGGCCTGAAAGGATGTTGACTAGTAGTAGTAATGATAATGGTGGAGAAGAAGTGGGTGATGTGACGTCGTTTAAGATGTTGCCCTTTGGTGTTGGGAGGAGGATGTGTCCCGGTTACAAATATGGGTCGCTAATTCTGGAGTACTTTGTTGCAAATTTGGTATGGAATTTCGAGTGGAAGGCAGTGGATGATGTTGATCTCTCGGAGAAGGATGAGTTCTTGGTTGTTATGAAGAATCCAGTGCGTGCGCAGGTCATCCCGATAAGAGTCAAGTAGATCATAGCTAGTACGTAGTTTTCAGTGGATGATGAATAAAGACGATCTTATCGAGTTGTCGTAGTTTCATAAATGACAATGACATGCTACTTACGTATGCACGCACACACGTTGTTTGATTTAATTTACCAATCTTCATTGGATTGTATTACATCTTTGTCAACAATTGCTACCGAATGATTAACTCACCATTACCAATATGCTCTCTCGTAAACTGTAGGATGCGTCTGTTGACACAGATTCTAGTAGGTGACGTGTCGATCAGTAATTCGCCTATATGCTCATTCTTGCAAACCTATAAACGAAAGCTACGTCGGGGGGGGGGGGGGGGGGGTGCCAACAATCCTGCTTCGATGCTTAAATAAGAGAATTGTTTGAGAGTAATGGCTCAGAGTAATGTTAAGGAGATAATGAGCGTACCCCAACCTCTGAAGAGATCCTGGTATTTATAGAGATTAATGAGCAGTTAAGATAGTTCCATGTATATGCGGGAATCTGTAGTTGAAGAAGACGTGGCTTCGGTCGCACGGATATTTCGGGTTCCATGACAGCTTATCTCGGGCGCACGATTCTTTATGGATGACATGTCATTGGTGAAGCTTCAAGTGCATGAACTAGTTTTGTATCTTGCGTCGTGTCCCTTAGATCCCGGGTAGTCCTGAGATATAGCGAGTGTAGGTGTCACTAGGCACCCGGGTCAGGTGAACCTATTGGGTCCAAATGATCTTGACGGGCTTGGATATATTAATTTTTCTTGAATCGTTTTGACCTGGTTGGGTGGACCCAATGGGCCTGGTGTTCGGGTTGGGCCTAGTACCCGAGGAGGCCAATATTCTCCCTAACAGCTACCTCCCAATTCTCTTATGCAAATTTGTGCGTAAGTGAATTTAGGTACAATCAACCGGTCTTAATTTGCTTTGGACTTGAAATTGGGCCGAGGATACGTTGCCGAGAACGGTCGATAGGCCCTTACTTTATGTAGATTTCAGAACTGACTCGGTAGCATACCTGGAGGGTTTCGAATCATGAGTCGTTGCTTCACCTGAGGAAAGTCGATCCGAGAACCTTTGGACGTTATATTTGAAAAATCACGCACGTTTCAAAAGAATCCCGCATTTTTCAAAATTCAAAATTCAAACTTTACTTTTAGGATCTCGGTTTTCGGAGTTTGCTGACATAGGCGACAGGCACAATTAATGCGACTTTATGTCGATTTAGCTTTTGAGGTACATTGCGGCTGTCAGGTGTGAAACCGAAGACTCTTCGGCTGCTGATTTAGAAGGAAGAAAACTGGGAGAGTCCTTTTATCTCCGGGTTACTGGTGACCGGCGAACCCAGTTCACCTCCTAGTATAAATACCCATCCTTCCACATTAGGTTTTTCTCACTCTCAACTTTTCTCGAACTTTTGAACTTCTTTCTATCGATCTCCTCTAAAATTTTTTCACACATCCTCCTTTTCTTTCTTACAAAATGTCCAACACTGAAGAATTCCAAGTGGTCGACGTCCCAAAGCTTGAAGAAAAGGAAGTTCTATCCGAGGATGATGATGTAGCCGATCAGGATGACGATCCGACTCAGGGAGAGGTGGCTCCCCGGCCCCTTGTGCCTCTCGACCGCCAAAGGGCTTCTAAGATTCGTGTTGGAGATGAGTTTCGTCTCAGGAACAACTACGGCATTCTTCCCTCGGTACTCCTTCACTTCTAGAATCCGACTACCTTGGAGATTCGTGGCGGTGACATTGTTATTCATGAGTGGATGCTATTAGCCGGGCTTCGATTCCCTTTTCCGGATGTTGCTCGGGAGCTAGTGTTGTATCTCGGAGTCGCCCCGAGTCAGATTGCGCCGAACGCATGGAGATACTTCTTCGCATCTTTCATTCTATGGCGCACGGTGCTGGAGGCCCGGATGACGATCCCAAAGTTCTTCAATGTGTACCTGGTGAATTATAAAAGGGAAGTTGTCGTAGAGTTCACCGTCTGGACAAACCCGAGCTTCATCTTCCTTTCTTCAAATTACTCAAACAGTCGGGGGTGGAGATCCGAATTTTTTATGGTCTCAGGTGAATAAGAGTCAGTTGCACCAATGGCGGAGGATCAGAGGATGCCCTGGGAGTGGAGATCCCATCAAATCGATTTGAGGGAGGCCCCGACCCTAAATGCAACCTGGAGGAGGAGGGTTGCTACCATGTTAACCTTCTCTCAGACCCTGGAAAATGTCTTGAAGATCGACTACGATAACATTGTCTCTGATGAGAACATGCGAAGGGTTCTCAAATACCAAATTCCCACCGACAAGGTTTGCTACCCCCCGGGCCAAGGCCTCAGGGGTGGCTCCAGGGCCAGAGAAGAGTGTTAAGCTGAAAATGGACGCTCCTAAATCGAAAAAGTTCGGCAAGTCGACCATTATCCCAAGAGTGATGGTTTTGCCTCGGGGTGACCGTACTCCAACCATCCTTGCCAAAATAACAGAACCCAAGAGCGGGTCAACTGGAGCTTCCGGAAAAGAGATTTCGATTGCTTCTGCCTCGACTACCCCACTTGAACCCGTTAAACTTACGAAGGAGCCGGCGGAAGCTTCTGAGAAGAAGGCTCCAACTGCTTCGCCTGAGGATCGCCCTGCTGGAATCACCACTCCACCTGGCTCCGATGTGATCGAAATTGGAGATGAACCTGAAGAATCGGTGGAGGTTCCCTTGAATCGGAGTGAGGCCAAGCGTAAAGGGAAGGAGAAAGTGCAAGGGTCCCCGAAAAGGACCCTCTTAGCCTCAAATCCTCGAGAGTACGCGCTCACTCAGGCCAGGGAAGCCGAGCTTCTCTTTGGTCACCCGTGCTTTGTATTGCCAACTGTGCCGGTTACACAGGAGATCCTAGTAAAGCCCTCCCTTCCGAACTCCACCACTTTAGCCGCGCCAATTACCGGGGAGCCCTTGGATCGATCCCCAGTTGCAGAGACTGAGGCTCGCTTGGAGTCTGGTGCCGGTTTGGTACTCGAAGACCAACCACCAGCGGAGCCTGAAACATCCCTAAGACCCGGGGACGGCTTGGGGACCGAGGACCGCATGGTGACGGAACCCAAGGATCATCTAGACACCGAGGCCGCGGATTTGTTGGAACCGGTCGGAGAAGGCTTAGATTTGACTGAGGTGATTGATTCCCCGGAAGCCGAGAGGCTTGAGGAACACCAACCCGAGACTCAAAACTCCTTGGCGAGTTACGAGGAAGCCAGTACCTCCCGATCGAGAGCATTAATAGGCTCTCTAAGGGAGGGTTTTTTTGGCTTGTCCCTTGGAAGCTCTGATGAAGATACTCCCAGAGGAGTCTTTGTCTGCGGCTGGGACTGGGTCGTCGGGAGAACTCGCGGAGGCGATACTTCATGCCCAGCTTCAAGAAAGCTTCATAAGTTAAAAATAATCTCTTACTCATTATTTTTCTTCTTACCGCTCTTTTTTTTTTTTTTTTGTAGGGTATAATAAGGTCGGTTACCTTGTGGCGAAACCACCGGGGAGATTCCGTGAGTCAACCTTCTCTAAAGGCCAAGGTTACCGAGATGTAATTCCGAATTCAGGAGCTCGAATTCGAGGTGTCCTGGACCGAGGATTTGGAGTCTGAGATCGGGGCCTTAAAAAGGACATTCAGATCCGAGATCGGACCATTGAGGCTTGAGACAAAGATCTGGCTTTAGCTCGGAAGCAGGCGGAGGAGGCTCGTGCCCAGGCTCTTGAAAGTGAGAAAACCCTCGATTGGGTGTTAACCAACCTGATTGAGGCTAACGAAGCCAAGGCAATTCTGATCGCTCGGGTAGCCGAGATGCAGTTGGAGAAGGACTCGCTGGTAGCTGACAAGCTAGCAATAACCGAAAAGTAAAAGGAGGCTCATGCCCGGTACAAGAAGCTTCGGAAGAAGAGCCACCATTACAAGTCTAAGTCCAAGCGCTTAAAGAAGCAACTTGCCTTGGTCCCTTGGCTACGAGGCCTCAGCTGGGGCCAGGGATTAAACTGGGGATTCGAGAGCTTGAGAACTATGCTTCTCCACCCGAAGGTTTTTGAAGTCGATTCGGAGACAGTGACTCCCGATCTCATCGAGATGCCGGAGACTGCCACCGATGAGCTTCAAACTTTGGGAGTGGAGTTCTTTCCGGACATGGACGATTGGACCGAAGATGCCTCAAATACCTATCGAGATGACTTGACATCTGGGCCTTCTATCTCAGACTGTACTCTCGGGAATGAAGAAACCGAGGAAGTTGAAGCTGGGGATGAAGGGGACTCGGCAGGGAGCCCGACTTTGTAATTTTTATTTTTATTTTTGGGATAAACACCTTTTTAGTCCCTGAGTTTTGAAAACTTTATTTTTTAGTCCCTGAATTTCAATTTGCATCACAGATGATACCTCAGTTTTAAAAAATGACCGAATAAGTACCTGGGTTAACTTCTCCTTCCAAAAACTAACGGACCGCCACGTGTCAACCTCAAAAGTTGACACGTGGCACTATATAAAAAAATTAAAAATAAATTAAAAAATAATAATATTAGAAAAAAAATTTAAAAAAATTTTAAAAAAAATTTGAAAAAACAAGGGGTGGCTGCCACCCCCCATGGAAACCATGGGGGTGGGCCGGCCACCCCTTTGGGCGGTTTGAGGTGGCCGGACCACCCCCCTTGACAAAAAAAAAAATCAAGATCGATTTTGGCCCTTGGGGATGGCCGGACCACCCCCCATGGGATGGTCCGGCCACCCCAAACCGGCCAAGGGGGTGGCTCAGCTACCCCTTGTTTTTTTTTTGTTTTTCCAATTTTTTTTTAAAATTTTTTAATATATATATTTTTTTAATATATATATTTTTTTATTCATTTTTAAAGATTTTTAATTTTTAATTTTTTTATATAGTGTCACGTGTCAACCTCAAAGGTTGACACGTGGCGATTTGTTAGTTTTTGAACGGAGAAGTTAACCGAGGTACTTATTCGGTCATTTCCCAAAATTAAGGTATCATCTGTGATGCAAATTGAAATTCAGGGACTAAAAAATAAAGTTTCCAAAACTGAGGAACTAGAGGAATACTTAACCCTTTATTTTTTACATGGTTGTATTTTGAACTGAGATTTTAAGTTTTACAACCTGGTTAACTTGTAACCAAGAATTACTATTTTGCAATTAAAATTACTGTTTAATTTGAATGTGTTGGATTGCTGCTTGTGCTACCGAGCTTGATTGATTTGATCTGGTTTGATTTGAACCGAGTCACCCCCCAATGACTTAGACAAATTTGGAAATTTGTGTGAGCCATTACCGAGGAACGTGACAGGTGCGTGTGTTCCGAGCCAATTGTGTTTCAAACCGAGTGGGGACAACACTTTGATTTGATCTGGTTTGATTTGAACCGAGTCACCCCCCCAATGACTTAGACAAATTTGAGAATTTGTGTGAGTCATTACCAAGGAACACAACCGGTGCGTGTGTTCTGCATCGGTTGTGTTTAAAACCGAGTGGGGATAACACTTTGATTTGATCTGGTTTGATTTGAACCGAGTCACCCCCCCAATGACTTATACAAATTTGGGAATTTGTGTGAGTCATTACCGAGGAACATGACTAGTGCGTGTGTTCCGCGCCGGTTGTGTTTCAAATCGAGTTGGGACAACACTTTGATTTGATCTGGTTTGATTTGAACCGAGTCACCCCCCAATGACTTAAACAAATTTGGAAATTTGTGTGAGTCATTACTGAGGAACATGACCGGTGCGTGTGTTCCGTGCTGGTTGTGTTTCAAACCGAATGGGGACAACACTTTGATTTGATCTGGTTTGATTTGAACCGAGGAAATAACCCGGATAAAATTTTGAGCTGTACAAATTCCAAAGCAATTGAATTTACTGAAAGCATAATTGGTTACATGTGATTCACATAAAGTACTTCTTCAGATGCTTGGCATTCCATGCTCTCGGTAGTTCCCTGCCGATTGTATCGATCAGGTGATATGCTCCTTTTTCGTGACATCGTATTACTTTGTAGGGGCCTTCCCATTGAGCTCCGAGTTTTCTTTCAGTTGGATCTTTAGTATTCGGACTTACTTTCCTTAAGACCCAATCTCCGAGTTGGAACTTCCATGGGTTCACTGTCTTATTGAAGTAATGGGTGACTCGGACCTGGTATGCTGCCCATGTGACCTGTGCTTCATCTCTTCTTTCTTGTAACAAGTCCAGATTGAGCTTCATTCCTTCGCCATTAAGTCTTGGATTGTAATGTGATACTCGGAACCTTGGTGATCCGACTTCTGCAGGGATGACCGCCTCAGAACTGTATGTTAAAGAGAATGGAGTAGCACCAGTGGGAGTGCGTGTTGTGGTACGATAGGCCCATAGTACCTCGGGGACATACTCGGACCAAGCTCCCTTCTTCTTGCCGTGCTTCTTATTCAATGTTTGGAGAAGTGTTTTGTTTGTGGCTTCCACTTGCCCATTTGTCGGTGGGTGAATCGGAGTGGAATAATAATTTCTAATTCGAAGTTCGGCACACCATTTGCAGAACGGTCCGCAGTCAAACTGCTTTCTGTTGTTAGTAACAAAGGCATGTGGGATGCTGAACAGACATATGATCGAGCTCCAAAGGAATTTTGTTACATTTTCGGTGGTGATGGTTGCGAAGGCTTCGGCCTTGGCCCACTTGGTGAAATAGTCCACTGCAACAAGAAGGAATTTCCGCCTTCCTTTTCCCGGTGGCATGGGTCCAACTATGTCCACCCCCCATTTCGTGAATGGCCAGGGCGAGGTGATCGGGTTAAGTTTTTCAGGGGGATTCTTTATCACCTGAGCAAATCTTTAACACTTATCGCATTGTTGAACCAGCCTAACCGAGTCTTTGTTCATTTTTGGCCAGTAATACCCGGCTCTCATTGCCTTGTGCGCCAGCATCCGAGAGCCCAAATGGTTCCCGCAGACCCCTTCATGTATCTCCTTGAGCACATATTCTGCCTCCAAGTTCGTGAGACACTTGAGAAGTGGCTCGGTATATCCTCTTCGGTAAAGCACTCCTCCAATAGGCACGTATCGAGCTGAGTGCATTTTTACCTTACGAGACAACATCTTGTCCTCGGGTAAGGATCCGTTTCGAAGGTACTGAACAACATCAGTGGCCCACTCGGGACAACCCCGTATGGCATGTGCTTGAAAGTATGGCCTTAGTTTTCGTGCCGAGACAATTAAGGCGAAGGCTAATTTTTTAATTCGGGGGTACCTCTCTTCGGCTCCATGGAGTACTTTGCTGGTGAAATATACCGGTTTTTGGATACCTAAGTCCTGGACCAAAGCCGAGCTGACAACCGAGGGAGATACTGCTAGGTAGAGATATAGTATTTCCCCTTCATCTGGGCATCTCAAGAGTGGCGGATTGGTCAGATATTCTTTTAGCTTCCTGAAAGCTTCCTCGCTATTCCATTCAAATAATTTCTTTAAAATCTTGAAAAATGGGAGACATTTGTCTGTGGATCGGGAGATGAACCGGTTTAAGGCCGCTATTCTCCCGATCAGCTATTGTAGTTGCTTGGTGGTCTGAGGAAATTGCATTCCAAGGACAGCACTCACCTTCTCGGGATTTGCCTCGATTCCTCTCTGCGAGACCATAAATCCCAAGAACTTCTCGGAGGAGACACCAAAAGCGCATTTGGCCGGATTGAGCTTCATCTTGTGAGCCCTCAGCGTCTCGAAAGTTTCCCTCAAATCTGCTATATGGTCGACAGCTCGGATGCTCTTGACAAGCATGTCGTCAACATAAACATCTACGTTTCCTCCGATCTGATCTCGGAACATTTTGTTGACCAGCCTCTGGTATGTGGCCCCAGCATTTTTCAGACCGAATGGCATCATCTTATAACAATATAGGCATCGGTCGATGATGAAAGATGTTTTTTCTTGGTCGATTTCGTCCATGTGTATCTGGTTGTATCCTGAGAAGGCGTCCATGAACGTGAGGAGTTCATGCCTGGATGTAGAGTCTACCAGCAGATCAATCCGAGGCAAGGGGAAGCTATCCTTGGGACATGCTCTGTTGAGGTCGGTGAAATCAACGCACATTCTCCACTTCCCGGTGGTTTTTTTGACTAAAACCACATTGGCCAGCCACTCGGGGTAATTCACTTCTCGGATAAACCCGGCCTATAGGAGCTTATGCACCTCCTCGGCCACAGCCTGATTCCGTTTCGTAGCAAAACTTCGTCTTCGCTGTTTGACCGGTCGATGGCTCGAGTCGACCATTAGCTTGTGGACTATCACAGATTGAGGTATTCTCGACATATCCTCGTGGCTTCATGCAAAAACGTCTTCATTTTGTCTCAAGAATGCTAACAACGATTTTATTTTTTTTATTTCAGTGTAAAGTTGCGAGCCTACCCGGATCTTTTTCTTTGGGTCATTGAGTTCAAAATCTTCCAATTCTTTGACTGGCTCCTCCAACTGCGATTGCTATTTTTCGTCGTTCTTGGTCTTTTCTACAAGACTCATAGCTTTAGGGAGCTTTTTCAAGCTTGTGTTGTAGCATTCTCGGCCCATTCGTTGATTTCCCTTTTCAACGTCGACCCCTTCCTCGGTAGGGAATTTCATGCTCAGGTGGGGGGGTTTAGGTTACAGCTTTGAGATCATTCAGAGCCGTTCATCCGTGGATGGCGTTGTAAGCTGAAGGTTGATCTATTATTAGGAACCGGACCATTATAGTCCTTTGCCTCGGGTATACTCCTGCCATGACTGGGAGCGATTGACCCGAGGGAGAGCACTTGTTCTCTTGTGAATCCCACTAGCGAATGCCTAGCCGGGACCACTTTTCTTCGATCAATCTTCATGAGCTCAAAAGCTAACCTATAAAGGATGTCAGCCGAGCTTCCAGTGTCTATCAGGATGCGATGTATCTTGTGGTTGGCAATGGCTAAGCTCAAAACCAAAGCGTTGGTACGTGGAAGAGATACCCCTGCATAATCATCGTCCGAGAACCCAATCACCTGGGCCTCACGTTTCTGGGATTTTGGAGGTTTTTGTACCGAGTATACTTCGAAGTCCTTCATTTGCCTTGCATATGCCTTCCAAGCCTAGCTGGACTCTCTTTCTCCTCCGAAACCCCCAGAAATTGTGTGTATCTCCGGAAGGTTTTCCTGTGGTGCTGGCTGGGCTCGGCTCCTGCTTCTCTCTCGTGCATCCCGAGGATCTGGCCTGCGCTCTGGTTCCCTGGCCCTTTCTTGATCTCTTTCTCGGTCATTACGAGGATTGTTTTGATTCTGGTGGAACCGATTGTTATCTTCCTGGGGACGGTTGCAATGCTTTGGGTTCGGTAGAATCCTTTGATTTGCAAGGAATCGGACAAGCTTCCCATTCTCTATGAAGCGTTCTATCAAGATTCTCAAAGAAATGTAAGCTTCGGTGCGGTGCCTGGTGGTATCATGGAAAGCACAATACTGGTCTGCATATGGCGAATTCGGGTTCACAAGTATTGGCCTGGGTTTTCGATACATAGGGTCTCGCTTTATCACCAAGAGAACATCCATGATGGGAGCGTTGAGGGGAGTCCAATTGTGATCTCGGAGTGACTACCAATCTCGCTTTGGGCTGGCCTCCTCTCCTTCCGGAACACGCCTACGTTCTTCTTTCCGGGGATCCTTTTTCTTTTTTTGAGGTTCGGAAGTGGATGGGTGAGTCTGTTTAGATCCCAATAGGGCTCGGAGCGTTTCTTCCTAGTTGATGTACTTCTCGGCCTTACTCATGAAGCCATCTAGATTCTAAGGAGGCTTTCGGGCTATATCAGCCATGAGAGCCCTATCTTTTCGGATTCCCTGGAAGAGGGCTCCGTATATGAAATCGTCTATCGCCGTCTCAGCTTCGAGCTGTACCTAGTTGAATCTCATGAAGAAGTCGTTGAGAGACTCCTCGGGTCCCTGGTGCAATGACATCAAGGATCCGGACGGCTTCCTTCTGACTCTCCTGGCCATGAACTGTGTTAGGAACATCCTTCCGAGGTTGTCGAAGTGACGAATGGAGTTTGGCGGAAGTTTCCTGAACCAATCGCGGGCATTGCCTGAGAGGGTAAGAGGGAAGGCTCGACAGGCTACCATCTCGGGTGTTCGGTGGAGGTTCATGTGGGCACGAAAATTATCCAAGTGCTCCACAGGATCTTCAAGGCCTGTGTAAAACGGGATCTCCAGGATTTTGAACTTCTCGAGAAGACGGATGTTGGCCACATCCTTTGTGAATGGAGAGGTAGTCTTCTATAAAAGATTTTCGACTAAGGAAGCTTTTCCCTTGTCATTTCACTGGATAGCTGCGGTTAGAACGTTGCATCTTTGTTCCAACAGGGCGATCATACCTAGCACCACCCGCTCAGCCTTGGTTTGAGGAGGGGGAAGATTTTTGGGGATATCTTCCTCACGGTCATTTCTTTCCCCGGACCCATCAACCCGGCTGCCTTCGTATCTTTCTTCCTCCTGACGTTCGCCGATGTGACTATCGCGGACCTCTTGATTTTCTGGATCTGTGACTGTCCGATGAAGTTCCAGGACTCGAGCCTGGAGGATGGCATTCATATTTGCCAAATCCTCAATACTTTTGGCCATCTGGTCCATTCTCTCATTCAGGTGAGTGAGTTGGGGATCGTTGAAGTTTCCTTCCTCCCAGGCATTTCGGTCATCCCGGGACACTCAGTTCGCTTCTGATCTAGTGTTCACCATAGCGGATGGTTTAGTAGAAAAATGACACAAGTCGTTCCCACAGACGACACCAATCTGTTGATACAAATTCCGGTAAGTGACGTGTCAATCAGTAATTCGCCTATGTGCTCATTCTTGCAAACCTGCAAACGAAAGCTGCGTCGGGGGGGGGGGGGGGTGCCGACAATCCCACTTCGATGCTTAAATAAGTGTATTGTTTGAGAGTAATGTTAAGGAGATAATGAGCATACCCTAACCTCTGAAGAGATCCTAGTATTTATAGAGATTAAGGAGCAGTTAAGATAGTTCTATGTATATGCGGGAATCGGTAGTTGAAGAAGACATGGCTTCGGTCGCACGGATATTTCGGGTTCCACGACCGCTTATCTCGGGCGCACAATCATTTATGGATGACATGTCATTGGTGAAGCTTCGGGTGCACGAACTAGTTTTGTATCGTGCGTCGTGTCCCTTGGATCCTGGGTAATCCCGAGATATACTCGGGCATAGGTGTCACTAGGCACCCGGGTCAACTACCCGGGTTGGGTGAACTAGTTGGGCCCAAATGATCTTGACGGGCTTGGATATATTAATTTTTCTTGAACTATTTTGACCTGGTCGGGTGGACCCAATGGGCTTGGTGTTCGGGTTCGGCCTGGTACCTGAGGAGGCCAATATTCTCCCTAACAGAGTTAGTACTTGATCATGAGATATCTGGAGTTTTTTTCTATAAAATTGCCAATGATGAATTTTCCATAGAGATATTTTTTGTAGTCGGTTTCTACATATACGCAGTTTCTGATGAGCGCTAGCTACTCTACCATCCATTGACCAAAAAAATTCCCATGACCAACGCCTTCGTAGAGAAAGAAGTTTATGGCACGTTTTAAAGTGTGTTTGTTTTGAATAAAATGTAGAATAATGTTCTATTTTTTTAAAAAAAATATATATATATATTTTATTCAACTTTTTTAAACTGTTTCAAATTTTATCTCACAAAGTCAAGCTTCGTAATTCGCGCAGTGAATTAGAATAATATTCTGATTAAAAAAAAATTCAACACCTAAACGACTATTAGGTATTCAAATTTTTGAAATTAGAATTGAATTATTATTTGGTATATAAAATTTTAGGCAAAAAAACATGTTTGGATGTTGAATAGAATTTAAATTATATTTGAAATCATGTTTGGGTGAGAGTTGTATGAGATTATTTTTTCACAGAAAATCATGATAGCAAATGATTGGTGGTATAAAAGCTGTGTAGAATAATTGGTGTTATAAAAATTAGTGTAGAATAATGATTAAAATAATTATTATTTAATTTAAATAATTATTATTTTCAGTCAGATCATTAATAACTTGTACCCTTCTTTTTGCAAATGCAATTCATTTTCTCCGTGTGTCAAATCATTAACGCGCACATGGGTCCCACGCCTTGGAGTTCAGTTTTTTTTTTAAAATAATAAAAAAAAAAATTAAATGGTAAATCGGGTGTAAAAACGGGCAGTATTCAGGTTGTATTAAACCTGAATACTGTAGCAAGTTAAAAAAAAAAAAAAAAAAAAAAAAAAAAAAAAAAAAAAAAAAAAAAAAATCAACTTTCTTCCAAACGTCTTAGCGTCATTTCCATTTGTCTCCACATGGCTCCACCACTGTGTTCTTGAAAAATTGAAAATGGTATAGGAAAATCGGCTGAATGGGGTCGAATCAAATCTTTGAAAGTTATAAATTAAAGTTTTAATGTCAGACAATTACACAATAACTTTGTTTCTAATTTCATTAACTCAGATACTTTAACCTTTCATGTCACGACAATGACACAATGCGTTGGTTTTCAATTTCAGATATTATTTTGTTGGTACTGTCGTGACACCTAATAGAATCTGTCAAATTTTTTAACAGAATTTGATTTTAGAAAGCGATTTGTAAATTAATTGAGCCAACTATACCATAGGGACTTCTGAATTCACTTTGATACTGAAATGAGCGATTTGTATATTCGGCCAACCGCAGGTATTGATGATACAATTTTTCCTTTTAAAAATCGTAAATTATTTTATATTAATTAAATAGGCCTTTTGGGTAAAATTAAAAATGATTTTCGTTTTTTAAGTGTTCAGTGAGCTTTAATTTGAAATTTTAATTACTTAAGTCGTGCACTGACGTGCATGCCAATAACGCAATTACAGGTCAGACCGGAGGGTGAGGATGCAACATGCGTGCAAGTGACCAATGGGATACCTCATTAAGATGTCACCTCCTGTACGTGGCATTTCTTTGTTTGTCCAAGTTGGCGGCAACTGACAGCTAATACCTCTTGTTTGCTTTAATTAGACATACTGTTTAATATTATTTCTCATCATGCCCACAAGCGCCATTTCTTTTTCAAATGATACAAAATTTTTAAATATTAGATTTTATTTTATTTTAACAAAGGGGGAGAATTGGTTCAAGAATGAAAGTGTGTAGTTGACAAGTACAGCTTGCATGCCAAAAACACCAAGTTAATTGTCTGAGCACCCCTTTTATATGGTCTTGGCAAAAAAAAGTGGGTTTCTACCCACCAATAGTCACTTAACACATCAGCTAAAGACAAAAACATGAAATGTTGGTGAAGCACCCAATCCCTCTCTCCCATTCTGATTCCCGCTTCTAAAGTAGCCTACGTTCTAAACAAAAAAAGAAAGAAAGAGAAAAGCCACTGCCCAATCTGCCCGAATCACATCCGCCCCTAATCCGCCCAAAATCACCGCACGTCCGCCTGAATTGGAGCACGCCGCCGAAGTCCTGGTGTGGGCACCCCTAATCCACCTTAAATCCCGTCCGTCCGTCCCTAATCAGCCCCAAATCTCCTCCGCCCAAAATCATTGCACGTCCACGCGGATTGGACCACGCCGCCAAAGCCGTTCGCCCCTAATCCACCCCAAATCCCGTCCGTCCATCCGCCTGCCATTCCGCCCTAAATCACCGTCTGTTGAAGATTAGAAGGTCTTGAACGCCAGAAATTGCACTGGAGCACGTCCGCCCGAACTCGAGGTTCGACTAATTCGCCCCAAATCCCGTCCGCCGTTCGCCTCTATTTGTTTTGTATTTCTTTTCTTAGTTTATCTGCCCTGTTTGGTTGCAGACAACCGGAAAATATGAGTTGTGCTTGGTCCTTATTCATGTGTACAAGAATCTTTTTATAAGTTTTTGTATAATCTAAAGAAAACAAAAATGCAAATCGCATACAAAGCGTATGATAAAATGCCTCAACCATTTTTTTTTCATTCTTGCTGGAAAAAAAAATGTTGGATGTGTTAAATACAAGGTTCAATTGTATTGAACCTCTATCACTCCTATCACATCTGAATATAACACCACAATTGGAATCAAAATATGAGATAATCATCTTCTGTTTTGTATAGATTACTAAGTTCAAATTTCAAATGTATAATCTCTAGCAGAGTCTTCACGTGTAAATCATTTATGTCTATAAATACAAAGTGCTACATATGGAATTGGTAACTTGCCAATCCATCACAATTATCAAATCTTTCAGGATGTGATGCTAGAACATGACATGAAAATTAATTTCTATTCTGGTTATCAAATTCAGACTCTTAAAATCAAGTTCTAGAAAGTGAATGAATTTCAATGCCTAGTTCTAGTTTAAGGTGGTGTTTGTGTTTAAAGATTTCAGTAGTTATACTTGAAGAATATTGTTATCCTCTTGCAGGATTGCTAAAATGAGTCCTAATAGTCATGTTGAGAATGAAATGGTGGAAGATAGACATGCTGAGAATGAAATGGTAGAAGATCAAAATGATTTGAAGCAACCAACTGTCCGCCTTTCTTCATTTAATGGCCCTACAGAACCATGTCTTAGTATGGAATTCGATGAATTAGAAGATGCTCATGCATGTTATAATGCTTATGCAAGGCGAGTAGGTTTTAGCATTCGAAAAAATAATTCCCGACTATCAACCGATAAGATATTAATTGGGTTAGAATATGTTTGTTCAAGAGAAGGATTTCGACATAAAAGTTGTCAAAAGAAAATCTATACAAATTCAGAGCCTGATGAAACAAGGATAGGATGTAAAGCAGTTATGGGTGTAAAGAAAGTAGGGTTAAGATGGATTGTATGTAAGTTCGTAAGTGAACATAATCATGAGCTCCCTTCTCCAAGAAGTACAAGTTTGCTTCGTGGACATAGAGTGGTAACACATGCCCAAAAAAATCTTATAAATACTCTCAATGAGTCTGGTGTACCTCCAAGGAAGATAATGTCAGTGTTGAGTAAAGAATCAGGTGGCGACTATAATGTTAGTTGTATTTCTAAAGATGTTGAAAATTATGTGAGCAATAGAAGAAGATATCGTTTTGAAGAGGGAGATGCACAAAAAATGTACAATTATTTTCTTGAGAGACAGTGCCAAAATGCAGGTTTTGTTTACGCAATCCAAGTAGATGAAAATGGATGCATGGGCAATTGTTTTTGGGCAGATGCTAGATCACGAGCTGCATACCAATATTTTGGAGATGTTGTTACTTTTGATGTGACTTATTTGACAAATTGTTATAAGATGTCTTTTGTTCTTTTTATTGGAGTTAACCATCTTCACCAGTCTGTGATGTTTGGATGTGCTTTGCTCATAAATGAAACGGCTGAATCTTATATATGGTTGTTGAAAACATAGCTTGAGGCAATGCTTGGACGTGCTCCTTCTACAATTATCACAGATGATGACAAGGCCATGGGTAAGGCAATTGCAGAGGTACTGCCAAATGCACTCATAGATTGTGTTTGTGGCATATCTTACAAAAAGTTCCAGAACATTTGGCTCAATGTATAATAAATATCCATCTTTTCAAGGAGATTTCCGGCATTGTATTCATAATACAATCACAATTGAAGAGTTTGAGATGGAATGGAGTGAAATTGTAGGCAAGTATGAGTTGGTAGAGAATGATTGGTTGAAAAAACTCTATATGCGGCGTGAAAAGTGGGTGCCGGCTTACTTGCGAACCACATTTTGTGCTAGCATGTCTACAACTCAACGGAGTGAGAGTATGAATAAGTTTTTTAAAGATTATGTTCGTTCGAGCACAATGGTGAGTGAATTTGTCTATCACTATGAAAAAACCTTGGATGCACATTATTTTAAAGAGAAAGAAAAAGATGTGAAGACAAAAACCTCTAGACCGATTTTAAAAACATGTTACAAGATGGAAGTAGAGGCGGCAAAGGTTTACACAAGAAAGTCTTTTTTGATGTTTCAAGAAGAGCTATTTAACAGTCAAAATTACAAATCATCTAAACATCGGGAAGAAGGAGGGACGAAGATATATAGGGTGCCCCTTCATGGGAGAGAAAGTTCATTTTATGAAATTTCATTTGAAGTTCTTGAGAAGAAAGCTACGTGTACATGCCATAAGTTTGAATTTGTTGGAATTTTGTGTGCGCACATTCTTCAATTTTTTTTTTGAAAAAGTCGTTGGTGGACACTATTCCCCAACATTATGTTCTAGAGAGATGGACGATCAATGCCAAGAGTCGCATTATACATGGCATATCTAGTGATGATATACAAGTAGAAACCCAAAATTCTTCCACCTTGATGAGAAATAGCTTGATGTTGCAATTTTATGAAGTTGTCGAAGTGGGGTGCCAACCAAAAAGAAAATATGAACATCTTGACATTGGTTTACAAAAGCTTCATCGCGAGCTTTTGACAATGGATGATGATAGTGATAAAGATATAAATGATGGTGATGAAGGAGGTGTTGAAGATCTTGTGTTAAACAACCAAGTACTATCAAACCTTACATTCACTTTGCAAGATCCTCTACATGTTCGATGTAAAGAAAAACCCAAATCTGTGAGACAAAAAAATTCAAAAGAAAAGCAAGCAATGAAGAAAAGGACATGTACCATTTGCAACAAAACAAGACATGTGAAAACCAATTGCCCTTCGTATAAGCAAACAAGGTATTCTTATACATTTTTTTTATTTATTTACAATAATTTACATTAATATGCATTTTGATTTAATTTGTATTAAAATCTTCTTTTCTATAGGAATATTGTGAATACGAATATGAGGTCAGCTAATTTGGGGTTAATAGATCAACGAAGTTTAGTAAAGGTAAATTTTTATTATAACATATCTTTTATCGAGTATTTATTTACTTTTTTTTCCATTATCTAATCTTCATTATTTGTGAATGATTTACAGTGCTCTTTGCCAACTATGGAGTATCCTCTACAATTACATTTGACATGTCTCAAGATCCTGTATGTTCGTCTACTACAATTGATATTGGTGCAGATAACGTCAATGCCTATGGAAATCTTTGAAGTTGCTAATCTTTGTGTGGTGTGGTCTTTTTTGTGAGGTTGTAATGCACAAGATTTGGTTGTATGTGGCTATATGTGATTAGTTTTTCAGTTATGAATATCTATGGTAAATGAGTACTACATGTGCTTTTGTATATGTCTACAACTAAGTATTTTGGGAAGTTACTAATGCACTGAAGTTGTAATTTTCAACTAATTTGTGTATATGATAAGAGGTTTTTTGCTGTTGATTTTTGTGGATCAACTTATGAATTCCTATGGATTTTGGTGTTTCTTTTTTCTTTGGAAGGAGTTGAGTATCACTTTTTAGATAGCTGTTTGTGTAATTTTCTATGGATTGTTTAATTGACGAAAGAGCAAAACATCATTTATTGAACCCACAACAGCAAAATAGTTGCATATGAGAAAAGACAGGTAAATTGTTTGTAAATTCATCTTTCGAAAAAGCGAACCTTGAAGGGAATACAAAAACAAAAGAGAAATGGGCTTCCAGGGGGTCACCTTATGTGCTAGGATTTGAATGCAAGGACTCAAAGAGGTTATGCAAAGCGTTCCACACGCTGGTGAATATAAACTAGTAGCCTTTTGTTAATTGTGATATTGACTGCAAAATTCCTTTTTAGCTAAGGCCCAATAGTACACAATTATATTTTGATTTTCTATAGTTATAGCTTTTCTTGGATAGTTTTTGCTTTTCTCTTTTGGGTATGAGATTATGGTTATTTGTCATTCATTAATTTTTCTACGATCAACTTTTAGCAGAAGCAAACTCAAGTGTGGGTTGGCTATTTAACTGACATCGTAAAATAATGATTGTCAAGAGAATTCCCTTAGACCTTTGAATAGCATTAAGCTATGTTTGATACAACATTGATTTACAACCAAAATAAGAACACACAAGTCCAACGTCGATTTACAGCAACAGAAAACATAAGATACCACCTACACCTTGTGTGCATGAAATCCCAAGTCACAAGAGTTCAACATCACAACCCTTCCACCTTTTTCAATGTCCACATCTAATGGAGCATCCTCACAATTCAATGCCATACCCTCTCGATGTTCCTTCTTTGGCTTAGGCATCTTAAAGCTCCTCACCAGCTTTGTGAGCTTTTGAAGTATCTCCCAAGAAAAGAACAACTAATTCGGTGTCCTCTTTGTTGTACCACCATGTAACAACACCGAAAGGGAGGGAAATGGCATCTCCATTCTTAATTGCAATGACCTTCTCTTCTAATTCAGGAAGGACAATTCCCGCTATGCCATTTCCTATAGAAAAGAAAAATCAATGAAGAGTAGGTTAAGATAAAGACGTGAAAAAACAAAATCAAATCAGCATTACTAACACCCAAAATCCAGCCATCATCTACACTTCCCAAAATCCACCAAAAATCAACCCAAGAGCTACTGCCCATAAGCATAAATTCCAGAAATTCCCCATCAAGCAAAGCTCCAAAAATAACCACGTCAACACCACAAATCCACCCTTCGGTCAAGCCCATAAATCACTCTCCATCTTCAGTCAACATTAACCCACACCAACTACAACCTATAAATCAAGCCCCCAAGTGAACCCGGTTATCCCCAAACAAATCAAAACAAGGAAATAAACTCAAACTTCTAAACACAGTGATTCGAATAAGACCCAAACACTTCTAGAAATTCTATACCCATTCAGTTCTACAGAAACATCAAAGGGAATAACCAAAAATCAAAGACTTCAAGAGAACCAACCGAATCGGTCAACATAGAAAAGCCATAGCAACCCACACCATAATCCAGTTCTATACTCATTTGGTTTTACGAAAATCATGAGAAAGGGCTGGATTTACCTCAAAAACCATCCTCTTGGCTTGAACCATCTTATTCTTTTGCATTTTCAGTCTCTCAGTTTCAGTCTCTCTCGCAATCTGCATCCTCTCTCTCACGGTGGCTCTCTCTCTCCGATGATCGGTCTTTCTCAGAATCGCCGGCGTGGGCGGCGGCAGCATTCATCTTGGGTGGAGGCACTACAAAAAAAAAAAAAAGGTGTTTTGAGCCCTTTTTTTAAAGTCGTTTTAAGGCCTAAAAACCGCTCTAAATGTTTTGAGCCCTTTTTTTTGAGCCGTTTTTAAAATGGCTCAACATATCAAGTATTAAAGTCTCGGTTTGAGCCGTTTTTCACTAAAAGGACTCTAATTTGAGTCGTTTTAATAAAAACGACTCAAATCGGTTTAAGCCGCTTTTTAAAACGGCTCCAATTATTTAGAGTCGTTTTGCCAAAAACGGCTCAAGCCAGTTTGAGCCGCTTTTGTAAAAACAGTTCAAATCGATTTGAGCCGTTTTGGACAAAAACAACTCTAAATAATTGGAGCCGTTTTAAAAACCCTAAAACGGCTCTAAATTTTTTTTTAAAAAAAAAAGAAAACATTAATTTTTTTAGAGCCGTTTTAGGGTCCCTAAAACGGCTCTAAATAAAAAAAATATTTACAAAAAAATTTGGAGTCGTTTTAGAGATTCTAAAACGACTCTAAATAAAAAAAATTAAACAAAAAAAAAAAAATCAAAACCCCTTTTATGTACACTATATATATCCGATGAAAAATCCCTCTAGTCAGGAACACCAATGAGCTGGACTAAATGACTACAACCACACGCAGTTAGCAACAAAAGTTAACAAAACACCACAAAAACAAAACTCTGCCATGGCCAGAGCAAAAAACACCAACAAACAAATTCAGAGAAACAAAGAGGAAAAATAAAAAGACTACATCTTCACTGATTTCGTTACATTCTTCAATTACAAGAGTGAACAATATATAGGCCCATTAAGGGGAGCACATCCCATGAATCATGTAGTAAAATATGGAGAAAACATGGAAATAAAGAAGAGGGAATCAGGGATGAGATTCTGCAAAAATCAAGTCGATGCTGTCAAGGTGAGGGAGTCGGCTGCTACAGCAGGTTCGCCGGATCTGGGTCACGGGTTCGCCGATCTGGGTCAATGGCGGGTTCGCCGATCTGGGTCACGGGTTTGCCGATCTGGGTCACGGGTTCGCCGATCTGGGTCACAGGTTTGCCGGATCTCCTCTCTGCTCCTACCGGCGGCGTTTCTCCTAGCTCCCAGCTCTCTCTCTCGAACTCCCTCACTCTTGATCTCTCCTTCTCCGTCTCACCCTCTCTCAGACTCTTTTCTCTCTGGATCTCCATCTCTCAGTCTCACCCTCTCTCAAACTCTCTCTTTTCATATCTCTGGGTTCAGGCGAGAAGAGAAGAAAGAAGAAAGAAGAAAAAGAAAGAAGAGAGAAAAGAGCAGTGTGGCTGTGTGGGGCAGTGCCAGTGGGCTCATTTAATAAGAGAGAAAAAGAAATAAAAAATGTTTGAAACTGTTTGAACAAAATGATGAGGGGGCGCGCGGGAAACGAAATTTTCGTGTCCCGCGCACCCCCTCCAAAACGACTTGGAGTCGTTTTGGGAGAAAACGACTCCAAGTTGGAGTCGTTTTAGGAGAAAACGACTCCAAATTTGAGTCGTTTTTTCCTAAAAGGGCTCCAACAAAAATAATTTTTTTTAAAAAAATAAAAAATTTATAAAAAATATATACAAATTAAAAATAATTAAAGAAAAAAAGGAAAAACAAATTTTTGTTTAAAAATAAACTGAAAATTATAAAAAATAAATAAACAAACGAAAAAAAAAAAAAATTAAAACTAGTTTTTATTTATTTTTTTTTTTTTCTATAATTTTCAGTTTATTTTTTTTAAAAAAAATTGTTTTTAATTTTTTTTCCCTTTTTTCTTTAATTATTTTTAATTTGTATATATTTTTTATAAATTTTTTATTTTTTTTAAAAATTATTTTTGTTGGAGCCCTTTTAGGCAAAAACGACTCCAAGTCGTTTTGGAGGGGTGCGCGGGACACGAAAATCTTGAAGTCGTTTTGGGAGAAAACGACTCCAGTTGGAGTCGTTTTAGGAGAAAACGACTCCAAATTTGAGTCCTTTTTGCCTAAAAGGGCTCCAACAAAAATAATTTTTTTTTAAAAAAAAAATTATAAAAAATATATACAAATTAAAAATAATTAAAGAAAAAAGGAAAAAAAAAATTAAAAACAAATTTTTGTTTAAAAATAAACTAAAAATTATAAAAAATAAATAAACAAACGAAAAAAAAATTAAAACTAGTTTTTATTTATTTATTTATTTTTCCTATAATTTTTTGTTATCTTATATATATATATATATATATATATATATATATATATATATATATATATATTTTAAAAAAAATTAATAATTTTATAAATGGTATTTTTGTCATTAATGGAAACATTGACATTTTTTGTTAGTTTGAGGGAGAACATTGACATAATTGATAGTATCACGATCAATCACATAGATCGTACCACGATTCATCATATGATCATACCATAATCCATCACTTAAATTGTACCACGATCGATCACACATGATCGTATCACGATCGATCACATAGATCGTACCACGATCCATCACATTGACCGTATCATGATCAATCACATAGATCGTACCACGATTATGGTACGATCTATGTGATCGATCGTGGAAGGATCTAAGAGTTATCTATCATGGTACAATTATGTGTGATCAATCGTGGTACGATCATATATGATCAATAGTGGTACGATCTATGTGATTGATCGTGGTACGACCATGTAATCGATCGTGAAACGATCTAGGTGATCGATCGCGGTACGATCAATGTGATTGATCGTGGTACAATCATGTGATCGATCGTGGTACAATCTATGTGATCGATCGTGGTATAATCTAAGTGTGATCGATCATGGTATGATCATGTGTGATCAATAGTGGTACCATCTATATGATTGATCGTGGTACGATCAATGTGATCGATCGTGGTATAATTTTTGTGATCAATTGTGATACGATTTATGTGAGACTTTTTTTTTTTTTTTTTTTTTTTAATTGTTGCAATTAGAGCAGTTTTTTTTATCAAAACGACTCTAATTGGAGTCGTTTTAACTAAAAACGGCTCTAATTTGAGCCCTTTTGATAAAAAAAAAAAAAAAAAAAAAAAAAAAAAAAAAAAAAGGGGCTCTAATTTGAGCCCTTTTTAGAAAAACGGCTCTAAGTGTGATCGATCGTGATAGGATCTAAGTGTGATTGATCGTGGTACGATCAATGTGATCAATTTTGGTACGATCATGTGTGATCAATAGTGGTATGATCTATATGATCGATCATGGTACGATCATGTGATCGATCGTGGAATGATCTATGTGATTGATCGTGGTACGATCAATGTGATCGATCGTGGTACAATTTTTGTGATCAATCGTGGTACGATTTATGTGAGACTTTTAAAAAAAAAAAAAAATTGTTGCAATTATAGACCTTTTGATAAAAAAAAAAAAAAAAAAAAAAAAAAAAAAAAAAAGGCTCTAATTTGAGCCCTTTTTAGAAAAGCGGCTCTAATTTGAGCCCTTTTAGAAAAGCGGCTCTAAGTGTGATCGATCATGATAGGATCTAAGTATGATTGATCGTGGTACGATCAATGTGATCAATTTTGGTACGATCATGTCTGATCAATAGTGGTATGATCTATATGATCGATCGTGGAATGATCTATGTGATTGATCGTGGTACGATCAATGTGATTGATCGTGGTAGAATTTTTGTGATCATTCGTGATACAATTAATATGATCAATCGTGATACGATTTATGTGAGACTTTAAAAAAAAAAAAATAAAAAAATAAAAAAATAAAAAAATAAAAAAAAAATTGTTGCAATTGGTGCCCTTTTGATAAAAAAAAAAAAAAAAAAAAAAAGGGCTCTAATTTGAGCCATTTTTAGAAAAACGGCTCTTATTTGAGCCCTTTTAGAAAAGCGGTTCTAATTTGAGCCATTTTAGAAAAGCAGCTCTAATTTGAGCCCTTTTGATAAAAACGGCTCTAATTAGAGCCGCTTTTTTAAAACGGCTCTAATTAGAGCTGTTTTTGTTACACTAGCTTAAACTAATTGGTGCCATTTTATTTAAAACGGCTCTAATTGGAGCCGTTTTGACTAAAACGGCTCTAATTAGAGCTGTTTTTTTTATCAAAAGGCTCAAATTTATTTAGAACCGTTTTATAAAAGCGGCTCTAATTAGAGCCGTTTTTATCAAAAGGGCTCTAATTAGAGCCGCTTTTCTAAAAGGGCTCTAATTGGAGCCGTTTTAGTTAAAAACGGCTCAAATTAGAGTCGCTTTCCTAAAACGGCTCTAATAAAAACGACTTAAAAAGCCTTTTTTTTTTTTTTTTTTGTATTGAGGGAGTGTTCGTCTCAGATGAGGAGTCAAGGAGAGAAGAACTGGAGAATATGAGGAGGCTGTAGCATAATTGAAGCTAATCGGGTGTATTGCATCTCATTGCCAGAATTAAGGCCTTTTTGTTTTAGGCTTACGTGTCAAATTCTCATTGGCAGGCAAAAAAACTGCACTTTCTGCCAGGACCGAATTGAAGTTATTCCCTAGTAAGAAATGATTATGTTCTTTCTTAACCAGCATTAAATAACTATCATTCTAAAATTCTTTCCTTCTATTAATACCCCAAACATTATTGTTTGAAAATACATTCAATTCAAATCTGAATTCTAAATTTCAAAAATCTCATGCAATTATTATTATTATTATATATATATATTTGTGGAGTTTGTATTAAGTGTGAAATCTATTTTTCAAATAATGTCTTTTAGAATTCAAATTTTACTCCGCTTTTATTCAACTTTTTCTAATTTTGTTTCAGGTTTTCTAAATCATTCAAACATAATTTTTTAAAAAATAAATTATTTTGATATTCACAATTTTTCAAAAAATCGCAAATCCAAACGAGAAAACTTGAGTTTTTTCAAGTAACCGTATCTTAAATTTGTATTGAAAACAAAATAAAAAACAAATTCATTAGAGTTTGCTTCCAAACCAAGCATAATAAACACCTTTTTCTTCTTCAAAAAATGTTATCTTTTCATCTCTCACACATTTCCAATTTTTTTTTTTTCCTTCAAATTCACATCAAACACCAATTTCCAGAAAATCCCTCGTCCCAAAACATGAAAGCCTCAATAATTGTATACATGATTCCTAAACCCCACATAGTTGCTATCTTAAAGACAGACAACTCCAGCTAGGCAGCTAGACCAAAACTTTGCTTTAACCTAAACAGAAAAAAGGTAATAGAGAGAGCCCGAAGGGATTGAAAAAAAGAAAAAAGAAATAACAAAAGTAAGAAGTATTCGAGTAGACAAAAAAAAATATATGATTTTAAATTAAATTATAAAAATAAATTAAAATTGTAATTTGAAAACATAAAAAAATAAAAAATAAAAAATAAAAAATAAAAAAAAATTGTGTTTTTAAAAATACAATCTTAAAAGTTAAACTACAATTTTAATAATTAAATTACAATTTTACCGAATACTTTACCACATTTTTCAAAAATTACACATTTTAAAATTACATGGCCAAACAGATTTTAAGAAAGCCTTGGAAACAAAGAGAGAGTATTGGGTGGAAGGCAATCGGGCCGTTACTGAAGAAAGCGAGGTCAGTGCTTGCTTTTTAAACCAATGAATGTAAAATATTAGTTCACTCGATCTTTTGGCAAGGCAGAAATTTAGGTGAACATCAACCAATAGTCCCCATTTATATGGAAGAATTTCACCAAAACTGCGCAATTGTAACTTCTTTCAAGCTAGGATGGTAAAATATTATACAGTTAATGGCTCATTCTAACAAACATTGAGAGAATCAACTGTAAGTAAAAGTCTTGCATGAGCAGAGGACAGATACTGACAACAGGAACCACATATCAAAGGAACCAACATTGAAAATATGAGTTGTTCACATTGTGTTGGTAGATTAAGGTGTTCATAGACGTTAAGTCACACATTAGTTCTTTACTATATGAGACCGGACTTTATAAGTGATTCTAGCGAGGCCTAATTGTAACTTGACTAAACATTTTAGAATGATAGCGCAGAGGTATCTAATATTTTTCGTAAGTCATTATAAATGGTATCATAGCAAGGCTAGTAACACTAGAGCACAACATAACATGAACCCTAGCTAACAAAGACGTTAGAGATTTGAGTGGGGGAGATTGTGACACCCTAGAAAGTTAGTCCCATATTGAAGAAATGAATGCCCGCATTGAATAAGTAGATTATAAAGATACTCATGGGTGTTAATTCTCATATTAATTCCTTACGAGATTGTGTTTTATAAGTAATTGTAGAGAACTCTAATTATAACTTGATTAGTCCTTTTAGAATGATTACACATATACGGCTAGTGCTTTCCTAAAGGTCGTTACATTTATTGTCTCAACCCTTCCCTAGCCTATCAACATCCCAAGGAATACTCCGAAGCCTACCAAAAACCACATTGAGAAAAGGATTTATATAATATTAACATGACAAAATGAGCATGTCATTCTACTTGAAGATATACATGCCACCAATTTTCGGCCTTAACTAGTCATTACTGTTTATTCTTCCAACTGTAGAATTCTGCATTAAATATATATTAATACCTATGAATGGAGAAAATAAAAAATAAATAAATAAAACACAACAAGAGGCCCAGAAATAAATTAACTAGTCTAAACAGTTTCATTAATATTTTGAGCTCTTCCTCTAGCTAACAATTTATAGGCATACAATGACCAAAATACAAGATCACTATACAGTAATACAAATTTTTTCCTAGTTATCGTTCTGTTTTTGTTTAGGTTACATTTCCTTTAGTGCTTCAATTCATTCTCATATTGTTACCAAATGCAATTAAGCATACGATATCATGTTTACTTCTCATCATATACGGATTCAAAATTTACTTTATTCGTTTTTTCTATAAATAAAATAGAAACAGTAAAAAAAAAATAGTTTGAAAATATTGACATGTGATTAGTAAATATTCCAATTTATTGTTTTCTTTTATTTCCCAAAGTTTCTCAGCCACCAAACAGATGTTAGAGGCACATATACACAGGATAAAAGGAAAAGGGGCTTCCTAGAGGTACGATTTAGTTTGCATATGTTATCGCACCTGAATCGCAGAGAGCAGAGTGGTAGTTTTTCGAACAAAGAGTACATACTTTCATTAAAAAACCCAATTACAGCGTTAAGGAATACAAAGACTTCCTAAATATAAAATCAGAACTAATTTTTGATTTGAGAGCAAAACTACCTAAAAACACCCAAAGATTACAAAAATATACATCGGAAGCCACTCTAAACAAATAAGCACTACTACTAAAAATAAAAGATGGCTGATCTATGCTATAAAGTGAAAAAAAAAAAAAAATAAAAAAAAAATAAAAAAATCCAACAATATCCGAGCATCTAATAGGCAGCCTGCAAATCTAACTAAATAACACAGCATCTGACAACAGATATGGCATCAACAGAGTAGACTAGTAGTTTGATAGGAGTAGCAATCCGGAGAGAGAGATATTATAAAGTTAGTGAATATTATTTTATTTTCTATCTAATTTTATTTTGGAAAAATTACACAAAAATACACCTCTCAAACTACCATTCAATTTGCAAGTCCCTCTCTATCTAAAGAATGCGTCAATCTACCTCCAAAGTTTCAAGCTATTAAAAATTTGCAATGTATCACCAATAACAAAAGTATTCTTAATTTAAGGAAAAAAAAAAACAAAAAAAAAAAAAAGGTGGAAGAGAGGTGACCCAACCTGCGCTTGGACAAATGGGGGTGGCTAAAACAATGGTCGGGGGTGGTTTGGCCATCCATTAAAAATTAATAATTAGCCGGCCATCCCCATGAAAGTAGTGATTCGGCTAGTCCTAAATATGACTGAACGACCATGTGGTGGCCGTACTAGGGCGAAGAATTGTTGACACGACTCGTGAATTCGACATGAAATTAACTGGTTTGAGTTCAAATTACTACCGTAGCGAATGTGCGGGATTTATTGCAAGCAATATTTATGCATAAATGGTCCAAGTATTGTAGAAAATATAATAAGAAAAATATATTAACTATTGTGGCCGGTGTTTTTTAGAAAATCAGCCATTAATTTTTATTTTTTACAAGTTCTTATTGATCCAAATACTGATTTTTATTGTCACATTATTCTAATAATAAGACAGTCGTATAACAAATAAACTAAATAAAATTATTCTAACCGACAATATTATACATTATACAAAATTGTGGCCTACAATATCTATGATATTCCCCTAATATTCTAACATTTTTTCTCAAAAGGTGGAAGCTTGAAGCTAACTCAAGCTTGGAAGTCACAAAAAATAGTTGAAAATTAAAAGAGGGTCGCCAGACATGCAATACACAGAGCGGAGCATGAGATAGAACCCATGTTAAAACAGAAGAGACAGCGCAAGATAGAGTAGCTAGAGTTCAAAAGTTGGAGACTTGGATTAAGCTGCAGTATGCATGAGTACTTTATATATGGTGCTTTTATTATCTTTGTTATTACATTGGACTTGAATTATGCTGTATTAGCTAGTTTTATAGATTAGTTTTTGAGAATATATTTGTGATTTTTCTTTTTAATTTATCAAATAATGGGTCAAACGGCCGGTGAACCACTGTCGGGTACCCGACCACCTCTTTTACAATTTTTTTTGTTTTTAAAATATATATATATATATTTTTTAGTTTTAAATTCTTTTTTTATTTTTTTTTTATTTTCGAATTTATAGGAGTATTTTTGTCTCACTAGCTAAAAAATGTTAAGACCATTTTTGTATTTTTGCAAGACAAAAGAGCCAGGGTACATTGCAAATTTTTTGTAGTTTTGGGAGGACATTTATGCAATCTCTAGTTCGGAATGACATTGCTAGGGCTGTAATCAAGCCAAGTATTGAATGTTTAAACTCTATTCATTTAATTTTATTTCGAACACAAACTGAGCTCAAGCTTATCACCAAACTATATATAAGTTACTCAAGCTAGCTTGGCTCATTTATTTTTCGAGGGAATTTGAGCTCGTTCACGAGCTGCTCAGTTAACTTATTTATTCCTTATATAAAGTAAATATCATTATTTTTTCTCGTAAATTCATACTGTTTATTGTTAAGATTTTATAATATGAGTTAATTAAACAAATTAACTTGAATTTTAAATAATTCAATCTCAAGTTTATACATTTTATGGAACCGGATCCTCTCCAGCTAATTTGAACTGGAGAGGAGCCGGTTCCTTATATTTGAGGGGCATTTTTGTTATTTTAATTTTTTTTGGACGGAAAAGCCCTTCAAATACAAGGAATCGACTTCTCTCCAATTCATTTGAACTAGAAAAGGATCCGAATTCATGTTTTATAGTATGTATATAAATTCATTATATACACGTGCGCGCACACATATTTATAATACATATATACACATAAATACACTCATGCACACACAAACACATATATTTATAGACTCATAATAACAATAACTCTTGCTATACCTATTATATCAGAATAACAATTCCTCTTTACTGAAGATATTATAATTACGAAATTAAAATAATACAATAAAAATAATAAAAATGAAATTATACGAGTTAAGTAGATCGAGTTGAGTCGAGTTTATACAAGTATTGCTAATTTAATAATCAAGCCTAATTTTGTGTTCACAATTATCTCATTTATTAAATAAACCAAATTCGAGTCGAGTTTATAATAACGGGTTGTTGAACAAACTTATTTATTTACAACCCTAGACATTACAAACTAAATGTTAATTTGAAGGCAATTAATATATGAGACATATAGAGTTGTTTTCTAGCTAGAAAAGTGGGAATGTTGAATTTTCCGTGGAGATATTTTTTGTAGTACGTCGTTTTATATATGCAGAAGAGATGAAGGAAGTTTCTGATGACTCTACTATTCCATAACGACATTTCAAGGGTCGTGTTTTGAAAAGCAGCCTCTATAAACATATAATATATGAAGAACACCTACATAGACCCGCTACTGAACGCCAATTGTAGACTGTAATAGTGTATATATACTATTACAGTCTACAGTCAATTTCGATTGTAGGCCAGCATGAAGAACGCCTTTATAGACCCGCTATCCAACGCCGATTGTAGACTGTATAGTAATATTATAAATATATATATATGATGATGCAAATTCAAATATACAAGTACGGTAAAATAATTAAATTAATTATTTTTCTTTTGTTTAAATTTTTTAGATAAATAATGATTTAACAATAACGACATTAGGAAATACCTAATCACTCCAAAAAGAATTATCGAATTGCAGTAAGAACTCCTGATAATCACTTATAAAGTTCAATTGTGATTTTGTAAACAAAAATACATAAAATCTGTTTTTTTTTTTAAAGCGTACAATTTTAAATGTTAAATTGTAATTTTAAAAATTAAACTGCAATTTAGCAAAATACTTAACTACGTATGTTTTCAAATCGCACATTTTAAACATTTTTATTTTTAAATTACAAATCCAGACAAACTCTTAATAATTCACTCGCTGGATGCCAAACGCAGGCAATTTCTTTGGAAATTTATTTAGTCCTTAAATTTCGTCTTCATCTAGAAAAGGTGTAGTAAATAATTTGTATTATGACTTTCACGCATGCATGTCTCCAGAACCATGACTCCAGAAATACCAAGCATGCGCATCATGCAATTCTCAAAACGCAGCATGGCCGGACATTATTGTTGTTGTTGTTTTCTTTATATATATATAAATAAGCAAATATTTTGTTTTTATCACTGAGACGCGCACAGGCGGGCATAAGATCAGCTAGATATTACACTGACTTGGACAGGAGGCGGAGAGAAGTATAGTAAGCAAGACCGGACACACTCAAGTGGAGGATATATAGTGGTCAAAGACAGAGAAAGAAAGAGAACAGCAATTCCAAAGAGAGCGCGGGCGGCAGATCGAGGCGGCTCAGAAATTCTTAATTCACCCATGTTTGTTTACTTGCGCCCATCATGGTCATGGTCATGGTCATGGTCTTAAAGAGTTGGCCATGGTTGTTGGTTTCTTGCATATAAATGAGCTAGCTAGGCAGCATCCATCTTCAAGCTAACACATTCATTCATCCACCAGTACTACTCACCACCCCACAATATTACTTGGAGATCGATGGAGGCCTGGTTGATCATTCTCGTATCTCTCTCTGCATGTTTTTTCATAAAACTCCTCTCCAGTCTTCTCTTCTCCTCCAAAAAGAATGAATCAAAAGGCCACCTCTTCCCACCAGGACCCCCGCCTCTTCCCATCATAGGACACCTTCATTTACTTCCCAAATCAACCATTGAGCTTCGATCCCTCCTCTCTAACCTCTCCCAAAAGTATGGCCCTGTTCTCACCCTACTCGTCGGCTCTAAACCCCTTGTTTTCATCACCTCCTACCCCATCGCCCACAAAGCCCTTGTTAAAAACAGTGCCATCTTTGCAAATCGTCCACCAGTCGTCCCTGTCAGCTATGTTCTCAGTAACAAGCACAAAGATATTGGGGGATCCCCCTATGGCGTTACTTGGCGTGTCCTTCGTCGTAACCTCGTGTCTGAAGCTCTCCACCCTGCTGGGTTGAAATCTTACTCTTTCGCCCGCAAGCGATCCATGGAAACAATGATTAATAGCTTCGAGCAGCAATCTTCCAAGCAAGAGGGTGAGGCTGGCGCCGTACGTCTCTTTGAGCATCTCCACCAAGCCGTGTTTTCCTTGTTCATTCTCATGACTTACGGAGACATCGGCGAGGATGCAATTCGAGAAGTCGAACACATACAATATACATTTCTTGTCAGTTACGCGAAGTTCAGCGTGTTCGCTAACTGGCCGAGATTAGGGAAGCTTGTGTATAGAAAGCGTTGGCAAAAGTACACAGAATTCTTAAGGCGTCAATACGACATCCTTATGCCTCATATTAGAGCCCGACAGAAGTTGAAGCAAGAGAAGAAGGCCGGCAAAGAAGTAGTCAACTTGGTAACATACACAGATACCTTACTGGATCTGGAAATTTCCGAGGGGGCCGGAAAGCTTGAGGAGGCCGATGTACTGAGTTTGAGCTCGGAGTTTATCAACGCAGGCGCTGACACAACCGCAACGATGTTCCAGTGGGTCATGGCATATTTAGTAAAGTATCCACGTGTTCAAGCCAAGCTTTTTGCTGAAATCAGTCGAGTTGTGGAACAAGGAGCGGAAGAGGTTAAGGAGGAGGATTTGCAGAGGATTCCATATTTGAAAGCGGTGATCCTAGAATGTCTCAGAATTCACCCTCCAAATACCTCCTTGGTTCCACACACAAACACAGAAGATATGGAAATAAGTGGGTACAATATCCCAAAAAATACAACGGTGCTCATCGGGACTGCAATAATAGGGCGGGATCCAACAGTGTGGGAGAATCCAATGGAGTTTAGGCCTGAAAGGATGATGACTAGTACTAGTAATGATAATGGTACCGGTGGAGAAGAAGTGGGTGATGTGACATCGTTTAAGATGTTGCCATTCGGTGCTGGAAGGAGGATGTGTCCCGGTTACAAATATGGGTCGCTAATTATTGAGTACTTTGTTGCAAATTTGGTATGGAATTTCGAGTGGAAGGCGGTGGATGATGTTGATCTCTCGGAGAAGGAAGAGTTCTTGGTTGTTATGAAGAATCCAGTGCGGGCCCAAGTTATCCCAAGAAGAGTCAAATAGATGATCATAGTACGTAGTTTTCAGTGCATGATGAATAAAGACGACCACCTTATCGATTCATCATAGTTTCATAGATGACAAGGACATGCTATGTATGTATGCAAGTTGTTTGATTTAATTTACCAATCTTTCATTGGATTGTATTACATCTTTGTCAACAATTGGATTGTATTACACTAAAGGATCAATTGACTCACCAACATTATGCTTGTAGGATGAGTCACTTGATCATGAGATATCTAGATCGAGTTGCACATGTTTTCTATAAAATTGCCAATGTTGAATTTTCCATGGAGATATTTTTTGTAGTCGGTTTCTACAAATTTTCCGTACTCTTTTAGTGGTTTTGTACATATATATACGCATGCAGTTTCTGAGGAGGGATGACTACTCTACTATCCATTGACCAAAAAAATTCCATAACAACATTCCAAGAGTTGTACTGTTTTGAACACCAGGAAAAGCAGCTTCTATGACGAATGCCTTCGTAGTCGTAGAGAAGAAGTTTATGGCCCCAATTAGGTGCTCGTTCTTTTGAAATTAGAATTTAATTATTATTTGGTGTGCAAATTATGTTTGGATTTTAAGTAGAATTTAAAGAGTTCGTCTATCCGGCTCCCCCTATAAAGACTTTCATCCTACTTTCTTGTCCACGTGTCACTTCTTTTTTTAAAAAATATATATATATTTACTAAGCTTCTAAAACATGCAACCCCCGTTCCCCCTACAGGTTTCAAAAAATTTTGGCAAAATATTTTAACTCTCCCCCCCAACCCAAAATCCACCGCCCACCGCCATCCCCCACCACTTACCGGCAAAGCCGGCCAGAGACTAGTCGACCCTCGCCCGGATAGTAGCTGACCACCGCTCACCGCCGTTCCAGATCTCTCCGACTTTTTTTTAAAAAAATTTCTCCGCTCACCGCCGACAAAGAGCGCCACTACAGTCATTCTCTCTCTCTCTCTCTCTCTCTCTCTCTCTCTCTCTCTCTCTCTCTCTCTCTCTCTCTCTCTCTCTCTCTCTCTCTCTCTCTCTCTCTCTCTCTCTCTCTCTCTGAGTTATATTTTGCATTTTATTGCTTGTTTTGCACTTGTTCGTAAGTTCTGTGGGTTTGTTTTGATTTCCATTTTCTTGTTTGTTATGTAAATCAGAATTAAGGTTTTCTTTTGTGTAAGAGATGTAAGTTACTTTTTCTGAAAGAATTTTACGTTTGAAATTTCAATGGTATTCATGATTGTAATCACCCTCTATGTTTTAATGCGATTAATACGATGCCTTGAAGACAAAATAGCAATAGACTTGTAGTCCAGTCCTTACTCCTTAACAATTAACATAGCAATAGACTTGTAATTCTATAAACAATTTGTATTTGTAAAATGTTAACAACAACTTGCATGAAGCGTGCACTAAATTCAAATAAATTACAAGTTTTCCCAAATGATGTTACCAACAACATCAAAATGCATTCACATTAATGGAACAAGTATTATACAATTAGTGTCATCCAATCCCATGACATGCCTATCAACCCATGATGCCCAAGTCATCAGAGTTGATCTGAAAGCCGTTGAAACATCAAGCCGGGGATGAACTTGGTTCCCTTCCTGCTAGTAATTGATCCTGTTATAAGACTAGGCAGATGTTACAAACAATAATATATAGAACATGAAAAACCAACATCCTATACATTACACATGCAAATGTATTGCTTCATTGTTCAATAATTTTGAAAAGAACCATTACCACTTACCATATAACTTAGAAACTAAATTGGTCTAAATTAGAGAAACACATGGTTTAAGGTGAAGGCAGACAACATCTTGGAGTTTTTCCAACATATCAATAAACCCCACAAGAGGTTGCCTCAGTAAGGTTTCTACAAATACCCTTTGGCACATCTTTGGACATGTGACTATTAACAAACTTGATCTCAGCTAAACAGCAGCCTTATGTAAAAACACGTGGTCTCAGAATTTACATAATTCATCCGTTCAAGACCCTATAAGTTGCACTAACCAAACACCAACTTTAATCACCGGCCTAAGCAGTTTGTTTAACTAATAGTCTAACTCCTCTACCACATACCAAAATGGCGGGAAGAAAGTAACAGACTCACAAAACCAATGTTTTGTAAGTACTTTGAACACAAATGAAGAAACCCAGGTAAAAATACCTCAATGTTTATTCCCCATAAATTGTAAAACCAATTTTACAAAACGAATAAACACAACGAACAATTGCGACTGATATTATCAAACAAAACGCAAAGCTTGGAGTGGTGAAAATCAGATAGAGAGAGAGAGAGAGGTACTGACCGTAGAGAGATTCGGGAGCGGCAGTGGCACTCTTGGTCGGCGGTGAGTGGCTACGACCTGTGGTGGCAAGTGGGCGGCTTTGGACGGCGATGGGCTGAGAAATAAACAAAAAAAATGAGTTTGTGTCACAGAGAGAGAGAGAGAGAGAGAGAGAGAGAGAGAGAGAGAGAGAGAGAGAGAGAGAGAGAGAGAGAGAGAGAGAGAGAGAGAGAGAGAGAGACTGACCGTAGTGGCGCTCTTGGTCAACGGTGGGCGACGAGCGGACCGCTGTGGGAGACTTTGGGCGTCGGCGGGAGGAGAAATTAAAAAATAAAATAAAATAAAATCCGAAAGAGATCTAGAACAGCGGTGAGCGGTGGTCGGCAAAGTAAGTGGTGGGGGATGGCAGTTGGCAATGGATTTTGGGTTGGGAGGGAGAGTTTCAAATATTTGGCCAAAATTTTTTGAAACCTGTAGGGGGAATGGCGGCTACGTGTTTTAGAAGCCTAGTGAATTTTTTTTTTTTTAAAAAAAAGAAGTGTCACGTGGGTAAGAAAGTCGGATGAAAGTCTTATTTGGGGGGGGGGGGGGAACTAGATAGACGAACTAGTTCGGCGGAAATGATTTGTGGGGGATGTTTTTCCGTCCCCCAACTTGCATTTTTTAATTAAAAAAATAATTTTTTAATCAAAAAGTAACTTCTGATGTAATATCAGAAGTTACTTTTTGATAAATATATATATATTTTTTCATGAAAATGGGCGGTTGGGGGATGGGAACTGTGAATCACGCCTCCTCATTCGGGCTGCGTGTTTTAGAAGTTGAACCTTTTTTTAAAAAAAAAAAAAAAAAAAAAAAGAAAAGAAAAGAAGTACAGGAATAAAGGCTGCGACAGAGAGACTTCCGATAGTAGGGTATAAAATCTTAATTCTTCCAAAATTTAGGAAAAAAATATAAAACTAGTCTTTTTAGTTATATCGATTTGCAATAAACTCCATGTGATATAACAATTTGTTGGGAACTCATTGTAGTGAACGATAAAAGCAAATAGGTTCCTACTATTAATTTCCGTCCAAAATAGAGATGTAATATATTAATGTGTCATGTTAGATCCAATCATACACCGACATTTGTCACCCACATATATATATATTAAAAAAATCAAAAGGTGGTTGGGCCACCTTTTTTTTTTTTTGCCAAATTTGGAAGGGTTCAACCATCCCATTTAGCCATTTGGGAGTGACCAAACCACCTCCAACGACCGTAAGTAGGGTTGTAATCGATCGGAATATTGAATGTTCAAGCTTTTTTTATTTAATTTTATTTCGAACACAAGCCGAACTAGATAATTTGTTCAAACTTGACTAATTTATTTTTCGAGCAAACACAATCTTGTTCACGAGCCGCTCAATCAACTTATTTGTTTCTTATATAAAGTAAATATCATGATTATTTATTTTTTTCATAAATCTATACTAATTATTAGTTAATTAATAATTGTTAAGATTTTATCATTTGAGTTAATTAAATTATTTAATTTGAATCTTAAATAATCCAATCTCAAGTTTATATATATGTTTTATAGTATGCATATAAATTTATTATACATGCACACACATATTTATACATACACAAACACACATATCAAGACTCAAATAAAGCATTTGAGCTACTCTAGGCCTCATAGGTCGCCTAGATACCGTGAGAGCTCTCATTTTTAGTAGCCCAAAAGGGTTGGCTCTTGTACCAACTTGATATTAAAGTAATCTTCTTAAATGGGAAGTTGAAAGACAAGTTGCATGTATGTTGAACAGCCTCATGGATTTATCATCCAAAGCAAAGAAGAAAAGGTATACAAGTTGAGAAAAACACTATACAAGTTAAAACAAGCTCTTAGAGCATGGTACAACTAAACAAACAGCTACATCTATACAAAAGGTTTCAATAAAAGTGGAGATGAACTTACCTTGCATGTGAAGATATTCTTATTATTGTACTTTATGTCGATGATTTGGTACTAATGGGAAGCAATACTAAAATGATTAAAGAATTTTCCGAAAAGTCCACATACCTTATCAAATTACTATCTAATTGACAATGTCCTCTCAGACTTTCAATTGAGACGTCTCTCCCAAACTATCAAAATATTGTCACTGTACCCCTTAAGGCCAGCAAAAAGACAAAAATGACCCTATATTTTTTTCAATAAAACAAAAATACCCCAATAAATTAAAAAAAAAAATAATGAATTAATTTTTATTTTTTAAAAAACAAAGTTTTTTAATTTCTTAAAAAAAAAAAAACCAAATATTTTAATTTCTTTAAAAGAACAATTTTTTTTTTAATTTTTCTTTTAATTTTTAAATTTGGCCACCCATAGTTTTTATGTATATGTTTCAACTGCAACAACCTACTTCTCAAGCCATTTGGTTGAGAAAATAATAGAGGACATTGGTGAAAAGCAAGAGAAGGCTACAAAGATGTATTGTGACAAGAAATTAGCTATGGAAATGGCAAAGAATTTTGTCTATCAGATTATGACCAGACAGGCAGACATTGCAATCAAGTATCATATTATTAGAGAAGCAATTGAAGAAGGAGAAGTTGTGCTGAAGTTCAGTAGGCCAGTTGGAAGAACAAGTAGCTGATATTTTCATAAATGCTTTGCCAAAAGGAAAAGTTCCAGCAACTGAGAAAAGTATTAGGAGTTCAAGAGCAATACATAAGGGGGAGAATGTTGTGATTAATGTGCTGTAAATTTTTACATCACATGCGCGTAACAAGCATAGTTAGCTTTTTACTATGGTTATGTTTAGTTAATTTCTGTTAGTATTGGGTGAGACGTATGGTATAAACTTTAAAGTATTCCATCGGTATGGTCTAAAATGGGTGTAAAAAATGTTTATAAAGTTGTTTGTACTGCTGGAATAATCTAGAGCAACTTTTCTTTGTTTCACAGGAGCTGATTTGCTTTAGTTTTCTTAGTTGCCCTTGCTGAAACATCCAGCCAACAAAGTCATATGGATATTTCAAACACAAGAGAACCCTCTGTTTGAGCTGATACCTTTCCCTGCAGCATACCAGTCTCGTCTAACCTTTGAGACAAATAGAGGGTTAATACTCCGGCTTCGCCGGCAAGTTGACCCCAAAATAGCAAGAATTATTATTATTGGACTAAAATCAAATTAAAAAGAAAAGAAAAAATTCTTCTAAAATCCAACAAATTGAGAGGAAAGAGCCCTCAAGAAACAGAATTCAGAGTCTCAATCTATCAATATGCATGCTTTCCCCTCTTCCTCATGGTTTATCTTATTATTTTCAGTATCATTTGCATCTCAAGTACGTAGAGTGCTTAAGTGTTTCTGTGTGCACATGATGTTCATATTTGTGACTGTGTGGGTGAAAGAGAATGGGTATATCTTGCATCTTATCAAATTTAAGAAAAGCAGCAGAAAATAAGAGAATAGGTTATTAGAGAATTCGTTTTTCCTTACCTTTAATGCTCTGTTTGTTTCGACGTAAAATGATTTTCGTTGTAAAATATTTTTGAAGAAATCATTTTTTTTTTGAAAAAATGATTTCTCTGAAAATATTTTTCAGCATTTGGTTCGTACAAAAAAATCATCGACAGCAAAAAATGGAATCTGGCAATTGCTACCAGAACGGTATGAATCCGGTGACAGCAGCCGGACATCGATGGATTTCAACGGCCGACGTTATCGCCATAATCCGGCGAGTGCCGCTGGATTCCGGCAATCGGATAACAAAATCCAGGGCATTCGACGGTAAACTCAGGCTACCAACAAACTACAATGTTGGGTGATGGCGAATTTTCACAAACATGCGTGCAAAAATGAAGAGTTTAAATTCGAAAAAGGTGTGCCGGTGTGAATTTCCTATTGGTTTTTGTATAGATGAGAAAAACACTATACAAGCTAAAACAAGCTATTAGAGCATGGTACAACTAAACAAACAGCTACATCTATACAAAAGGTTTCAATAAAAGTGGAGATGAACTTGCCTTGTATGTGAAGATATTATTATTGTACTTTATGGCGATGATTTGGTATTATTATTGTACTTTATGTCAATACTTGTCTAGACTGTCATTTCTCAAAGTTATGGGTCTACAAATGACCCCTCATATGTTATTGACATTTTGTAATTTTTGTTCTTTCTGTGACGAGGTCATGATTTATTGTATAATGCCGACCTAACTATCAAACACTTTGAGTTGTTTAGACTTGTTCTTCTATGCAACTATATATCACTACACAATCTCAATATCTAACATGCTTGGGTTAATCAGCTGGCTTGGCTGAGATGATGGCTCAAAATCAGGTCTTTCACTTTCAAGTCCCTCCAAATGGAGAAGCTCATTCTCTATCAATTTCCTTACATCATTTCACTTGAAATGGAGATGTTGATTGTCCGTCAATTTCACTTAAAACGGAGTAGATTCATTTTATGGTCCAGATTAGATTTTATAAATATGATGATGTATGTATATGTTGCCACGTGGTGAATATGTTACATCATTTAAAATTTTTAAATGATGTGACATCTTGTGTGTGTGTATTTATATATATATGCAACAAAAAATCTTGATCATAAAATATATTAACTCCACTTGAAAAGGAAAGAACCTTATTCCTTACTTTGATGATTATGATTTCTGTGTGTTTTGGATAAAGTTCCTCATGGCAATCAAAGAGATCATAAAAAGAATTTATTAAAGAAAGCAACTCATTTTTGCAAGTAGACAGTTATCATAGGTCGTTAATAGGTCCTTCGGGCATTTGAATCTCAAAAAGTGTGGCATTATCGTATAATCCAATCACTCAACACGAGCACATCGCTCAATCTTTTATCAACTTTTCATCGCCAACCATGTGAGATTTCATAGATGAAAGCCACCACCCTTTTCAAATGCATGTTGAGCTTGTTGGACCATGATGAAAATAGCGATGGCATTTTGTTAGAATATTATTTAAATAACTAAATTTATTATTTTTTATCAGCTTTAACTTTTGAGATAATTAAAAATTTAACATGATATCATAACAAAGTCTTGATCCTTATTTATGTCATTCATCTTTCATTTAAATTAAATATTCTTGTTGAATATACATTAACAATGGAGAAGGCCCGAAGGGTACCTATAGTTTGGCAGTTATATTGAATTTTAATGCACACTCGTGTATATAACATAAACTGTTTAGATATTTACATGCATTTATATCGATATGGATTCTTGTCTTAATCACAAACTACTAAAGCATTTTGTACATGCCAACAGGCAGTCGAGTCATGCATTTGTACATTTTCATGCCAAAACAAAAGAGCTCTCAGCTCATAGCATTTGGAAGCTAGATTTTCTTGTATTTTCCTAGTTTAGGTAATATTAGTATTTACAGTCTTTTATTATTGTATTTTCCTAGTTAAGGTAATATTAGTATTTATGGGTCCTAGGGGATTTGACCTGATTTGATTTGAACCCCACATTTCCTTTGCAAAGAATTTATCGTTCTGTTTGTGTTTAGGTTACATTTCCTTAAGTCCTTCATTCTCATATTGTTCCCAAATGCAATTAAGCATACGATGTTTACTTCTCCCACATCGTATACGCATTCAAAATTTACATTATTCGTTTTTTCTATAACTAAAATAGAAACAGTAAAAAAAAAAAAAAAAGTTTGAAAATATTGACATGTGATTAGTAAAAAGATTCCAATTTCTTGTTTTCTTTTCTTTCCCAAAGTTTCTCAGCCACCAAACAGATGTTAGAGGCACATATACACAGGATAAAAGGAAAAGGGGTTACCTAGAGGTATGATTTTGTTTGCATATGTTATCGTACCTGAATTGCAGAGAGCAGAGTAGTAGTTTGATAGGAGTAGCAATCCGGAGAGAGAGATATCATAAAGTTAGTGAATATTATTTTCTTTTCTATCTAATTTTATTTTGGAAAAATTACACAAAAGTACACCTCTCAAACAACCATTCATTTTGCAAGTCCCTCTCTAACAAAAGAATGCGTCAATCTCTCTCCAAAGTTCCAAGTTATCAAAAATTTGCAACGTATCACCATTAACAAAAATATTCTTAATTCAAAAAAATTCAAAAAACAAAAAAAGGTGGAAGAGCCACCATTGGACAAATGGGGGGGCCTAAAACCATGGTTGGGGTTGGTTTGGCCACCCCCATTAGAGTGATTTGGTCAGCCCTAAATATGACCAAACAACCATGTGGTGACCATATTGGGTGAAGAATTGTTGACACGACTCGTGAATCCGATATGAAATTAATTTGTTTGTATTCGGATTACTACCAAATCGACTCGATAAATTATGCTGTATTAGCTAGTTTTGTAGATTAGTTTTTGAGTTTATATTTCTGATTTCTCTTTTTAGTTTATCAAATAATGGGTCAAACGGCTGCTGAACCACCAGACGACCTCTTTTAGCTTTTTTTTAAAAAAAAATTATATATATATATATATATATATATATATTATTTTTCTTATTTTCGAATTTATAGGAGTATTTTTGTCTTATTAAAACAATCTTAAAGTCATTTTTGTATTTTTGCAAGACAAAAGGGCTGGGGTACATTGCAAATTTTTTGTAGTTTTGGGAGGACATTTATGCAATCTCTAGTTCGGAATGACATTGCTAGGGCTGTAATCGAGCCGCGCGAGTATTGAATGTTTAAGCACTATTCATTTAATTTTATTTCTAACACAAACTGAGTTCAAGCTTATCACCAAACTATATATAAGTTACTCAAGCTAGCTTGACTTATTTATTTTTTTGAGCGAATTTGAGCTTGTTCACGAGCTGTTCAGTTATCTTATTTATTCCTTATATAAAGTAAATATCATTATTATTATTTTCTCGTAAATTCATACTATTTATTGTTAAAATCGATTTAATAATTTGAGTTAATTAAACAAATTAACTTGAATTTTAAATAATTCAATCTCGAGTTTATACGTTTTATGGAACCGGATCCTCTCCAGCTTATTCGAACTGGAGAGGAGACGGTTCCTCATACTTGAGGGGCATTTTTGTTATTTTAATTTGTTTGAACAAAAATGCCCTTCAAATACAAAGAATCGACTTCTCTCCAATTCATTTGAACTGGAAAAGATCCAAATTCGTGTTTTATAGTATGTATATAAATTCATTATATACACGCGCGCGCACATATTTACAATACATACACATAAATACACTCATGTACACACAAACACACATATATTTATATCGAGACTCAGAATAACAATAACTCATGCTATGCCTATTATATCAAAATAACAATTCCTCTTTACTGAATATATTATAATTACGAAATTAAAATAATACTATAAAAATGAAATTATACGAATTGAGTAGAGTCGAGTCGAGTCGAGTTTATACGAGTATTGCTAATTTAATAATCAAACCTAATTTTATGTTCATGATTAGTCCATTTATTAAATAAACCAAATTCAAGAAGAGTTTATAATATCAGGTTGTCAAAAAAACTTATTTATTTACAACGACCCTAGACATTACAAACTAAATGTCAATTTGAAGGGAATATGAGATGCATAGAAAAGTGGGAACGTTGAATTTTCCGTGGAGATTTTTTTTTGTAGTACTACGTCGTTTAATATATGCAGAAGAGATGACAAGGAAGTTTCTGATGACTCTACTATTCCATAACGACAATTCAAGGGTCGTGTTTTGAACAAGATCAAGAACGCGGGCCTATATAGACCGCCGATTGTAGACTGTGATAGTGTATGTTACAGTCTACAATCGGTCGTCCGATTGTAGACCCGCATGAAGAACGCCTTTATAGACTGTACAGTAAAATAATTAAAATAATTATTTTTCATTTGTTTAAATTTTTGAGATAGATAATGATTTAACAATAACAACTTTAGGAAATGGTTAATCACATTTACGTTATCACTTCAAAGAGATTTGCCAGGTTGCAATAAGAACTCCCGATAATCACTTATGAAGTTCAATTTTCATTTCATAGATAAAAATGTAGAAAATTTATTTTTTTCAAATAGCAAGAAATGCGGTATTTTTTTTTTAAAAGCGCACAATTTTAAAGGTTAAATTTATAATTTTAAAGGTCAAACTGTGATTTAGCGAAACACTTAACAACGTAAGTTTTCAAATCGTACGTACATTTTAAAAATCGTTATTTTTAAATCACAAATTCAAACAGACTCTTAATAAAAAAAAATAAAAAAAAAAAAAACCAAAATAAGACTTAGAACTTATTAACACCTTTATAATTCACTCGCCGGAGGCCAAACACATGCAATTTCTTTTGAAATTTATTTAGTCTTTAAATTTCGTCTTCATCTAGAAAAGGTGTAGTAATTTATATATATATATAAAAAAGCAAATATTTTGTTTTATCACTGAGACGCGCGCAGGCAGGCATAAGATCAGATAGATATTACAAGACCGGACACACTCAAGTGGAGGATATATAGTGGTCAAAGACAGAAAGAAAGAGAACAGCAATTCCAAAGAGAGCGCGGGCGGCAGATCGAGGCGGCTCAGAAATTCTTAATTCACCCATGTTTGTTTACTTGCGCCCATCATGGTCATGGTCATGGTCATGGTCTTAAAGAGTTGGCCATGGTTGTTGGTTTCTTGCATATAAATGAGCTAGCTAGGCAGCATCCATCTTCAAGCTAACACATTCATTCATCCACCAGTACTACTCACCACCCCACAATATTACTTGGAGATCGATGGAGGCCTGGTTGATCATTCTCGTATCTCTCTCTGCATGTTTTTTCATAAAACTCCTCTCCAGTCTTCTCTTCTCCTCCAAAAAGAATGAATCAAAAGGCCACCTCTTCCCACCAGGACCCCCGCCTCTTCCCATCATAGGACACCTTCATTTACTTCCCAAATCAACCATTGAGCTTCGATCCCTCCTCTCTAACCTCTCCCAAAAGTATGGCCCTGTTCTCACCCTACTCGTCGGCTCTAAACCCCTTGTTTTCATCACCTCCTACCCCATCGCCCACAAAGCCCTTGTTAAAAACAGTGCCATCTTTGCAAATCGTCCACCAGTTGTCCCTGTCAGCTATGTTCTCAGTAACAAGCACAAAGATATTGGGGGATCCCCCTATGGCGTTACTTGGCGTGTCCTTCGTCGTAACCTCGTGTCTGAAGCTCTCCACCCTGCTGGGTTGAAATCTTACTCTTTCGCCCGCAAGCGATCCATGGAAACAATGATTAATAGCTTCAAGCAGCAATCTTCCAAGCAAGAGGGCGAGGCCGGCGCCGTACGTCTCTTTGAGCATCTCCACCAAGCCGTGTTTTCCTTGTTCATTCTCATGACTTACGGAGACATCGGCGAGGATGCAATTCGAGAAGTCGAACACATACAATATACATTTCTTGTCAGTTACGCTAAGTTCAGCGTGTTCGCTAACTGGCCGAGATTGGGGAAGCTTGTGTATAGAAAGCGTTGGCAAAAGTACACAGAATTTTTAAGGCGTCAATACGACATCCTTATGCCTCATATTAGAGCCCGACAGAAGTTGAAGCAAGAGAAGAAGGCCGGCAAAGAGGTAGTCGACTTGGTAACATACACAGATACCTTACTGGATCTGGAAATTTCCGAGGGAGCCGGAAAGCTTGAGGAGGCCGATGTACTGAGTTTGAGCTCGGAATTTATCAACGCAGGCGCTGACACAACCGCAACGATGTTCCAGTGGGTCATGGCATATTTAGTAAAGTATCCACGTGTTCAAGCCAAGCTTTTTGCTGAAATCAGTCGAGTTGTGGAACAAGGAGCGGAAGAGGTTAAGGAGGAGGATTTGCAAAGAATTCCATATTTGAAAGCGGTGATCCTAGAATGTCTCAGAATTCACCCTCCAAATACCTCCTTGGTTCCACACACAAACACAGAAGATATGGAAATAAGTGGGTACAATATCCCAAAAAATACAACGGTGCTCATCGGGACTGCAATAATAGGGCGGGATCCAACAGTGTGGGAGAATCCAATGGAGTTTAGGCCTGAAAGGATGATGACTAGTACTAGTAATGATAATGGTACCGGTGGAGAAGAAGTGGGTGATGTGACGTCGTTTAAGATGTTGCCATTCGGTGCTGGAAGGAGGATGTGTCCCGGTTACAAATATGGGTCGCTAATTCTTGAGTACTTTGTTGCAAATTTGGTATGGAATTTCGAGTGGAAGGCAGTGGATGATGTTGATCTCTCGGAGAAGGAGGAGTTCTTGGTTGTTATGAAGAATCCAGTGCGGGCCCAGGTTATCCCAAGAAGAGTCAAATAGATGATCATAGTACGTAGTTTTCAATGCATGATGAATAAAGACGACCACCTTATCGATTCATCATAGTTTCATAGATGACAATGACATGCTACGTATGTACGCAGGTTGTTTGATTTAATTTACCAATCTTTCATTGGATTGTATTACTTCTTTGTCAACAATTGGATTGTATTACAATAAAGGATCAATTGACTCACCAACATTATGCTTGTAGGATGAGTCAGTACTTGATCATGAGATATCTAGATCGAGTTGTACATGTTTTCTATAAAATTGCCAATGTTGAATTTTCCATGGAGATATTTTTTGTAGTCGGTTTCTACAAATTTTCCGTACTCTTTTAGTGGTTTTGTACATATATATATCTATACGCACGCAGTTTCTGAGGAGGGATGACTACTCTACTATCCATTGACCATAAAAATTCCATAACAACATTCCAAGAGTCGTACTGTTTTGAACAACATGAAAAGCAGCTTCTATGACCAACGCCTTCGTAGAGAAGAAGTTTATGGCCCGAATTAATTAGGTGTTCATTCTTTTGAAATCAGAATTTAATTATTATTTAATTTGGTGTGCAAATTATGTATTTGTATTTGTAAAATGTTAACAACAACTTGCATGAAGCGTGCACTAAATCCAAATAAATTACAAGTTTTCCCAAATGATGTTACCAACAACATCAAAATGCATTCACATTAATGGAACAAGTATTATACAATTAGTGCCATCCAATCCCATGACATGCCTATCAACCCATGATGCCCAAGTCATCAGAGTTGATCTGAAAGCCGTTGAAACATCAAGCCGGGGATAAACTTGGTTCCCTTCCTGCTAGTAATTGATCCTGTTATAAGACTAGGCAGATGTTACAAACAATAATATATAGAACATGAAAAACAAACATCCTATACATTCACATGCAAATGTATTGCTTCATTGTTCAATAATTTTGAAAAGAACCATTACCACTTACCATATAACTTAGAAACTAAATTGGTCTAAATTAGAGAAACACATGGTTTAAGGTGAAGGCAGACAACATCTTGGAGTTTTTCCAACATATCAATAAACCCCACAAGAGGTTGCCTCAGTAATGTTTCTACAAATACCCTTTGGCACATCTTTGGACATGTGACTATTAACAAACTTGATCTCAGCTAAACAGCAGCCTTATATAAAAACACATGGTCTCAGAATTTACATAATCCATCCGTTCAAGACCCTATACGTTGCACTAACCAAACACCAACTTTAATCACCGACCTAAGCAGTTTGTTTAACTAATAGTCTAACTCCTATACCACATACCAAAATGGCGGGAAGAAAGTAACAGACTCACAAAACCAATGTTTTGTAAGTACTTTGAACACAAATGAAGAAACCCAGATAAAAATACCTCAATGTTTATTCCCCATAAATTGCAAAACCAATTTTACAAAACGAATAAACACAATGAACAATTGTGACTGATATTATCAAACGAAACGCAAAGCTTGGAGTGGTGAAAATCGGATAGAGAGCGAACAGCGTAACGAGTCTAAACAAGCAACGGATTGAGCTTTAGAAAGCCGTTGCGCGTTAGTAACGAACAAGCAAGGGATTGAGCTGCCAACGCGCAAAAGCCGTTGATTCCTAGGAGAAGAGAAGCTTGGAGTGCTACGACCTGCGGTGGCAAGTGGGCGGCTTTGGACGGCGATAGGCTGAGAAATAAACAAAAAAAATGAGTTTGTGTCAGGGAGAGAGAGAGAGAGAGAGAGAGAGACCGTAGTGGCGCTCTTGGTCGGTGGTGGGCGACGAGTGGACTGCTGTGGGCGACTTTGGGCAGCGGTGGGAGGAGAAATTAAAAAATAATAATAATAATAATAATAAAATAAAATCTGAAAGAGATCTGGAACGGCGGTGAGCGGTGGTCGGCAAAGTAAATGGTGGGGGACGGCGATTGGCAGTAGATTTTGGGTTGGGAGGGAGAGTTTGAAATATTTGGCCAAAATTTTCTGAAACCTATAGGGGGAATGGCGGCTACACGTGTTTTAGAAGCCTAGTGATTTTTTTTTTTCTTTTTAAAAAAAAGAAGTGACACGTGGGTAAGAAAGTCGGATGAAAGTTTTTTTTTTTTTTTTTTTTTTTTTGGGGGGGGGGGGGGGGAACCAGATAGACGAACTCGTTCGGCGGAAATGATTTGTGCAGGACGTTTTTCCGTCCCCCAACTTGCATTTTTAATTAAAAAATAATTTTTTAATCAAAAAGTTACATTTTGATAAAAAAAAATATATATATATATATATTTATATTTTTTCATGAAAATGGGCGGTTGGGGGACGGGAACTGTGAATCACGCCTCCTCATTCGGGCTGCGTGTTTTAGAAGTTGAACCTTTTTTTAAAAAAAAGAAAAGAAAAGAAGTACAGGAATAAAGGTTGCGATAAAGAGACTTCCAATAGTAGGGTATAAAATCTTAATTCTTCTAAAATTTAGGAAAAATATATATGTTAGTATTTTGGCCTCATTTTGTGTTTGGACAAAATCACTTAAGTGTAAAGATGTTGTAAACAGGGATTCCATTATTCAGAGTCTGCAAGTCAGAAGAATTCAAGTTCCCTGTCAACCGTCTGGATGATCGAGCCATCCCGTCAGGACACCCATCTATCCACTATTCCGTTTGGACGACGTGTCTACCGTCCGGACCTCCTAGATAGACCAGCATCATCCGTCCGGACGAAGTGTTCATTCCGTCCGGACCCCATATTGTATCGAGAAGTTTTTGTGCCAGCTTACATTCGTCCGGACGTTTCAACATCACGTCCGGACGCCTCCCAGTTTTCGATCAGTTTCTGATTTCTTTCCAAAGTTTCAAGAAATGGAAGATCAAGCAACCGTTCAGACGATGTGGTATCTCGTCCAGACGCGCATCTCCTTAAGGCAAGAAATAAATTAACTACTCTAAAGAGTTTCATTAATATTTTAGACAAAATGAACAACTTGTATAAAAAATGAAAAAATCTCAAGTAATGTATAGATTCAATATAAATAACAGACAACATTTAGGAAGGATTTAAGTAAATTCTTTGCAAAGAGTACAAAAATTAGGTAAAAGTTGTGACTTTATAAAGGTGGTTTTCTGCTCAGTGTCTTATTTTTATTACAAATTGCAATGAAGAAATCCCCCATAAGCCCACACACCGAAATAAAAGGCCTTCTCATAACTTAACAGCAAATTTCACACCAATAAAAAATTTTGGTAATCTAGAAATGCTGGCTTCACGAACTGCATACAGGTCATAATTAATATGCCTTATGACTTTGGCTGTAGCCTGTAGGCAACAGGGGGCAAGAAAAGATAGAGCATAGCTTTATGAACCTTAAAACTAATAAGAGACTTTATCTAAGATAGAACAGATTTAATTGGAAAATTTCCATGGAACATTTTTAATTTTTACAACTAGTGAAATGCTTATAGTAAAAAACCAACAAACCCTAAACAACCAGTTCCTTAATAGACTTCTTCCCCTTCCAAAATCAACTAAAAGCCTATGTTATAAAGAAATAGTCCAATGTCTGTAAAAGTCAACTAACAATTTAAAGGCATACAATGACCAAACTACAAGATCACTATACAGTAATACAAATTTTCACATTCTACTATCACAATTCCGACCCCCCAGTGTTTTTCCTGTGTCCTTCCGATCAAGAAGACCACAAGACTGTAAATGACATAGCCTTTAATATCTCAAGCACCATGCATTTGATTTTTCCCTACAATCCTTGTCTACAACCCTTCTGCTTGACTTCACCCCAACAGGGACACCATCAAGCACATCATACCAAAGTACAGAGCCTTATCCAAAAGGACTACATTCCCATCAAGCTTTCATCTATGGCAGTATAGTTTGATTAAATGTAAGATTTGAACTTTGCAAAGAATTTATCGTTCTGTTTGTGTTTAGGTTACATTTCCTTAAGTCCTTCATTCTCATATTGTTTCCAAATGCAATTAAGCATACGATGTTTACTTCTCCCACATCGTATACGCATTCAAAATTTACATTATTCGTTTTTTCTATAACTAAAATAGAAACAGTAAAAAAAAAAAAATAATAGTTTGAAAATATTGACATGTGATTAGTAAAAAGATTCCAATTTCTTGTTTTCTTTTCTTTCCCAAAGTTTCTCAGCCACCAAACAGATGTTAGAGGCACATATACACAGGATAAAAGGAAAGGGGCTACCTAGAGGTATGATTTTGTTTGCATATGTTATCGTACCTGAATTGCAGAGAGCAGAGTAGTAGTTTGATAGGAGTAGCAATCCGGAGAGAGAGATATCATAAAGTTAGTGAATATTATTTTCTTTTCTATCTAATTTTATTTTGGAAAAATTACACAAAAGTACACCTCTCAAACAACCATTCATTTTGCAAGTCCCTCTCTAACTAAAGAATGCGTCAATCTCTTTCCAAAAGTTCCAAGTTATCAAAAATTTGCAATGTATCACCAATAACAAAAATATTCTTAATTCAAAAAAATTCAAAAAACAAAAAAAGGTGGAAGAGCCACCATTGGACAAATGGGGGGGGGGGGGCTAAAACCATGGTTGGGGTTAGTTTGGCCAACCCCATTAGAGTGATTTGGTCATCCCTAAATATGACCAAACAACCATGTGGTGACCATATAGGGTGAAGAATTTTTTACACGACTCGTAAATCCGATATGAAATTAATTTGTTTGTATTCGGATTGCTACCAAATCGACTCGATAAATTATGCTGTATTAGCTAGTTTTATAGATTAGTTTTTGAGTTTATATTTGTGATTTCTCTTTTTAGTTTATCAAATAATGGGTCCAACGGCTGCTGAACCACCAGACGACCTCTTTTAGCTTTTTTTTAAAAAGAAATTATATATATATTATTTTTCTTATTTTCGAATTTATAGGAGTATTTTTGTCTTATTAAAACAACCTTAAGGTCATTTTTGTATTTTTGCAAGACAAAAGGGTTGGGGTACATTGCAAATTTTTTGTAGTTTTGGGAGGACATTTATGCAATCTCTAGTTCGGAATGACATTGCTAGGGCTGTAATCGAGCCGCGCGAGTATTGAATGTTTAAGCACTATTCATTTAATTTTATTTCAAACACAAACTGAGTTCAAGCTTATCACCAAACTATATATAAGTTACTCAAGCTAGCTTGGCTCATTTATTTTTTGAACGAACGAGCTTGTTCACGAGCTGTTCGGTTATCTTATTTATTCCTTATATAAAGTAAATATCATTATTATTATTTTCTCGTAAATTCATACTATTTATTGTTAAAATTGATTTTATAATTTGAGTCAATTAAACAAATTAACTTAAATTTTAAATAATTCAATCTCGAGTTTATACGTTTTATGGAACCGGATCCTCTCCAGCTTATTTGAACGGGAGAGGAGCCGGTTCCTTATATTTGAGGGGCATTTTTGTTATTTTAATTTGTTTGAACAAAAATGCCCCTCAAATACAAAGAATCGACTTCTCTCCAATTCATTTGAACTAGAAAATATCCAAATTTGTGTTTTATATTATGTATATAAATTCATTATATACACGGGCGCACATATTTATAATACATACACATAAATACACTCATGTCCACACATATTTATATCGAGATTTAGAATAACAATAACTCGTGCTATGCCTATTATATCATAATAACAATTCCTCTTTACTGAAGATATTATAATTACGAAATTAAAATAATACTATAAAAATGAAATTATACGAATCGAGTAGAGTCGAGTCGAGTTTATATGAGTATTGCTAATTTAATAATCAAGCCTAATTTTGTGTTCATGATTAGTCTATTTATTAAATAAACCAAATTCAAGTAGAGTTTATAATATCAGGTTGTCAAAAAAACTTATTTATTTACAACGACCCTAGACATTACAAACTAAATGTCAATTTGAAGGGAATATGAGATGTATAGAAAAGTGGGAATGTCAAGAACGCGGGCCTATATAGACCGCCGATTGTAGACCCGCATGAAGAACGCCTTTATAGACTGTACAGTAAAATAATTAAAATAATTATTTTTCATTTGTTTAAATTTTTTAGATAGATAATGATTTAACAATAACAACTTTGGGAAATGGTTAATCAGATTTGCGTTATCACTCCAAAGAGATTTGTCAGGTTGCAATAAGAACTCTCGATAATCACTTATAAAGTTCAATTTTCATTTCATTGATAAAAATGTAAAAAATCTGTTTTTTTCAAATAGCAAGAAATGCGGTATTTTTTTTTTAAAGCGCACAATTTTAAAGGTTAAATTTATAATTTTAAAGGTTAAACTGTGATTTAGCGAAACACTTAACAACGTAAGTTTTCAAATCGCACGTACATTTTAAAAATTGTTATTTTTAAATCACAAATTCAAACAGATTCTTAATAAAAAAAAAAAAAAACCAAAATAAGACTTAGTACTTACTAACACCTTTATAATTCACTCGCCGGAGGCCAAACACATGCAATTTCTTTTGAAATTTATTTAGTCTTTAAATTTCGTCTTCATCTAGAATAGGTGTAGTAATTTATATATATATATAAAAAAGCAAATATTTTGTTTTATCACAGAGACGCGCGCAGGCAGGCATAAGATATTACACTGACTTGGACAGGCGGCGGAGAAAAGTATATATAGTAAGCAAAACCGGACACACTCAAGTGGAGGATATATAGTGGTCAAAGACAGAGAAAGAAAGAGAACAGCAATTCCAAAGAGAGCGCGGGCGGCAGATCGAGGCGGCTCAGAAATTTTTAATTCACCCATGTTTGTTTACTTGCGCCCATCATGGTCATGGTCTTAAAGAGTTGGCCATGGTTGTTGGTTTCTTGCATATAAATGAGCTAGCTAGGCAGCATCCATCTTCAAGCTAACACATTCATTCATCCACCAGTACTACTCACCACCCCACAATATTACTTGGAGATCGATGGAGGCCTGGTTGATCATTCTCGTATCTCTCTCTGCATGTTTTTTCATAAAACTCCTCTCCAGTCTTCTCTTCTCCTCCAAAAAGAATGAATCAAAAGGCCACCTCTTCCCACCAGGACCCCCGCCTCTTCCCATCATAGGACACCTTCATTTACTTCCCAAATCAACCATTGAGCTTCGATCCCTCCTCTCTAACCTCTCCCAAAAGTATGGCCCTGTTCTCACCCTACTCGTCGGCTCTAAACCCCTTGTTTTCATCACCTCCTACCCCATCGCCCACAAAGCCCTTGTTAAAAACAGTGCCATCTTTGCAAATCGTCCACCAGTTGTCCCTGTCAGCTATGTTCTCAGTAACAAGCACAAAGATATTGGGGGATCCCCCTATGGCGTTACTTGGCGTGTCCTTCGTCGTAACCTCGTGTCTGAAGCTCTCCACCCTGCTGGGTTGAAATCTTACTCTTTCGCCCGCAAGCGATCCATGGAAACAATGATTAATAGCTTCAAGCAGCAATCTTCCAAGCAAGAGGGCGAGGCCGGCGCCGTACGTCTCTTTGAGCATCTCCACCAAGCCGTGTTTTCCTTGTTCATTCTCATGACTTACGGAGACATCGGCGAGGATGCAATTCGAGAAGTCGAACACATACAATATACATTTCTTGTCAGTTACGCTAAGTTCAGCGTTTTCGCTAACTGGCCGAGATTGGGGAAGCTTGTGTATAGAAAGCGTTGGCAAAAGTACACAGAATTTTTAAGGCGTCAATACGACATCCTTATGCCTCATATTAGAGCCCGACAGAAGTTGAAGCAAGAGAAGAAGGCCGGCAAAGAGGTAGTCGACTTGGTAACATACACAGATACCTTACTGGATCTGGAAATTTCCGAGGGGGCCGGAAAGCTTGAGGAGGCCGATGTACTGAGTTTGAGCTCGGAATTTATCAACGCAGGCGCTGACACAACCGCAACGATGTTCCAGTGGGTCATGGCATATTTAGTAAAGTATCCACGTGTTCAAGCCAAGCTTTTTGCTGAAATCAGTCGAGTTGTGGAACAAGGAGCGGAAGAGGTTAAGGAGGAGGATTTGCAAAGAATTCCATATTTGAAAGCGGTGATCCTAGAATGTCTCAGAATTCACCCTCCAAATACCTCCTTGGTTCCACACACAAACACAGAAGATATGGAAATAAGTGGGTACAATATCCCAAAAAATACAACGGTGCTCATCGGGACTGCAATAATAGGGCGGGATCCAACAGTGTGGGAGAATCCAATGGAGTTTAGGCCTGAAAGGATGATGACTAGTACTAGTAATGATAATGGTACCGGTGGAGAAGAAGTGGGTGATGTGACGTCGTTTAAGATGTTGCCATTCGGTGCTGGAAGGAGGATGTGTCCCGGTTACAAATATGGGTCGCTAATTCTTGAGTACTTTGTTGCAAATTTGGTATGGAATTTCGAGTGGAAGGCAGTGGATGATGTTGATCTCTCGGAGAAGGAGGAGTTCTTGGTTGTTATGAAGAATCCAGTGCGGGCCCAGGTTATCCCAAGAAGAGTCAAATAGATGATCATAGTACATAGTTTTCAATGCATGATGAATAAAGACGACCACCTTATCGATTCATCATAGTTTCATAGATGACAATGACATGCTACGTATGTACGCAAGTTGTTTGATTTAATTTACCAATCTTTCATTGGATTGTATTACTTCTTTGTCAACAATTGGATTGTATTACAATAAAGGATCAATTGACTCACCAACATTATGCTTGTAGGATGAGTCAGTACTTGATCATGAGATATCTAGATCGAGTTGTACATGTTTTCTATAAAATTGCCAATGTTGAATTTTCCATGGAGATATTTTTTGTAGTCGGTTTCTACAAATTTTCCGTACTCTTTTAGTGGTGTTGTACATAAATATATATATATACGCACGCAGTTTCTGAGGAGGGATGACTACTCTACTATCCATTGACCAAAAAAATTCCATGACAACATTCCAAGAGTCGTACTGTTTTGAACAACATGAAAAGCAGCTTCTATGACCAACGCCTTCGTAGAGAAGAAGTTTATGGCCCGAATTAATTAGGTGTTCATTCTTTTGAAATCAGAATTTAATTATTATTTAATTTGGTGTGCAAATTATGTATTTGTATTTGTAAAATGTTAACAACAACTTGCACGAAGCGTGCACTAAATCCAAATAAATTATAAGTTTTCCCAAATGATGTTACCAACAACATCAAAATGCATTCACATTAATGGAACAAGTATTATACAATTAGTGCCATCCAATCCCATGACATGCCTATCAACCCATGATGCCCAAGTCATCAGAGTTGATCTGAAAGCCGTTGAAACAACAAGCCGGGGATGAACTTGGCCCCCTTCCTGCTAGTAATTGTCCTGTTATAAGACTAGGCAGATGTTACAAACAATAATATATAGAACATGAAAAACCAACATCCTATACATTACACATGCAAATGTATTGCTTCATTGTTCAATAATTTTGAAAAGAACCATTACCACTTACCATATAACTTAGAAACTAAATTGGTCTAAATTAGAGAAACAAATAGTTTAAGGTGAAGGCAGACAACATCTTGACCCTACAAGAGGTTGCCTCAGTAAGGTTTCTACAAATACCCTTTGGCACATCTTTGGACATGTAACTATTAACAAACTTGATCTCAGCTAAACAGCAGCCTTACATCAAAACACATGGTCTCAGAATTTACATAATCCATCCGTTCAAGACCCTATAAGTTGCACTAACCAAACACCAACTTTAATCACCGGCCTAAACAGTTTGTTTAACTAATAGTCTAACTCCTATACCATATACCAAAATGGCGGGAAAGAAAGTAACAGACTCACAAAACCAATGTTTTGTAAGTACTTTGAACACAAATGAAACCCAGATAAAAATACCTCAATGTTTATTCCCCATAAATTGCAAAACCAATTTTACGAAACGAATAAACACAATGAACAATTGCGACTGATATTATCAAACGAAACGCAAAGCTTGGAGTGGTGAAAATCGGATAGAGAGAGAGAGAGGTACTGACCGTAGAGAGATTCGGGAGCGGCAGTGGCACTCTTGGTCAGCGGTGAGTGGCTACGACCTGCTGTGGCAACTGGGCGGCTTTGGACGGCGATGGGCTGAGAAATAAACAAAAAAATGAGTTTGTGTCGGGGGGAGAGAGAGAGAGAGAAAGAGAGTGACCGTAGTGGCGCTCTTGGTCAACGGTGGGCGACAAGCGGACCGCTGTGGGCGGAGAAATTAAAAAATAAAAAAAGTTGGAGAGAGATTTGGAACGGCGGTGAGCGGTGGTCGGCTACTGTCCGGGCGGGGGTCGGCTAGTCTCCGGCCGGCTTTGCCGGTAAGTGGTGGGGGACGGCGGTTGGCGGTGAATTTTGGGTTGGGAGGGAGAGTTTAAAATATGAGAAATGCTAAAAAACATCCCTTCATCCCCCCTTCATTCCCCCCTTTTCATTAAATAAATTGATTTTAATGAAAAAGTAGTCTCTGATGTGACATCAGAGACTACTTTTTCATTAAAATCAATTTGTTTAATGAAAATAGAGGATGAGAGGGGGATGAGGGGTGCATGTGTAGCACCCCTCTTTTTTTTTAATAAAAAAAAAAAAAAAAAGGTGACACGTGGGCAAGAAAGTCGGATGAAAGTCTTATTAGGGGGGGGGGGGGAACCAGATAGACGAACTCGTTCGGAGGAAATGATTTGTGGGGGACGTTTTTCCGTCCCCCAACTAGCATTTTTAATTAAAAAATAATTTTTTAATCAAAAAGTAACTTCTCATATGATATCATAAGTTACTTTTTGATAATATATATATATATATATATTCATGAAAATGGGCGGTTGGGGGACGGGAAATGAATCACGCCTCCTCATTCGGGCTGCGTGTATTAGAAGCTGAACCTTTTTTTAAAGAGTAATGCTACACATCATCCCTTTGTCCTCCCAAAATTGATGTGGCTCTTAAAATCACCATTGGATCAAAATCCAAGAGTGATATATCAAAAATTCAATGGTGATTTTAAGAGTCACATCAATTTTGGGAGGACAAAAGGAAGACAAGGGGATAATGTGTAGCATTACTCTTTTTTTTTTTAAAAAAAAAAAAAAGAAGAAAAAGCAAAGAAGTACAGGAATAAAGGCTGCGACAGAGAGACTTCCAATAGTAGTCATACCCAACTAAGGTTGTACTCATCGACTTCAGATTTAAGGGAGTGGCCGTTTGGATTTTTGCGATTTTAAAATATGTAATTTTAAAAAAATAATTTCTAAAAATACAATTAAGTATTTAACAAAATCGTAGTTTGATATTTAAAATCACAAATTAACCTTTAAAATTATGCATTTTTAAAATGGCAAATGGTATCCAACGTTGACCGAAAACTCTTTCGACTGTATTCATAATTGTTGTCATTGAAATGTGATCCATACCCATTAGATTGATTAATTACACCAGGGAGGACAGGCACTGTATTGAAAAGAAGCTTTTTTAGAATCTACACATTTCAATTTTTTGGTATAGGAGGAGGAGAAGGAAATAAGGAATTAGAAAGAAGATAAAAACACGTAACCTTGAGGAGCATTATCTTGGTAAGCTAAAAACCTCAATGGTTCTGGTAACCTCGTGGAGTGCTGAGAAATCTCCATATTGTTAATTGGAACAGGGTGAGACCTTGGTCTATGAGATGGGTTTGATGCGGGCGTCGTTGACATCAGAGGTGAGGGCTTGTCTTGCCCAGATATCTGTTCACCAAGGATCAAATGTCATAATCAAGAGCATCAGTTAAGCTTGAGCCTGACTTTCACACCCACATAATTTAGTATCTTTCGAACTTTTTTTGTAATAAGCCCCAATTTGTCTATATAATGATGAAAATGCTAGTCTACTGCCAATCACTGTGAGAAGAGCACGAATCAAACTAGTGATCCCTTAATCTGACTGGGTTAACTGAGGCAGGAGTCTCCATTACATCGTTACTCATTCACTAACTGGAAACAGGCTGGGATAAATTACAAGGGAAAAAATCCCATCCCATAAAAGAGTTTGGGAGCATACGAAATTAAATAAAATTGATATATAATGATATAAATCCTAGACGAATAAAACTATTTGGCAGAAAATGACACTAAACTAGTTACAGCAAGTGCAAGCCATAGGCAACAGGCACATACTGCAAATTTCAGCGTTCGATTGTAGAGAGACACAAGACCAGAGAAAAGCCTGACAGCATAGCCCGCAATCTCTTCAGTTTCATATTCTGCAAAGGCAAAACCTTTGGGTTTATCTGTTTCCCTGTCTCGAGGGATGTACAAGTCTACCACCCGCCCTGCTTGAATCAAAATATCATACAAGACCCTATCACTCACCCTCTCATCCAGATTACCTGCGTAAGATTGAAAAAGAACAAGTCAGAAAAAACTCTGCCCATGAATAACTATTAAGAAAACAGGCAAAAGAAGCCACATGCCAGTACAACAAATTGTACCAAATACATTTGTTTCAATTTAATAAAAGTATCAGAAAAATGCATAGACAAAGAAGAAAAAAAAAACGAAACCTACTCAAATAGAGATCAGTTGTCACTCTATCTCACACGCACGGAGTATAATTCTAGACGGAATTGCATCTCCAGGATCAAATTGTTTAAATGAAAAGAGAAAATTTGGGACCCGGATAAACAACAAGCCCTCCACCAAAAGAAGCCTAATTCACAACTATTACAGGCTCCATTCCAGCGCAAACCCACCCCAAAATCATATTCTATTTCACAATTTACTCTTCAAATTTTTATTTTTATTTTTATTTTTATTTTCCAAATAAAATTACAGTACCTCGAATTTCATCAAAAACATTTTACATAATTTTTTTCCTCGAAAAATCAAATTTCCCGGGAAAATTGTTTTTCCACGTTTTTGAAAATATTCGCTGAAGAAAAAAAAAATCTTTTAATGTTAAAGTATTTCTTATTTTCTTTAATGTTAAAGTATTTCTGACTTTCCGGGAAAATCTTTTCCTTCAGAAGCAAAGATAGCGAAAAGGAAATCAAAATCGAAGAAGGTGATAGGAATTGTCTCGAACTTACCTACGTAGACGCTGCAACCTGAGCTTCCTGACATGGTTGGAATACTTGAATTTGGAACGTAATGCGAAACCCTAGGTTAAAACGACGCCGTACAACGATGAGATCACTTTCTTTTATCTACTTGCGAAACCCATGCTTTGTGGAACCAATTAGAATCCAGTGCAAGCTAGCATGAAACCAGTGTGTTTGTAGCCAGTGTGTTCATGCACACTGCGAGCACCATATACATTTTCAATGAACCCGGTCAAGAACAAAACCAGATCAAATGTATTATGGGTTCAGCTAAAAACTTAATACCCAAATCATTTACCATGAAAAAACAAACCCACAAGCCGAAGGCAGGAAAAAGCCCACCTGGGTTTTGCGTCGCCCGTTTGGGTCTGGGTTTGAAGTGCCAAACAGTAGTCCGGCTATGGAGAGAGAGATCCGGCTATGGAGAGAGAGACCCGGCGATGGAGAGAGAGAGAGATCCGGTTATAGAGAGAGAGAGAGACCCGGCCATGGAGAGAGAGAGAGAGAGAGGTATCTTGGTCGGCGGTGGGCCGCTGCTCTCCGGGCGGCTTTGGCGGTGGGCGGTGGGCGGAGGATTTTGGCATAGAGAGATTTTGAAAATTTTGGGGAAAAAAGTAGAAAAAGTGGAGGAGAGATCGGGCTGTGTTTTAGAAGCTGAACTGTTTTTTTTTTTTTTTTTTTAAGTGCCACGTGGGCACGAAAGTCGGTTGATAGTGGGATGAGACTCATAAGAGGGAGCCGGATAGACGAACTACAGGAATAAAGGCTGCGACAGATAGACTTCCGATGCCCGACTAAGGTTGTAGTCACCGTCTTCGGATTTAAGGGAAGGGAATAATGGCCGCTTGAATTTTTACGATTTTAAAATATGTGATTTAAAAAATTAAGTTTTAAAAATATAGTTAAGTATTTAGTAAAATTGTAGTTTGATTTTTAAAATCATAAGTTAGTTTTTAAAATTATGCATTTTTAAAAAATTACTATTTTGCCTACGATTTAAAAAAAAAAAGTTTTTTTTATTTTTAAAAACGTAATTCTCAAATAATTTATTTTCTGTAATTTGATTTAAAATCGTATTTTTTACCTACGATATTGCAATTCCAAACGCACCCTTAGTTGTTGACATGGCCATCACCGTGCCTATAAGTCTTTAATTTTTTTTTCTTTAATTATTATTATATGAGAGTAATAATAATAAAATAAAAGTGTGGATTTTAACCTTACACTTTTAATTAAGATATGAATCCAAATCTAGTGTTTAGGGTATAAAAATTAATTACTTATTTTTTTTGTCTTTTTGCTTGCCTTGAGGGTACATTGACAAAAAAATAAGTAATTAATTTTTATTTAAAAAAAAAAAAACGAAGTTTTTTAATTTCTTGAAAAAAACAATTTTTTTTAAAAAAAAAAATGAAAAACTGAAGTTTACCCAAGAAAACTGAACTCTATTTTAATAAGTGAGCCAAACACGTGGCATTGGCCAAATTGAAAGTTTTTTAGGGACATTGTCAATTGGGTAATAGTTTGAAGGGGGTACATGAACTTTACCCAAGAATATTGAGAAAGAAATGATGAACTATAAAATGAGTGATATAAGACCATTACACATTTACACTATTTTCTTAATATTGAAATATCTCAAGATGAAGAAGGGTTAGCATTTCACAAAAAATGTTCGCTGAAAAAATTCTGAAAATAGTTCAAAATGATTGGTTGCAAATTGCAATTCAATAGTAAACCCCTAGTTGTTAATGAGAAGCTAATGAAAGAAGATGGAGGGAAAGAGGTAAATGCAACTCTATATTAAAGTTTGGTTCGAAGCTTGCGATATGTACTCATCCTATGGGTGGCCGACCACCCGTGTCAAGGAAAAAAAAGAGCTTTTTTAGGACATGCTATTCCATTTTTAAAGGAATATTTATTTCTATACCCTTTATATCATTTGACCATCTTAATTCATTCTTGTGTAAAAAATTTCATTTTGAGTTATGCCCCGTTTGTTTCGACGTAAAATGATTTCTGAAATTGATTTCGGCATTTTACGATGTTTGGTCAGGGCGAAAATAATGGTCAACGAAAATTATTTTCGATTTGACCATAAAAACTTCTTTAATTTTTGAAAAACGAAAATCGTTTTCCGAAATTAAACTCTTGGTCCTTGCACGCATATTTGATATCCGATTGCCGGAATCCAATAATGGTCGGTTGTCGGAATCCAGGCGACCTCGGAATCCGGCGACATTCGGCCACCAGAATACTAACGGCGCCGGAATTCGGCAACATCCGATCACCGTCGCCGAATGTCGGCTAACCAAATTCAGGTTGAAACTAGCCAGAATCCGGCCGGATCTGACCGAATCCGGCAATTGATCCAGTCGGATCTAGCCAAAATGGCCAGAATCCGACCAAACATGCTTGTTGGAATCCGGCAACAGCGACCGGACGTTGCCGGATACTGGCTACAATCGCATTTTCGTCTTTCGTAATGTTTTCATGCGCACCAAACGCCGAAAAATATTTTCGAGAAATTCATTTTTTCTGAAAAAGATTTCATCGACGGAAACCATTTTACGTCGAAACAAACAGAGTATTATTTGCAATTTGATATCCAAGACAAAATTCTCAAGCTTTTGACCTCGAACAGCTATAAAGAGCAAACAAAAAAGGAGTATATTCTCTATACAAGTAATTAAAAGCATCAAAAGATTGGCAATTTCATAAATAATGTTGGATGTAGTTTTACTAGGCTGTAAACAAGATTCAAGACTTGAATTGTATCATATAGTCCTTAAATCATTAAGTCACTACAAAAAAAAAAGCAAATTCTGGACGGTTTAAAACCGTCCAGAAATGCAAAAAAACCGTCTGGAATTGATTCCAGACGGTTTTTTATGGACGGTTTAAAACCGTCTAGGATATAGCGTCGGTAAATCAATTTCTGGACGGTTTGGACAAAACCGTCCGGAATTCTAGACGGTTTCACAAAACCGTCCAGATTTGCTCCTTTTTTTTTTTTTTTTTTTTTTTTTTTTTTTTTCTTTTCTGCTTTCAGTTCCCGTTTTCTTTATATTAATATAATTAATTAATTAATTATGTAATAAAAAAGTAAACAAGGCGTCAAAAGACTCAAAACAACGAATCAAAACAACAAATCCGGCCGACGCCTCGAGCTTGCTAGGGTTTGAGCGGGACCGCTCGATCTGCCGATCTGGTGGGATACGCGCCGAGGAAGGGAGGGTAGATCCAGTCGTTGGCGTTGTTGGGGTAGGGCCAGGAGGGGCCGTCGCCGTCGATGAAGAAGACGCAGAGGTCGAACGACCTTGGAGGGGTGGGAGTTGGGGAGGGTGGAGATGCGGCGGACGGCCGGGAAGAGTGGGCTAGGGAACTGCGGCGGACGACCGGGAAGAGTGGGCTAGGGAACTGCGGCGTGGACCGCGGGCCGTGTAGCCGGTGGATCCGAATCGAGGGACAGAGCCGTCACCGTCGATCTCTCCCTCAACTCCCAATCAGGTCGATCTCACTCTCACCCTGAAATGTTACTGCAGATCCGTGAGCATCGATGATGGCCGGTGAGCATCGATGATGGCCGGTTGTGAAGTTTCGGGGCAGCTGGGTTTATAATATCTATGTACAATTTTGTTTTGGTTGTCAAATGAAATGGATGGTTGTGATTTTGGCTGGTAACAAAATCAAACGGATGTGGTGAAGTTTGGGAGTTACATGCGGATCGATGACATGGGTGAGGAAAAAAATTTCCAGACGGTTTCATTTGAAACCGTCTGGAATTGAAATGTTATCTCTAAAAATAATATTTATAAACGGTTTGGATGAAACCGTCTATAAATTTCTAGACGGTTTCATCCAAAACCGTCTGGAAATTTTAATTTCCAGACGGTTTAGTTCAAACCGTCTGGAATTTTATGGACGGTTTAATCAAACCGTCCATAAAATTTTTTTTGCAGACGGTTTCAAAAAAACCGTCTGCAAATTTTTTTTTCTAGACGGTTTTTAAAACCGTTTAGAATAAAACCGTCTATAAATGCCTTTTTTTTTGTAGTGAGTAACGGTGGAGAAGAAAATTGTGGCAGTCATTGCTGAAATCACCAGCAGTATTAGAGTACAACCTTAAAGTTCCAGATTGTGTTTGACAATAAGAATCTAATCATATATCACGATCATATGTAGTGACACACCTTCTGCCCAAGTAGCCTATATATGTACTTTCTGAGAAGCATACTTGGCAGAAAGTTCATAAGCAAATGTTATGAGAAGTTTTTCTTTCATCCTGAAGCAAAATGAATCATGATATTAGGTTAATTAAGCCAAAAACACATGGGCAAAACCCAAAAAGCATGTGATAAATGCTAACATAGAACAGTAATATGCAGCATATGCAATTAAAGTATAAAAACAGTACGTTTCCAAGTTTTGCAAATAGCAACGTGAATGTAATCAATAGTACTAAACAAAGCCTCACTACGGTTTCTAATTTTCAATTTGCTTCGCTGGATGAATCTGGCAGAAAATCTCACATGTCTATCAATTGGTGCAACCTCTAAAGTTTTCATCAATGTGTTCATTTTTCATCTTGCAGTTACATATTTCGGCATCTGATTTCCCTGAAGTTTTGGACAATTAATATTGACGTCTTGGGGTATCATCACTCTGCAAGCAAGCCCCAGTTAAAACCTTGAACAAGCCCAGATCGAATGTGTAGAACATATCTATTTACATGCTGCATGCCCTTTGTCTAAGTAATTAGAGAACAGTTATCAAGAAACAAGATACAGTAATATGTTCATCTGCTAACCATCCACATCATTCTCAATTTAACTGTATACAAATCTACTACACAAGCGTAAGCATAGATATCTCCTTTACCTTGAGAAGATACACATCCAAGCCAAGGACAAACTGACTGAAAGCAACCGCACATCAACAACAGTAGCTTCAATTGTAATACGTCCTATGAAAAGTCTCCTTCCTCATTTAGCAGCTAGCCGAACCCATAAATTCTTACTGCCATCTCATGGAATTAGTGGTGGAAAGGAACAAACATATTTCAAAAAAATACAACAACCTGTTAGAATCAACAGCCAAATTACAAAGTATTCTGTCTATATGTCTAGTTGCCGACCTCTATTTTGGAAGAATTCAAAGAAATATGCAATATTTATTTGGATTCAACAGGGCAAAAACTTATATAAATACTATTTTATTTTTTTTTGGATGAATACTATTGATCTCATTTTTCTGACTGAGGAGACAAGAGAGATAACATATCCATCATCTGTAGATAGGACATGCCCAATTATCCAAATATACAGCCAGTCTATTGCTGTCCTTTTTTCCTTTACAAATTTAAATCGCAAGACAATGGGAATAGAAAGCTGTAAAACCAAAGATTCGGAGCACACAACAGTAGTTACCATCAAGAGGGTAATCCACAAAAAGAAAAGAATTCACTTAAGCTAGGAGAAAAAGTGCTTGCCTTCGAGGCTGCAACTTTAACCTCAAGTGTCCTTCCATTAAGGGTATGTTGAGCCACAGCATGATATCAGATAATTTAATTAGAAAGAAAGGTCCAGTAACTCACGAAGTCCACCTTGATTAAATTTACTCATGTAGAAAGCTCAACACCTCGGAATCTTCTGAATAGCTAAACATGACCTAGCCAAATCCACGAGAATGTCTTGTTGTTGGATCCTACAACCATAGCAGAAACCAATTTGTCATTCAACCATCCAATATACAGTTAATTTGAAGCATATATAGTTGAAAGACAATGAATCTATACCATGTAATGCATAATAGCATTAACACTTTTTAAACCAATGAATGTAAAATATTAGTTCCCTGTTTAGCAAGGCAGAAATTTAGGTGAACATCAACCAATAATCCCCATTTGTATGGAAGAATTTCACCAAAACTGTGCAACTGTAACTTCTGGCAGGCTAGGAGGGTAAAATATTATAGACAGTTAAGGCTCATTCTACCAAACATTGAGAGAAGCAACTGTAAGGAAAAGTCTTGCATGAGCAGGGGACAGATACTGACAACAGGAACCACATATCAAAGTATCCTTAAGCAACATATCCGAAACAGACAGAAATGCACAAATGAATTTCTCACCAATACCTTCGTCACCATTACATTCCCTGATTCACCAAACCAACTCTGGTATTGTGACACTCCAAAAAGTTAGTCCATCATCGAAAATATGAATTGTCCACATTGTGTGGGTGAATTAAAGTGGTCATAGGTGCTAAGTCCTACAATAGTTCCTTATTATGTGAGACCAGGCTTTATAAGTGATTCTAGCAAGTTCCAATTATAACTTGATTAGTCATTTTGAAATGATAGCGCAGATGTGGCTAACACTTTTAATAGGTCATTACAAATGGTATCGCAGCAAGGTTAGTAACACTATGTAACACTGGAGCACTATACAGTAATACAAATTTTCACATTCTACTATCACAATTCCGACCCCCCAGTGTTTTTCCTGTGTCCTTCCGATCAAGAAGACCACAAGACTGTAAATGACATAGCCTTTAATATCTCAAGCACCATGCATTTGATTTTTTCCCTTCAATCCTTGTCTACAACCCTTCTGCTTGACTTCACCCCAACAGGGACACCATCAAGCACATCATACCAAAGTACAGAGCCTTATCCAAAAGGACTACATTCCCATCAAGCTTTCATCTATGGCAGTATATTTTGATTAAATGTAAGATTTGAACCCCACATTTCCTTTGCAAAGAATTTATCGTTCTGTTTGTGTTTAGGTTACATTTCCTTAAGTCCTTCATTCTCATATTGTTCCCAAACGCAATTAAGCGTACGATGTTTGCTTCTCCCACATCATATACGCATTCAAAATTTACTTTATTCGTTTTTTCTATAAATAAAATAGAAACAGTAAAAAAAAAAATATATAGTTTGAAAATATTGACATGTGATTAGTAAATATTCCAATTTCTTGTTTTCTTTTCTTTCCCAAAGTTTCTCAGCCACCAAACAGATGTTAGAGGCACATACACACAGGATAAAAGGAAAAGGGGCTACCTAGAGGTATGATTTAGTTTGCATATGTTATCGCACCTGAATTGCAGAGAGCAGAGTAGTAGTTTGATAGGAGTAGGCCGAGTAGCAATCCGGAGAAAGAGATATCATAAAGTTAGTGAATATTATTTTCTTTTCTATCTAATTTTATTTTGGAAAAATTACACAAAAATACACCTCTCAAACTACCATTCAATTTGCAAGTCCCTCTCTAACTAAAGAACGCGTCAATCTCCCTCCAAAGTTCCAAGCTATCAAAAATTTGCAATGTATCACCAATAACAAGAATATTCTTAATTAAAAAAAAATTAAAAAAGAAAAGTGGAAGAGCCACCCCTTTGACAAATGGGGTTGGCTAAAACCTTGGTCAGGGGAGGTTTGGCCACCCCCATGAGAGTGATTCAGCTGGCCCTAAATATGACCGAACAACCATATGGTGACCATATTAGGGCAAAGAATTGTTGACCCGACTAGTAAATCCGATATGAAATTAATCGGTTTGAGTTCAAATTACTACCAAATCGACTTGATAAATGGGTCTATTCCGGGTCAACTATGCTTTATCTCGGAGTGACCCATTTATTTTAAAATCAGATTTTTTTAAAAAAAAATAAAATAAAACCCTAAAGCTAAGACTCTCTCCTATAGTCCTATGCTCAAGGAACACACTGAGTTTAGAAGAAATTCCTCGAAAACAATTTAGAAAAAAATTACGTCCATTAAAAAATAGGTGCTAATAAGGAGGCCGTAGCGAATGTATAGGATTTATTGCAAGCAATATTTATGCATAAATTGTCCAAGTATTGTAGAAAATATAATAAGATAAATATATTAACTATTGTGGACGGTGGTTTTTTAGAAAATCAGTCATTAATTTTTTTTTTTTTACAAGATCTTATTGATACAAATGCTGATATTTATTGTCACGTTATTCTAATAATAGGACAGTTGTATATTGTAATATTTATTCTAACCGATAATACTATATATTATACAAAATGGTGGCCTACAATATCTATGATATTCCCCTAATACTCTAAATTTTTTTCTCAAAAGGTGCATGGAAGCTTGAAGCTAACTTAAGCTTGGAAGTCACAAAAATAGTTGAAAAAGAGGGTCGCCAGACATGCAATACACAGAGCGGAGCATGAGATAGAACCCATGTTAAAGCAGAAGACACAGCGCAAGATAGAGTAGCTAGATCGAGTTCAAAAGTTGGAGACTTGGATTAAGCTGCAGTATATATGCATGAGTACTTTATATATGGTGATTTTATTATCTTTGTTATTACATTGGACTTGAATTATGCTGTATTAGCTAGTTTTATAGATTAGTTTTTGAGTATATATCTGAAATTTTTCTTTTTAGTTTATCGAATAATGGGTCAAACGGCTGCTGAACCACCCGACGGCCTCTTTTACCTTTTTTTTTTAAATATATATATAGTTTTTAGTTTTAAATTTTTTTTATTTTTCTTATTTTCGAATTTATAGAAGTATTTTTGTCTTATTAAAAAAATGTTAAGGTCATTTTTGTATTTTTGCAAGACAAAAGGGCCAGGGTACATTGCAAATTTTTTGTAGTTTTGGGAGGACATTAATGCAATCACTAGTTCGGAATGACATTGCTAGGGCTGTAATCGAGCCGTGCGAGTATTGAATGTTTAAGCACTATTCATTTAATTTTATTTCAAACACAAACTAAGCTCAAGCTTATCATCAAACTATATATAAGTCACTCAAGCTAGCTTGGCTCATTTATTTTTTGAGCGAATTCGAGCTTGTTCACGAGCCACTCAGTTATCTTATTTATTCCTTATATAAAATAAATATCATTATTTTTTTTTTCTCGTAAATTCATACTATTTATTGTTAAAATCGATTTTATAATTTGAGTTAATTAAACAAATTAACTTGAATTTTAAATATTTCAATCTCGAGTCTATACGTTTTATGGAACCGGATCCTCTCCAGCTTATTTGAACTTGACAGGAGCTAGTTCTTTATATTTGAGAGGCATTTTTGTTATTTTAATTTTTTTGGACGAAAATGCTCCTCAAATACAAGGAATTGACTTCTCTCCAATTCATTTGAACTGGAAAGAATCCGAATTCATGTTTTATAGTATGTATATAAATTCATTATATACACGCGCGCACACATATTTATAATATATATACATAAATACACCCATGCATGTACACACAAACACACATATATATTTATATCGTGACTCAAAATAACAATAACTCATGCTATGCTTATTATATCAGAATAACATTTCCTCTTTACCAAAGATATTATAATTACGAAATTAAAATAATACTATAAAAAAAATGAAATTATACGAGTTGAGTAAAGTCGAGTCGAGTTTATACGAGTATTGCTAATTTAATAATCAAGCTTAATTTTGTGTTCACGATTAGCTCATTGAGTCGAGTTTATAATAAACGGGTTGTCGATCAAACTTATTTATTTACAACCCTAGACATTACAAATTAAACTAAATGTTAATTTGAAGGGAATACAAGATATATATATATATAGAGTTGTTTTCTAGCTAGAAAAGTGGGAATGTTGAATTTTCCGTGGAGATATTGGGCTTGTTTGGCAAAGAACAGAACAAAACACAGTAGTGGGTTGTTAGTTTTGGAATTAATAAAAAGTGATGATGTGCTATAAAATAAAAAGAATTTGTATAAAAAAATGAAAAAGTTTTGTATTGTAGTGAATTTTTTTATTTGAATAATAATAAAAAATTATTAATGTGACATAAAAAATAAAAAAAGTGAGAATATTTTAATGTTGATTATTATTAAAAAATATAAAAATAAAATAAAAAATATGTGAATAGTAACCAGCACTATCCTGTAATGTACAAGAGCTTAACAAACAAGCCCATATTTTGTAGTACGTTGTTTTATATATGCAGAAGAGATGAAGGAAGTTTCTGCAAACAGATAACATTTCAAGGGTCGTGTTTTGAAAAGCATCTTCTATAAACAGATAATATATGAAGAAGTAGGGCCGGCTCATATGTATAGGCAAATTAGGCAATTGCTTAATGCCCCCAATTAAATAAGGCCCCAAATAGTAATAATATAATTGAATTTCCTTTTATAAAAAAAATTAAAGCGTCAATTATGATAAGAAAGTTAGTCAATGCTCCTTAATTAAGGCCCCAATTATGGTAAAAAAATAATACTATGGCAAAAATCTCACGGGGCCGGCTCATATGTATAGGCAAATTAGGCAATCGCCTAAGGCCCCAAATAGTAATAATATAATTGAATTTCTTTTTATAAAAAAAATTAAAGCCTCAATTATGATAAGAAAGGTAGTCAATGCTCCTTAATTAAGGCCCCAATTATAGTAAAAAATAATACTATGGCAAAAATGTTAGTCAATCATCTTTAATTAAGGCTCCAATTATGGTAAAAAATAATATTATGACAAAAAAGTTAGTCAGTGCTCTTTAATTAAGACATCAATTACTTAAAAAATAAATACAAAAAATTGAATTTCAAGATATTAAGGAGGAAAATAAAGAAAAATGGAATGTAACATTAATTGTTACCCTAAAACAATTACTAAACTCATAATTTTACATGAACTTAAAAGTTAGACTAAGTTGTCCATTAGAATAATTTTTAGAATGAAGTAAATTAAATTATAGATAAAAATAATTATATGTAACTCAACATAAAATATGACATCTATTGAAATTAAATGTCGTCTAACAAAAATAAATTTTACAAGTCATTCGGAAAAAATTAAATATTTAAATATAAAAAAGGTTCCACCTAAATTTTTTACCTTAGGCCTCAAAATCCATTGAGCCGCCCTGTGAAGAACACCTATATAGACCCGCTACTGAACACCAATTGTAGACTGTAATAGTGTAAATATACTATTACAGTCTACAGTCAATTTCGATTGTAGGCCAGCATGAAGAACGCCTTTATAGACCCGCTATCCAACACCGATTGTAGACTGTAATATCAACACCGATGGTAGACTGTAATATTATATATATATATATATATATATATATGATGATGATGCAAATTCAAATATACAAGTACGGTAAAATAATTAAATTAATTATTTTTCATTTGTTTAAATTTTTTAGATAAATAATGATTTAACAATAACGACATTAGGAAATAGCTAATCACATTTACATTATCACTCCAAAAAAATTTATCGAATTGCAATAAGAACTCCTGATAATCACTTATAAAGTTTAATTGTGATTTCGTAAACAAAAATACATAAAATCTGTTTTTTTTTAAAGCGTACAATTTTAAATGTTAAATTGCAATTTTAAAGGTCAAACTGCAATTTAGCAAAATACTTAACTATGTATGTTTTCAATTCGCATATTTTAAAAATCTTTATTTTTAAATCACAAATCCAGACGAACTCTTAATAATTCACTCGCTCGATGCCAAATGCAGGCAATTTCTTTGGAAATTTATTTAGTCTTTAAATTTCGTCTTCATCTAGAAAAGGTGTAGTAAATAATTTGTATTATGACTTTCTCGCATGCATGTCTCCAGAACCATGACTCCAGAAGTACCAAGCATGCGCATCATGCAATTCTCAAAACGCAGCATGGCCGGACATTATTGTTGTTGTTGTTTTCTTTATATATATATAAATAAGCAAATATTTTGTTTTATCACTGAGACGCGCGCAGGCAGGCATAAGATCAGCTAGCTAGATATTACACTGACTAGCTTGGACAGGAGGCGGAGAAAAGTATAGTAAGCAAGACCGGACACACTCAAGTGGAGGATATATAGTGGTCAAAGACACAGAAAGAAAGAGAACAGCAATTCCAAAGAGAGCGCGGGCGGCAGATCGAGGCGGCTCAGAAATTCTTAATTCACCCATATTTGTTTACTTGCGCCCATCATGGTCATGGTCATGGTCATGGTCTTAAAGAGTTGGCCATGGTTGTTGGTTTCTTGCATATAAATGAGCTAGCTAGGCAGCATCCATCTTCAAGCTAACACATTCATTCATCCACCAGTACTACTCACCACCCCACAATATTACTTGGAGATCGATGGAGGCCTGGTTGATCATTCTCGTATCTCTCTCTGCATGTTTTTTCATAAAACTCCTCTTCAGTCTTCTCTTCTCCTCCAAAAAGAATGAATCAAAAGGCCACCTCTTCCCACCAGGACCCCCGCCTCTTCCCATCATAGGACACCTTCATTTACTTCCCAAATCAACCATTGAGCTTCGATCCCTCCTCTCTAACCTCTCCCAAAAGTATGGCCCTGTTCTCACCCTACTCGTCGGCTCTAAACCCCTTGTTTTCATCACCTCCTACCCCATCGCCCACAAAGCCCTTGTTAAAAACAGTGCCATCTTTGCAAATCGTCCACCAGTCGTCCCTGTCAGCTATGTTCTCAGTAACAAGCACAAAGATATTGGGGGATCCCCCTATGGCCTTACTTGGCGTGTCCTTCGTCGTAACCTCGTGTCTGCAGCTCTCCACCCTGCTGGGTTGAAATCTTACTCTTTCGCCCGCAAGCGATCCATGGAAACAATGATTAATAGCTTCAAGCAGCAATCTTCCAAGCAAGAGGGCAAGGCCGGCGCCGTACGTCTCTTTGAGCATCTCCACCAAGCCGCGTTTTCCTTGTTCATTCTCATGACTTACGGAGACATCGGCGAGGATGCAATTCGAGAAGTCGAACACATACAATATACATTTCTTGTCAGTTACGCGAAGTTCAGCGTGTTCGCTAACTGGCCGAGATTAGGGAAGCTTGTGTATAGAAAGCGTTGGCAAAAGTACACAGAATTCTTAAGGCGTCAATACGACATCCTTATGCCTCATATTAGAGCCCGACAAAAGTTGAAGCAAGAGAAGAAGGTCGGCAAAGAAGTAGTCGACTTGGTAACATACACAGATACCTTACTGGATCTGGAAATTTCCGAGGGGGCCGGAAAGCTTGAGGAGGCCGATGTACTGAGTTTGAGCTCGGAGTTTATCAACGCAGGCGCTGATACAACTGCAACGATGTTCCAGTGGGTCATGGCATATTTAGTAAAGTATCCACGTGTTCAAGCCAAGCTTTTTGCTGAAATCAGTCAAGTTGTGAAACAAGGAGCGGAAGAGGTTAAGGAGGAGGATTTGCAAAGGATTCCATATTTGAAAGCGGTGATCCTAGAATGTCTCAGAATTCACCCTCCAAATACCTCCTTGGTTCCACACACAAACACAGAAGATATGGAAATAAGTGGGTACAATATCCCAAAAAATACAACGGTGCTCATCGGGACTGCAATAATAGGGCGGGATCCAACAGTGTGGGAGAATCCAATGGAGTTTAGGCCTGAAAGGATGATGACTAGTACTAGTAATGATAATGGTACCGGTGGAGAAGAAGTGGGTGATGTGACGTCGTTTAAGATGTTGCCATTCGGTGCTGGAAGGAGGATGTGTCCCGGTTACAAATATGGGTCGCTAATTCTTGAGTACTTTGTTGCAAATTTGGTATGGAATTTCGAGTGGAAGGCAGTGGATGATGTTGATCTCTCGGAGAAGGAGGAGTTCTTGGTTGTTATGAAGAATCCAGTGCGTGCCCAGGTCATTCAGAGAAGAGTCAAGTAGATCATAGTACGTAGTTTTCAGTGCATTATAAATAAAGACGACCACCTTATCGATTCGTCGTAGTTTCACATATGACAATGACATGCTACGTACGTACGCACATTGTTTGATTTAATTTACCAATCTTTCATTGGATTGTATTAATTACATCTTCGTCAATAATTGATACCGAATGGAGGGTGCATGGTTTGGCCCTAATTAAAGGATATCAATTGACTCACCAATATTATGCTCACGCGTAAACTGTAGGATGAGTCACTTGATCATGAGATATCTAGAATTGTTTTCTATAAAATTGCCAATGTTGAATTTTCCATAGAGATATTTTTTGTAGTCGGTTTCTACAAATTTTCCATACTCTATTAGTGGTTATATACGCAGTTTCTGAGGAGTGATGACTACTCTATTATCCATTGACCAAAAAAAAAATCCATAACAACATTCCAAGAGTCGTACTGTTTTGAACAACATGAAGGTTAGGTGTTTGTTATTTTGAAATCAGAATTTAATTATTATTTAGTGTGTAAATTTTGAAGAAAAAAATATGTTTCGATATTGAGTAGAATTTAAATTATATTTGAAATTATGTTTCGGTGAGAATTGTATGAGATTATTTTTTCACAGAAAATCATAATAACATATGATTAACGGTATGAAAATTTGTGTAGAATGATTGGAATTATGAAAATTAGTGTATAATAATGATTGAAATAATTATTATTTAATATAAATAGATATGAATAATTATTATTTAATTTAAATTATTATTATTTTCGGCCATATCATTGATAACTTGTACCTTTTTTTTTTTGCAAATGCAATTCATTTTCTCCGTGCGTCAAATCATTAACGCATAGGTGGGTCCCACGCCTTGGGAGTTCGGTTTTTCTAAAAAAAATCAGAAGGGAAATTGGGTGTAAAAACAAGCAATATTCAAAATGTATTAAACCTGAATATTGTATCCAAACTTCTTATGTCATTCCCATTTATCTCCACGTGGCTCTGCCACTGCATTGTTGAAATATTAAAAATGGTATAGGAAAATCGGCTGAATGGGGCCGAATCAAATCTTTAAATGTTATAAATTAAAGTTTTAATGTCAGACAATCACACAATAACTCAGTTATGAGTCATGAAGCTCTCAAATTTTAGATCCATTACAATGATATATATTTTCTTTCTTACTTACTGTCATCTTTCTTATTGCCATCGATCATGTAAAAAATTATATAATTGACCTGACATAGATTTCTTTATATGTATATTTTATTACTGAATGCATGGGGGCCGAATAAACTTTAGAAATATTATAAAACCTCAATAAAATAGGTTAGGATTATTGTATTTTGCATGATAAATTATAAATTTTTTATACTGAATGGGGCCGGATAAACTTTAGAAAAATTATAAAGCCTTAATAAAATAGGTTAGGATTATTGTATTTTGCATGATAAATTATAAATTTTTTATACTGAATGGGGCCGGATAAACTTTAGAAAAATTATAAAGCCTTAATAAAATAGGTTAGGATTATTGTATTTTACATGATAAATTGTAAATTAATAAATTATAATTTTTTTTTCCTTTTTCTGTTAATTATAGTTCAAAAAAGTCATGTAAATCTTACGCTCCTTTTGTTGCGATCTAAAATATTTTTTTATCAAAAAATATCTTACGCCCAACTAGCCATCACCCATTTTTAAAAAAATAATTCTTTAGTTTTTAATATTTTTTATTTTTTTTATTAAGAATGCCACTTGTCATTATGTTATTGGCACTGATGTGGCACCTAACGAAATCTGTCAATTTTTTTAACAAAATTTGACTTCAATGAGGGATTTGTAAATTAAATCAATCATATGAACCTCTGAATTCACTTTGATATCGAAGGGATCGGAGCAATTTATATATTCGACCAACCACAAGTATTGATGATACAATAATTTCTTAAAGGGTAAATATATAATAATTTCTTGAGTCGACACGCGATTTGAAAATAGTCCCTTACTTTTTAATTTTAAACATTTACTCTTTAACTTTTTTGCATTTTGAATTGGGTCATTCCGTCCATTTTCCATCCAATTTTGTTAACTCCGTTTGGCCACGTCAGCATCGATAACTAAGCCTAAAAATGGCGTCATTTTAATATTTCCTTATTTTTTTAATAATTTTATTTAAAAATAAAAAATAGAAATCATAAAAAATGAAAAATGAAAAAATGAAAACAAAAAAGAAGGGGTAGCTTGGGGGTGGTTCGGCCACCTCCAAGGGCCAATTTTTTTTTTTTTTTGCCATGGGGTGAACAAACCAACTCCATAGGATGGTTCGGCCACCCTAGACCAGCCAAGAAACCCTCTTGGCCGAAATGGGGTTGCCGGCCACCCCCCTTCTTTTTTTCTTTTTCTTTTTTTCCTTTATTTCAATTTTTTTAATTATTTTTAAATAAAATTATTTAAAAAATAAGGAAATATTGAAACAGCGTCTTTTTTAGACTTAGTTGTCGATGCTGACATGGCCAAACGGTGACTTGGCCAAACGGAGTTAATAAAATTGAATGGAAAATGGACGAAATGACTCAATTCAAAAATGCAAAAAAGTTAAAAGAGTAAATGTTTAAAATTAAAAAGTGAGGGACTATTTTTAAATTGAACGTCAACTCAAAGATTTATTATACATTTACCTTTTTTTTTTTTTTTAAGTTAAATAGGTATTTTGGGTAAAATTAAAAATGATTTACGTTTTTTTGTGTTCGATGAGCTTTAAGGCCTTGTTTGTTCAACGCCAATGCAGAACAGCATCGTGCGGCCGGGTCCCACCTTCACTGTTCCTGGTCAGCATTTTAGTTCAAATTTCTTCCATCACGTGGTGCGCTTCTTTTAATGTTTCCCTGCAGTTTTGATGTAAGTTTTGTTCCTATTCTGCCCTCAAATCAAAACCGCAGCAGTGGGGAGCTTGCATATCGCTGCTTTCTTCCTTTTTCTTCTGAAACACATCACACACGAAACCACGAGATTCGCATCCCAGAAGCTGAAGGGTCTCTCTCTCTCTCTCTCTCTCTCTCTCTCTGTGTGGAAGGCATTGCAGGTGTATAGATATACTCTAATATGCCCAGTGTACCCATTCATCATCTTCCCCTGATGGTCCACCTAATTCCCTCGTTGGCAAAAGAACTATACCAAACATGTTCGAAAAGAGAAAATAGTACATTAAATGGTATACACACAATATTAGAAACATAATTATAGACAATTCTATACGTACGCGGTTTTGAATACGAGGGAAAACAAGTACTCTCTCGATAAAATGATAAATAAACTAAGAAGTTCAGAAGTTCAGTTAGTAGTGATATGATGTCCATGTAGATAATAAATATACAACATAATAACTGCATAATAAGATGAAATAGTGGAACTCATGCATCCCCTAAGTCCTTAAATTCAAGTAGCCATTGTCGTTGTCCGTCTTCATCCATGTGAATGAACATGGTAGCCATTAGTGGTTGGGCTACAATGAATTTGCACACTTTTACGTATGTGACCGAGTCCAATCCAAGTTGATCCCTCATTTTATTAATAATTGGCATGGCCACAGCTAAAGGGTCCTGTGCGACTGGAGGGGAGCTAGGTTGGATCTGCTGGACCTGGGGATGACTAGAACCAGAGTTGCTCCGGCTTGAGCCGCCTAATGAGTGGACGTAGAAGGACTCGAAATGCTCACGCATCCAGTCTAATTTGCTAGTCCATTTCTCCACAACTGCGGCATCTTCTGCGGAACGTTTACTTGCTGGCTGGCTTCGTGTTGGGGAGGTAGCCCTCTTTGACTTGTCAATCTTCCTCTGTGGTGGATTGCGTTCCTGGTCGGATAGCCCTCTTTGACTTGCCAATCTTCGTTGCTTTCTTCCAATTTGCGTTCCTGGCAAATTGGCATATAGTATGTTTATTAGCATTTACTGTTGGTATGTGATGTATATTACAGGTAGTTATAAATTTAAAATTCACAAGTTTTAGAACGTACAAAATCAATTTTTTTTAAGTAACAAAATCAAATTTTTTTAAGTATCGGTCTGAACGCTACCAACCATGAATGTTAGATGTCATCATAAGACAATTTGTCATTAATTGTGTCACCAATTTCCGTGTGATATATGTGTGGTCCAATGGACATGAAGTAATAAGCTTCCTATTTTGTCTGGAAAGTTGATTTATCTCAATTGTGATTCTGCTTCAAGAGCTACTACTCCATTGGCAATAAATGAATAACTTTTATTATAAATAGAAAAATAAAAATAAAAATAGAATAGCTCTTACCAATTGGAATAGCCATTACCATAATTATTTCATTCCACTTTTTTCCTTTTTTCAATAAGAACTAGTTATTTTTCTTAACTAAACTAGTCCCGCCATGTATCAAACGCGTCCTAAATTTTAGAGGTAGAGTCCCTATCAGTGAATCGGATGAGTGAAACTTACTACTTTGTGGAATAGATAGGGGATTGGAGTTAATTATTACCAACTTATTCGATGATTCAACCGTGTGTTAATCTACATAACATCATTATATATATATATAGAGAGTGATCGCCTGAGGCAGATTCTGGAACAACTCTGTACCGTGAACTCGCTTTGTTCAGTGCTTGGTGTGGATTTCAAGCAGATAGCTTTGGTTCAGATAGGATGTTTATTAGTTCAGTTTGTGATATTAGTTATACATATACGGAGCCGAGGGTAACAGATGTAATGTACAGGGGCTAGTTTCCTCTGGAGCTTCAGAACTGGGGGTTGGTGTTTCTAACTACGTACATGATTTACGAATTTGATAGAGTTGAAGGTATAGCCCGTGTAAATGTAAATCTAAAAATCTATTCCTTCAATAGCTCCTCTGTAATAGTAATGACAAACTTTCAACAACCCCAACTCACTTTCTACTTTTTGTGGCTTTTAGAAGGCACACTGCCTGATCACAAGGGATTAATTTCTTGGTTGTTGGGAGTTTTACGCTTCACTCTTAAAACCATAAGAGTCATTACTAATTTATATAGATCCAATTAATAAGAAATTGCCGTTTTAATCTAGATTTTCTTAGTTTCTTAGTTGTACTTGCAATCGAGATAGATCAAATAAGAGAAGTAGGTCATATCCATGAAAATCTAAAAAAATGCGTGTGCAAGAGTAGTAAAATTTAATGCTTGATGTAGTGTTTAGAGCTATCATTTAAACTCATACAAATGTTAGTAAAATTACGAACAAGAGCACATCACCACCAAAGCAATACAAACTTCACATATACGGAACGAGCACTACGGGGAGAATTTATATAGACCCAAGGAAACCAAATCTGCATCTCAAAATCTAGGATCTCAAATAGAAGCACAGTACCTGTATATGTGCCGTTGCTCTAGTAGGAGAAACTGTGGGAGGCATAAGCACCCTGCCGCCTCCTCCTCCGACTCTCCCACGGGTTGATGCCGGCCAAAATGTTCTTCTTTTTGTCTGTTGTCTTCTCCGCATGAAGTAAGGAAATTTCTATAAATTTCCTTTGGGCGGTGGGGCATTAACGTCTCTGTCCTGTTCTTCCAACAGCTCCGTCAAATCTACCAGGTACGGAGTAGATTGCATTCCTGGTTGAGATTTTCCTTGGCCGAATCAATTGCAGGGGCTCGTGAGGAGGAGACTGGGTGTTTCAGAAGGAAAAGGAAGAAAGCAGCGATATGCAAGCTCCCCACTGCTGCAGCGGTTTTGATTTGAGGGCAGAATAGGAACAAAACTTACATCAAAACTGCATGGAGACATTAAAAGAAGCGCACCATGTGATGAAAGAAATTTAAACTGAAATGTTGACTAGGAACAATGAAAGTAAGATCCAGCCGCACGATGCTGTTCTGCATTGTCGTTGAACAAACAAGGCTTAGTTTGAAATTTTAATTACTTAAGTCGCGCTCTGACGTGCACGCCAATAACGGCAATTACAGGTCATCCCGAAAGGTGAGGATGCAACATGCGTGCAAGTGACCAATGGGATGTCACCTCCTGTCCGTGGCATTTCTTTGTTTGTCCAAGTCGGCAGCAACTGACAGCTAATACCTCCTGTTTGCTTTAATTAGACATATTGTTTAATATTATTTCTCATCATGCCCACAAGCGGACAAGTCGAAACTTCGGAGCTTAAGTCCAGCGCCATTTCAGCATTTCTTTTTCAAATAATATATATAATTTTTAAATATTAGATTTTTTTTTTTATTTTTTTTTTTTAACAAAAGGTGAGAATTGGTTGAAGAATGAAAGTGTGTAGTTGGCAAGTACAGCTTGCATGCCAAAAACACCCAGTAAATTGTCATAGTAAGAAATGTTTATGTTCTTTCTTAACCAGCATTAAAATTCTTTTCTTCTATTAATACCCCAAACATTCTTGTTTGTATATACACTCAATTCAAATCTGAATTCTAAATTTCAAAAATCTCATGCAATTATTTTATATATATATATATATATATATATATATATATATATATATATATATATATTTGTGGAGTTTGTATTAAGTGTGAAATCTACTTTTCAAATACTATTTTTTAGAATTCAAATTTTACTCAGCTTTTATTCAACTTTTTTCTAATTTTATTTCAGGTTTTCTAAACAATTCAAACATAATTTTTTAAAAAACAAATTATTTTGGTATTAGCAATTTTTCAAAAAATCGCATACTCAAACGAACAAACTTTGAGTATTTTCAAGTAACCGAATCTTAAATTTGTATTGAAAACAAAATAAAAAACAAATTCATTAGAGTTTGCTTCCAAACCAATTAAGCATAATAAACACCTTTTTCTTCTTCAAAAAATGTTATTTTTTCATCTCTCACTCATTTCCAATTTTTATTTTTTTTTCTTCAAATTCACATCAAACACCAATTTTCAGAAAATCCCTCGTCCCAAAACATGAAAGCCTCAATAATTGTATACATGATTCCTAAACCCCACATAGTTGCTATCTTAAAGACACAGCAATTCCAGCTAGACCAAAACATTGCTTTAACCTATACAGAAAAAATGGTCATAGAGCCCAAAGGAATTTAAAATAATAATAATAATAACAAAAATAAGTAGTATTAGAGTGTTTTCATTGTGATTTTGTTGACAAAAAAAAAAAATTAAAATGCGATTTTAAATTAAATTATAAAAATAAATTTAAAATTTATGATTTAAAAATATAGAAAATTAAGTATCACAATCTTAAAGGTTAAACTACAATTTTATAAATTAAATTACAATTTTACCAGATATTTCATTATAATTTAAAAAATTACACGTTATAAAATCACACGCGGAAACAGATTTTAAGAAAGCATTGGAAACAAAGAGAGAGTATGGATGGGGTGGAAGGCAATGGGGCCGTTACTGAAGAAAGCGACAAGAAAGCTTATGAAAACGGCAAGGACACCCAAACCACACGTCAACGGCAACGCGGAGTAGATTCGCGTTCCATGATGACTTCGATTTCGCTCTCTCTAATCTCCAACATTCTCTAATAAAATATTGATATCGTAGTTGTTGTTTGTTGCGAATCCCGAAAGAAAAGAAAAGAAGAAGAAAAAAAAAAAAAAGTTAAAAACCCAGGTGAGGTGATTTCTCAATTTGAATCTCTGTGTGCGTATCTGTCTATTTCTACTGTAATCTAATCATTTTGGTTAAAAAAAATTATGTTTGTATTAGATCTAAAAGTAGTTTGATTTTTGTATTGTAGCTTTTTGTTAATCACCCAGTGAGAAGTGAGATCTCCTTTCTCTTTGATTTCTCTCTTTCTAGGTTTCCGTTATGATATTCCTATATATGTATGTATGTTTGGATTGTTTTATGTCTTATTTTTCGTTTGGATGCTCAGAAAGTCGAGGAAAAGAAAAGAAAATTATAAGATTGTTGGTATCGTTTTCTCGTGTTTTGGTTTTCTGATAATCATTAAATGAGAAACTCATTTAAGCTACGTAATTGGGAGATTTTTTTTTTTTTTTTTTCTAATTGGTATTATGTGGGAGGATACGTTAGATTCGAAACTTTTGAATTATATTTTGCTGTACTTTTAATTCCCTTTGGGTTTCTCTGCAACCAAAAATGGTTTGAAAAGAACGGAATTTCAGTCTTTGTGACTTGCGCTGGAATTTAGTGAAGGAAACTTCTTAGGTGCTGTCTTTTTCAGTTGTCACCATCGGTTTCGTTGACACAGTATTTCTTATGATCTAAGCGTGATTTTGCTTGACTGCTACGATGGAGTACTTATTTAAGAATACCCATTACAATTCACTAAGTGTCTGTGAGTATATGAGGGTCGATTTTGTTACACAAGAGTCTTGATTTTAGAAATATTTAGTATGGTGTACCGTAGAAGAATGATCATCATCGTATTGTTCAATATGTGGAAGTGGGATTGATCCAAAAAAACATGAAGATATTTGTGTGTTTGAATCGTTACAGTTATTTAGCTGAATCTACAAGCAAAATGCTCTTTTTGTTAAATCAATGGTACCCTTAGGATTTTAAGCCATTAGACTTGGATCAGATCTTCATTTACAAGCAAATTAGATTATTTATGTATTTTTTGATTTATTATTTTCGTATATAAAAAATGATTTGTGAATGTAGGAGTAAGAGAAGGTTTATGTATTGTGTGGTGCAGGGTATTTCCTGTTTTCTTTAATTGTTCAACCGTCAGCATTGGATCGGATTGATGAGCGATGCAGAGATCACGCAGAGCTCTTCTGCAAAGAAGAGATTTGGAGAAGGCTATAACCGGAAGAAGAAATTGCTTCTACAAGATTTCTCTTTCTTTGGTTTTTGTTTTGTGGGGTCTTGTCTTCCTTTTTAGCTTATGGATCAGTCTTGGCGATGGTTATAGAGGTAAGCTCTTTTAACTAAGTTTTCCTTATACACTATTGCTGAATCTTCTTATAAATTGTTGTTGAGAGCTCTAAAGAATCTGTAGGGTGCTGAGCTGGTTTACATTCTTGTAATGAATAATTATTATGTGAGATCTCATGTTAGAGGTAATATGAGAGGTGTTTCAGTTGTTTTTCTTTCTACTTTCCGGTTACATTGGCAAGCCTATTCTTAGCATAAGTGTATTTATTGTAGTTGGCAATCTACACCTTTTCTTTCTGGCTCTGTGCATGTCCATGATCCATCCTTTGTACTGAGTAGCCTCCCCTTGCTTGCTTTTACATGAAGCATTGGCTTGATTGTCACATGCAGCCTTTAACCAACTTCTTTATGTAGTCATGTAGGAAGTGTAATGCTGTTTCCTATGGGGCTGTTTCTACGAATCGGGAACAAATAAGCTGGGGCTTTTTTGCACTAAGCAGGCTGAAATTTTTAATTTGAGTCCATATCAATGCATGGGGGCAGTTTGGGGAGGACACAAGAACAAATTATTTCTGAATTATATTATCCAAGTTAAAGTGAACAGAAAACCAGACACTATGAAGCAAATTGACAGCTAGGTATCAACTTTAGCACGTAATAGCTTCAGAAATTAATAACTAAAAGGCAAATATGACAGTGATTATGTATTAGTCAAGAAGAAGACTATTATGGCCATGACTTACGGAAACAGGGAAAAAAAAAAAGCAGCGTAAAATTTAGAAAAGCAATTTAATGAAAATAAGAGGCAAAAAGTGGAAGATTCTTTGACGGCTACTTATAACTCAAATGGTGCAGATGCAGTGAGACTTTCATATTTTAAGAAATATGACTAAATTTTTTCCTCGTTCTTCCATTTTTCATCCCTCAACTCTCGATGTATTGCTGGGCGGAGTAATTTTACCAACTTCTTGTTTCTTTTCATTATCCTGACATTCAATTGCAAGCATTGTTTCTTTATACCCCACTAGTCTTATTATTTGTTGATTTATTTGTTTTTGTGTTGATTAATTTCACCCTAGTTCTCAATTTTGTCTTGTATGCCTGATGGCACTATTCTTTTATTGGTATTCCCTGGAAATCTTCTATAGAACCTTTATTTGTTTGCTGATTTATTTAGGGGTTGAAATTTGCTGTTACCCGCACTATATCCTAGTCAGCTGCATAGTTTTTTCTAGTGTTAATATCAATTTTCTTATGTTTGTTGTGTATTGTGTTCTGAAGATTAGTCTATATACGTATATATATAGCTATTGACAATGTCAAAAATGCCACACATTTCAAAATGCATGTTTCTCTAACCTTAATTTGCAGCCATACTTTGTGGAATTTTAGTGTTCACTTATTTCCTTGCTAAACACTTTCTGTTATTTCCATTTAACTAGTTGAATATTTGTAATTGCTTATATATATATATATATATATATAAATTGTAATTGCTAAGGATGCACTCATCTTTAGTCTTGTTTTCCAAAATGCATTTTGTTTTTTATTTCTGCTGTATTCATAACTTGTTCTGATTAGTTGCTCTCTATTCTTTCTTTGGACTTAGATGAATCTGTAGTACTTCCAGTTGGCATATCTACTCGGGATGAAGCTGAGGTGGGACGTAATGAACACTCAAATACAGTACAAAATCATCAACCGAAAGAAACTGATTCTTTTTGTTCTTCTGAGGCTTTGTTCGCAAATGGTGCTGAAACCAGAGGTTATGGTAGTAAATTAGTTGCTGGTGAAGAAAGTACAAACGATATCTCAGTTGAAGGGAGAAGGGATGATCTCTCAACTGATCGAGAGCAACCTGAGGTGGAGAACTCCATTTCTACTCTGAAATCTGAAAACGATGCTCCAAAGACTGATCGGCTGTCTCATACTGTTCCAGTTGGTCTTGATGAGTTCAAGAGCAAAGCCTTCAGTTCCATAAGTAAACCTGGAACTGGTCAGGCCGGAAGCATAATACACAGAGTGGAGCCTGGAGGTGCTGAGTACAATTATGCTTCAGCATCAAAGGGAGCAATGGTTTTGGCTTTTAACAAGGAAGCCAAGGGTGCCTCTAATATCTTAGGTAGAGATAAGGACAAGTATCTTCGAAATCCATGTTCTGCGGAAGAGAAATTTGCTATTATAGAGCTTTCAGAAGAAACCTTAGTAGATACAATCGAATTAGCTAACTTTGAGCACCACTCTTCTAATTTAAAAGATTTTGAGCTGCATGGCAGTTTGGTTTATCCAACAGATGAATGGGTCAAGCTAGGGAATTTCACTGCTCCAAATGTGAAGCATGCTCAGAGGTTTGTTCTTCATGAGCCAAAATGGGCAAGATACCTAAAGTTGAATCTTCTGAGCCATTATGGTTCGGAATTCTACTGTACACTGAGTTTTGTTGAAGTTTATGGTGTGGATGCTGTTGAACGAATGCTGGAAGATTTGATATCTGCTCAAGATGAAAAATTGTCTGTACCTGAGGAAGTAACTGGTGACCATAAAGAAATACCCACCCAGCCAGAGCCCACTAAAAGTGTTAATCCTGATCAAAACATTATAGAAAATGGATCTAACTATGCACAAGAAGTTGTAAAAACTAGGGTGCCCGATCCAGTTGAGGAAATGCGTTACCCACAAGTTGGCAGGATGCCTGGGGACACGGTTCTCAAGATATTGATGCAGAAAGTACGTTCACTGGATTTAAATTTATCTGTTTTAGAGCGATATTTGGGGGAATTGATTTCCAGCTATGGAAATATTTTCAAAGAACTCAACAAAGATATAGGAGAGAAAGACATAATTTTAGAGAAGATCAGAGAAGACACAAGGAATCTTCTTGACAGTCAGGAGATCATTGTATGTGAAATTCTTATCTTTCTGAATCTTGGTTATTGTTATCTGTTGTTGATATATATGTCATGATCAGTGCTAGTATTATCATTATACTCGTGATTAATTTTGTAATGGTTTATTTCATTGCAGGCTAAAGATGTTGGTGAACTTATTTCTTGGAGGTCTGATGTTTCCAGGCAGTTGGATAATTTACTCAGGGACAATGCTGTTCTCAGGTAGAATTTATTTCTTGGTCATATGCTTCCCCAATTTTTTTTTTTCATAATGAATGCTGTTTTAATTTAGAATTATGATTTTTTGAAGTACCTTTAAGCATACAAGTTGTACAGCTCCCTATCTGATGATCTCTTTCTGTTTCTGGTTTTGAGGATCAAAGGATATAATTTAGTTTGATAAGGAAATTATTGTGTAATAGGGTGCTTCTTGTTTACCATTAATGTTTTTGTCAATTCTGTCGCTAGCTGGGGTGTTCCCCTATATGCAAATTTCACCTAACTAATTAGTTATAAGGAAGAGACCAAGATTAAACACTGGATCAGACATGACATCCACCTTGAGTCCGTCGGCATTTCTGGCAGAGGAGAGGTGATTGAAGTCAAAATTCAGATGGAGGGCGGGAGAAACGAGGGAACAAATAAGTTGGTAGCTTTAAAGGAAAGAGAATACTCAATTACTCATACATGGTCTTTGCTTTTGTTGCATCCATTTCGTAGTTGTATCTTTACCTCTCCATATTTGTCAATTCCTCCGGTAGTTGTTCAATTCTGAACTTTGGCATATATATATGGTATTATTTATTGCTTAACAACGTAAACTAAAAAAATTATTTTGGTTTTGTCTATTTGTTTTTGCAAGCGCTGATAAATGCCATTCATTTGCAGATCTCAAGTTGATAAGATCCATGAGAATCAGACGTCTATGGAGAATAAGGGTATCTTAGTATTTTTGGTATGTTTAATATTTGCAGTTTTGGCTCTTGTGAGGTTATTCCTAGATCTGGCGGTGAGTGTTTATAAAGCATTGAGTGTTCATAGAACAAATATGTCCGGGAAATTTTGTCGGAGGAACTCTTCCTGGCTGTTCTTACTATTGAGCTGTAGTACCATTATTCTCATACTGTCAATATAATACATATCTTCTTAGAGTGAATGCTTATTGCGGCTCAGTGTTGCTTGCATAATGTCATATGGACCGGGATCTCTTGCCAATTCGGACAGCTAATTGAGAGAGGTCTCAATGGAGGTCACCTGCCCGGGCAGGTGGGTTCTATCTGTGCCCTCTCTCGTTTTCTGCACGGGCAGGCTGCACATCGTCCAATCCCGATCCCGAGCCATGTTCCTTTTAGGGAATTTTTGTATTACAAGTCTCTTGTAGATTAGCCTGTTTGTAAAGCAGACTGCCAAAGATGATGTGCTTAACAACATTTGCCAAGGTCTTTCAAATTATTAAGAAACTAGTTCATAACCCCCGCTATGCGCGGGATTCTTCATTATAATTTAATTTCAAAATTCAAACGCATCTTCATTCTTAATTATTGTTGTGTTACTTTTATGCACAACAATCAAATAAAGTTTTGCCTTGTTTTGCTTTCAAAAGCAAATAAATACTTTCAAAAAATAGTTGAAAATAAAGTAAATCATACAAACGAAAAAATAATATTTTATAAAACATTCAAATAAATTAAAAAGAAAAGACCCTTAATTTTAGTTTAATCCATATAAATTAAAACATGTTAAATCTTTGGTTCATATGAGTAGTTTAAAATGAAAATAAGTATAACGAAAAAAATACCAAGAAAACATTATAACACCTCATCCAATAATAAGACATTAAAGATTATACACTAGTACATTACGAAATATAGTGACAAACTCACACAAAACATTGCATGAAATCACCAAAAAAAAAAAAAAAAAAAAAAAAAAAAAAAAAAACAACAACAACAACAACAACAACAACAACAACAACAAAAAGAAAAAAAAAAGAAGAAGAAATACTATCATATAAGACTCTTAATTTTATTTCAATCCATAAAAATTAAAGCGTGTTATCTTTGTTTTCAAACGTGTAGTTTATATTTTATAACGAAAAGAAGTATAAAGAAAAAAAAAATAGCAACAAGAAAATGTGAATTTTGATTATTAAAGCATTAATAAAAAAAATTAGCATAAACTTGTGATAATGTTTGTGTGATACAAATTATATTTCAATACAAATAAAACTCATAATTTTGAACATTCAAGAAATAATACAAAAAAAAAAAGAAAAAAAAAAAAAAAAATTAGACCTTTTTTTTTATGAATTCAAGGTAAAACAAAATCTTTCACTCAACATTTAATGCAATCAAATAAATATCCTCACATCATGTTCAATGCTTAATGTCTCTTTGGTGTTTTGAAAGTATTTATGTTCCTTTTATGCACAACAATAAGATAAATATTTGCCTTGTTTTGCTTTCCAAAAAAAAAAAAAAATCCAAGAAAACCATAAGAGCCGACTTGTACCGTTTTAGCCTACTTGAATTATGACGCTTTAGCCGACTTGTGCCATTTCTTTCTTCACTATTTAATTTTGTTATACGTTGAGGCATTACTAATATGGCTAATTTTTTTTAGAACTAATATTTGCAATTCATATATGGTCGATTATGGGTAGTTAATATAGTATGTTTTTAATTTTAAATTTTGTCTCTATAGTTTTGGAGAGTAGTTATAAATTAAGACATTAAATTTTTGAACTTAATAAATTCTCATATAAGGAAAATGTTTGAAATAAAATCTTGGAGAAAACATGGCCGTGGCTCAAAAGAAAATTGAAAAAAAAAAAAAAAAAAAAACTCATCACTTAATGCTGAGCAAAAAAAGTTCTTATTTTGATCTCATAAATATGCACGCCCATGAAATTTTTATTAAAGCACAATAAATTTATTAAATTTATGACAAAACCGGTTCAACCTTTAAAATTTATCAATTTTTTACTTAAAAGACCAGTTCAGTATTTAAAATTTATGACAATAAATAAAAGACCATAAAGAATTTAGGAAATGAGAGAGAGAATAACTTTTCCATCACAAGTGTTTTCATAAGGCAAACGGAAAGGACAGAAATTTTCTACAATCTGGTTTGTAAGAAATTTCCTACAACCCACATATAAGATTGACATGTATCCCTTAGTATGTGAGAAGCACATGTTATTTAAATATCATATGCTTCTTACATATTTTTTTAATAGCATTAATAAAAAAAACATGTGATTCTCACATATTTAAAGGACACGTGTCAATCGTATATGTGGGTTGTAGGAAATTTCTGTCCAGACGAAAAAGTGGAAGGTGAAAAAATGGATTTCCACCTTCCCTTGTTTGGTATAAGAGAAAAAAAAAAAATTATATATATATATATATTGCAATTTGTTTTTTGAACTATTATACTCTTTTAAAAGAAAAGGAAAATATTAAGGTTTTAAAGGTTTTGAAAGCACATCGTCTCTCATATAGAAGGTAATAAAGATAATAAATACCAAGGAGATAAAATCTGAATAATTTGTTTTAAAATAGTTAGAATATTAAGAACTCTACGAATTAATATTGAAAATTTAGAAGATTTGATCCCAGATTGCATGATTTGCGCTGCTGAGCCAACGACAAACAAAGACATTAGTAACTAAATTAATTTATTTGTTTCCATGTTTATCATGGTATCTCTGTATGAACTAATTCAATAGGTAGTTGTAATCAAGCCATACATAATAAGTTTATGATTTGTTATCATCTTTATCATATTTTATTGGCTATATAAACCTATTGGATACAGCTCATGGACTCCACAAATTTAATGGTGGTTTTGAGAAAATTAAAAGATAAGAGAAGGGCAGGAAGAGAAAATGAATTATTTCTCTTCGATATAACAAGTTTTTCTATATAAAGAATCATTTCAAATTTCATAAATCTAGGAAATTAAGGCTAACTAGCTATTTTAAAGTAGAGATATGTTACTTGATATTTTCTTGTTCTACTTCTATCATTCTTCGTTGACGTGACATTGTCAATTCACCTTTAGATCAATCTTAATTAATATATATATATATAATAAATTCCAATGACGTCTTGACCTTCCATATATATAGGCATACACCCAAACTCCTATTCCCTATCGTTTCATCATCTTTGGAACTTGTTTGGATACTTGAATGTATTCTTTTAATTAGTTGATGATCATGCCTCAGTTTTAAATATGTAAAGTTTAATAAACATGATCAGTTGTATATATAAGATGGTGGAGAATTAAATATATCCTTAATAATCTCCTTAAAATTCTGTATAATTAACCTAGCTTGTTCATTTCTTTATATTCTTATTTCGAACATGATATATATACCAAAAAAGGATCAAAATATTACATAATTTTATATATATATTTAAAAGGAGATAGAGTAAAAAAATACAGGAAAAATAACAGTAAGAAGAAATAGGAAACATGGGTTATTTTGGAAACAGATCCATACTCGGGATCAACTCTCTTGAGAAAGCTTTGCATTAATATGGCAAGCACATCAAAAGGCAAAGAAAAGATACTCATTCACCAATTGATCGACCATTTTTGTAGAGAGAGACATGCCCTCGTCCGACAACCCGCCATTGTGTTCATCCCACCGACCATCTCCTTTTTGTTTGGTTTTATTGTTTCTGGTACCTTTGTCTTCTCTATGGGCATGGAGAGTTGGCTCTTGCCCCCTCCCTGGAATTGTAAGTTATTTTTTGGATAAACCTGTTCTTTGATCAACAAACGACATTCTCTTCTCAAGTTTGAAATATATTTTCTGTGTTGATATATATATATATAGGAAGAAAAGCCAGAGAGACACAGAGGGTTAGGAAGAATTGAAGCAAGTTTGGGTAGAGCCAGGTTAGCCATTAAAGAAGCTGGTCGAGCACTCCAGAATCTAACATCAACCTATGACGACCCTGACTATGTTCCTCGGGGCCCAATATATAGGAATGCAAATGCATTTCATAGGTATGTTTATATACCATTTGATTTTTTTTTTTTATATAATTATTTTGGTTCATTCTAAAATAACTGCATGCACGTATATATATAGGAGTTATTTGGAGATGGAAAGGATTTTCAAGATATACGTATATGAAGAAGGAGAGGCACCATTGTTTCACTATGGTCCATGCAAGAGTATATATTCCACAGAGGGAAGTTTCATTCATGAGATTGAAACGGCCGGAAATATGTACAGAAGCAGAGACCCAAGTAAGGCGCACGTTTATTTCCTTCCATTTAGTGTGGTGGAGATGGTGCAATACCTCTTCCTCCTCAATTCCAATGATATGAATCTCATCGGAAATACCGTCGCCGACTACGTCAACGTCATTGCCAATACACATCCCTTTTGGAATCGAAGCCTTGGTGCCGATCATGTCATGCTCTCTTGCCATGATTGGGTACGTAAATTATCCCCCGTCCACTCCATATTTTCTCCTTTTTCTTGAATTTTTTTTTACGTTCTTCAAACCTATTTATCGCACTCATTTCATACAGATTGACACAAGATATTTTAAGTAATTTTTTATGTCAGTCACTAAAAAAAATAAAAAATAAAAAATAAAAAAGTTGTCTAAAAGTGTAAAATAGGTGTGAGAATAGCTACTCTTTATTGATTAAAAAAAGAAAAACGCTACATGCACTCTCAAGTACATTCTCACTGACGTGGCATTGAAAATCACCATTGAATTCAAAATCTAATGGTGATCCATCCAAAATCGAATGATGATTTTCAATGCCACGTCAAAGAGTTAACAAAATCTTTTCCTTTTTCTTGGTTACTTTTCTTGTTGAGCAATGCTATTCTTCACACCTATTTATTATACCGGCTGACGATATGTATTTTAAGTGACTTTCGATATCAGCCACTTAAATAAAAGATAATAATAATAATAAAAAAAAAAAGATAAAAGAAAACCTACTTAAAACTAATTGATATGTCAGTCTGTATAAAATAGGTGTGAAGAGTAACATTATTCTTTCTTGATTAAAGAAATAGGATATATAAAACTACTATTATCACAAAAGAGTTATTCAATAGTATTTTCACTGGCACGTTGCCGGCCACGTCAAAGAATTTAGACTTGAAAGTGGAAGCATTTCTCTTACGTACCAGAATTGTATATAGTTGAATAATTGATATCCTAACTTTGCTTATGGATTGCTAATTTACAGGGGCCTTATGCATCTTCATTTGTTCCCAACTTATACAACATGTCCATAAGAGTACTGTGCAATGCAAATACATCCGAAGGATTCATTCCGTCGAAAGATGTTTCATATCCAGAAATCCATCTCGTAACCGGGCAAGTTCAGGGACTTCTCGGCGGACCGTCGCCGTCCGGCCGACCCATTCTAGCCTTCTTTGCAGGCGGCCTTCACGGCCACATCAGACACGTGCTTATGGAGCATTGGAAAGAGAAAGACGAAGATGTGAAGGTCTACGAACATCTTCCCAAGCGAGAAGACTACAACTCAATGCTGAAGAAGAGCAAGTACTGCTTATGCCCGAGCGGGTACGAAGTAGCGAGCCCAAGAGTTGTGGAAGCAATCTACGCGGAGTGTGTGCCGGTGTTGATCTCCAACGGCTATATTCCGCCGTTCAGCGATGTTCTGAACTGGGATTCGTTTTCCGTCCGAGTGAAGGTGAAGGACATTGCGAACATGAAGAAGATACTCACGAGCATCTCTCCAAATCAGTACAAAAGGCTGCAGAGGAGGGTGAAGCAGGTGCAAAGGCATTTTGTGGTGAATGGGCCTCCAAAAAGATTCGATATCTTTCACATGACTGTTCACTCTATTTGGCTTAGGAGGTTGAACATCCGCCTTTAGGTTATTGCATATATATAACTATATAAGCAAATATTGTTCAATTAATTTTTCTCATTTTTTAAGAAAGAAAATAAATTTACTAGCAAAAGTTCATCACGATTGTTTGCTAATCGCTTTTATGAGTGTGTAAAGAGTCTTCTCACTAGCTCATGATGGGCTTATTGTGATATACATGATAATCTTTAGATGGTGAAGCTGGATTATGAACAGTTTGTTAAATCAATTGATTTTTAGATGAGAAATGTTACACAAACTCTTTAACGTAACACTAAAAATCATCATTAGATTTTGGATGAATCAATAGATCACTATGAATTTTGGATCAAAAGATAATACTACTCGCCTGTATCCTAAAGAGACGACAACACTCTTCTTTTGTAACACTAATTAAAATAAATAAATTATACTACGCTCCCCCAAATTACCACCCAATTTGCACTCGCACCTTTAAATTTTGACTAATTGCAACTCGCCCCTACGAACTACTATTTTGTTCCGATGTGCTACGTAGGTCAAATTATTGAGCCGTTAAATGTGGATGGAAAACACGTCTCATGCGTGGGGCAAGTTGCAGTGAGTCAAAGTTTAGAAGTGTGAGTACAAGTTGGATGATAATTTGGGGGGCAAATTGTAATTTTATCTTATTGCGTATATATGACTTTGTGTCAAGTGAAACTCACGTGCGATGGTTTATGTCCAATAGAGTCGATTGTAATGATCAAGCATTGGAGTTCTCGTTAGTGGCCCAAAAAAGATGAGGGAGGAAGTTGCTGCTATTTGTCCATCTGGTTCGGCAAATAACCTACATTTCGACTCTATCTGCTTTCGTTGGTTGCATGAATGTAAGCTTTGTGTTTCTCTCCCCAGATTCAAAGCAAGCCACACTTAAAATTGTCCTTAAAAATAGACGTTCCCCTTACTAAAACATTGCTTTGAAAGAACGGCAACGTTCTGATATACAAACAAATTTCTTAAATTTGTTAAACATTACAACTTAATGGAACTCGGCCAATAAAAATTCATAAAGAATAAAGGTTCATCCACTGCGACATGCTCAAACTCCATTAGGTCAGCCAGCCGCCTTAATGGGTCGAACAAGCGTGTCGACAACATAACGACGCATTACCACACGCAGTCGCCAAGCCGTGAGCAAAAACACATACACAACATACCAAAAGAATTGACTAATATTGAATTGCATCTGAAGTTAAAATCTATGAAACCAGTTAAACTGCTAGCAAAGAAAGATGGAAAGGGCTAAACTCCGAAGAGAGCATAAATGTAATGGGAAACTAAATATATCCCCTTACTTGAAAAAGATAGTCCACATGTTACAAGTCCATCAGAGATGGGGGGTAAGTACACATGAAATCAGAATCAATACAAGCAAATACATCTATAGCATCCAAAAATGAACGGAGCAATAGGAACAAAATATTATGTGAAAGAAGAAAAATTGAATAGAATATAATAAATGGATTTCAAGTGAACCTTGAATCCATCTATGTGACACTGGGGCAAGCCATGAAGAACCTGATACCGAGGAACTGTAGACTTTTATGTACACACTCTCTCTCTCTCTCTCGCTCTCCACCGATAACCTAATAGGATTATGAAATTTAAGATGACCAAATCCTCGAATCATGAACTGGTGCCAAGTGGTCTCGCCCACCAAAAATGCAATGAAAATATGAGCCATCAACCAACATCAAATCAGCCATTTATTAATACTTGTAGCCAGAAGAACCAGACGGTGGTGGTGGAGGCGGCATCCGATTAGGAGTACGCCGGCTGCCGGAGTTTGAACCAGAGTTCACATCCCCATTTTGTGCTGGATCGCTGTGATGTCGACTGTGACCGTTGGATCCAGACCTAGAATAATCACCGTATGAATTGTAGTCAACAGAGCCATTAGCAGCTGCATCAAATGCAGATCTCCAGTCATCACCAGATGAACCATTGGTTCTAGGGCTGCTTTCTGAAATAGGTAACAGAAATTTATGTCATAAAACAATTCAGGAGAAAAATAACATTAAGATCAACATTAAGAGACTGCAGAGACTTCAAATAGCATCCCTATTGGGGGGAAAAACAATTAAACACAAATATAAAAATTCTATATCCTCCTACGCAATGTCGAGACCTTGCTCTTACAGATCAACTGGTGAAAGGGGGATATGGAACAAGTTGAAACACCCTCAATTCAAGCTGCGCACAAGAGGCCTCTTGTGCCCCTGAAGATCTGTCTGGCGGGCAGCCCCGCAGATCAACACCATGGAGACTAATTTCAGAAGCTTTGTTGTTCTTTTTTCTTTTTTTGTAGAAACACTTCTCAGTTCGTTTTTTAAAAATACTAAAAATTGTACCAAACGAATTTTCTTTTGTGGACCCCATATACAACTATTTTCAAACCCAAAACACTTATCAAAACCTTACCAAACCAACCCTATGTTTCCATCTCCAGATTGATTTCTCCACAAACATTTATGTTACAAAAAAAGTTGACTCCAGTTTTAGTTCATGGTATAATGTAAATGAATTTGATTTAGCCATTGTTCATAAAAAGCAGACATTTGTAAGTGTTTTGAGATGGTGAACAGCATAAACCAGTAATCTTTTGCGTTCAGACCAGCGAGAGAGAGAGAGAAAGAACTTTTTTTAAGTACATACCTGCACCGCCACCATTAGACCAGCTGGAGGCAGCAGAAGCTCGGTTGTCGTGAATGCTGAGTTGGCGTGTTAGTTTTGAAAGGAGAGAAGATTGTTTTTGGCAGCGCTCCCTCTTACGCTTTACATTCTGGTCCTCTTGAAGCAGCTCTTCAATCCTTGCTGTACTTTGTGCGCTGCCCATGAGCAATAATAAACATGATCAAGTAAAAAATTTTGTTCTCAAATGAACTAAAAGACTGTACAATTAGTAGCCACATACTGCAGGAGAGTATGAAGCACATTCACCAGACAGAGTTAGAGAACAAGAAGGCAACCTCTCAGCTCTTCTTGGACAAGCACAAGCTTGAAAAAAAATCATAGTAGTGAACATAAACAACAAATGTGGAGTAAATAGAGAAGCATTAAACCTGATGGAGCTATACAACTGGTTTAGCATGTCTTCCTTGGCTTTCTCGACTTGGCAAAGAACAACTGCCTGCTCAACAAGTTAATCCCAAATGTATTCTATCACTTCACAAATTGACTGTGAGGATGAAAAATGCAAAGTTGATAATAAAAGCTTACTTTAGGGACATTAGCAGCCAAACTGTTCAAAACTGCTTCAACATAACCACGTACTTCTTGAGACATCCACCGAAGCTCTTCTTCCGGATCAGCAGGTTTTCGAGCCATCATATCCTTTAAGAGTGGGGGAGGGACAGAAAGAATACTAAGTAAACAACAATTTGGTGCAATAACATTTATGAATTGCTAAAGCAAAATAGAGGTTAGCAGGTGGTTCCATCAAAATTACAATGGGAAATTAACATTTAAGGAAATTCCAATGGCCAAAAATAAATCCCGAAGCAAGAAAAGTAGAGTGCAAATTTGACATTGATGCCAATAAACTGAAGAAAATGGCAGAAACCCAAAAAAATTGTTAAAATAAAGAAAGAAGTTATACAAACAGCCATCAGTTGCTACATGAAAGAACTTGCATAATAGCAGCCATAAGTTAGTAACTCACCAGAGAACCATCAGAAAGACTTTGTCGCATACCACCTTCATTGGATGCACCCTTCAATTGTCCTCCTTTAGAAGGTTGAATAACACTTCTTATCTTATTCATCCATTCAATCTTATCGGTCATACTCTCAGCCTTCAAAAAAACAGCGCTATGGGCTGCAAGATAATTGGAGATTGCATTGAAAATAGGCTTGCAAACTCAAAATAACAAAAATGGGGGGTGAGGCAATGTCCACATCAAAGAAACTACATTGATCAAAGGAAATGGCATACCTTTCAAAACGGTTTTGTATGGAACCTTGCTAGTGATCTTGAACACAAGACTGGGTGCTTTTCCAGAATCTGGTCCATTAGCCTTCTTATCCTTTGAACTCTTTGGTGGAGGTTCTTCCTCATCTGAGGCCTCTTCAATAATACATTCCTGCATAATAATTATATAAGTTGGGTCATCGTGCTATTAGTATGATGTACCATAACAAATGATTTTTTGAAGTTTAGACTACCCTTCACGGGCGTGGGTAGGCATGTATAAGCTGTGTGTATGTGTAAATGTAGTTCATCCATAAATCAATCAAGATGAAAATGCTAATAGGCATTGTCTACCCAACCAAAAGATGAGCAGGCTTATGAGATATGTCCAATTCTACTATTAGAATACTAATTAAATAATTTAATTCACCGTTTCTTATCAACTTAAATTTTTTTATAAATGGCAAGAGAGATTCGAACTAGTGACCTCTTCTTTATGAGGCGTGGTCCTTAGCCGATTGAACAACCCGCTTAGAGTTGATAATTGATGAACTAACATAGTATCAGAGCAGATCCGTAATTCACCTCCCCTTTTAATTAAATATTTCGTGTACTATGCCTCATTTCTTGAAGGGGTATTTTAGCGCACAACTAAATGGAAGTATTAATATATTAATTAAATTTATTGTTTCCTATTATAGCTTAATCTTTTGAGATAACTGGCAATGTAACACTACAATACCATCTACGATGTCATTTGTATTTCTAAGAGCAATTGATTTTCTAGAAACAACTTTGACGTTTAAATAGAAGTAGATTATCAGGAGACCCAATGTGTTCCACAATTTTACTCTATGGAAGATAGCCAACATGAGATTTTTTTTCTGATAAGTTATTGGCCTCAAAGGGAGGAAATGGGAGATTCGAACTAGCGATTTCCACTTCATGAGCTATCCCTTGGGGTTATTGTCAACAGGAGATTTGACTTACTTCTCTCATTATTATGATTAAAAAATGAAAAAACAACCTCAAACTTGGGATTCCCAATGAACATAGTAAAGTCAAACCGTTCTAGGCATCAATTTCCCTTAGTATTTCCATGTTAAAAAAATCCAATTGCTTTCAGTTTATATGAGCAAAACTCAATAGCCACAATAAGTGTTTAAAAGATACTTTCACTTTTACAAGAACATTTTTGCCTAGAACTTTTTTGTCATGGCCATCTTATCAAATGCGAATTGAGCATTTAGAAAGATACAATCTTTTATATTAATTTGTTTAATAACCTGAGGTTTACATATTAAATATTTTAGATGCCCAACATTGCAGAGCAATAATAAACGATACAGGTATGGCTTTTTAGCTAAGTGAAACCCCATATCTGCTCACTACATCAAATAAATTTTGTATTTCATGTACATAATAGATTTTCTGAAATTTGGACCCTAGACAAAACTGGTTGCAGACCTTCAACCCCACAATCCCATACCATAAGGAAAGAATGAATATGCCCAGTTAAAAGATCGGGAGAAAGCTCTCGCCACAACACCCTCCCCGTAATTAAACACATACACCAGAATTTATGTGCTCATGTCTGAATCCACAATTTAATACCCCAAGAATCGTTTATGCATCCTGCCCAGCTTTATCAAGGATGATAGAATTCTAAACAGTAAAAAGGATTCCCAATAATTTCGGAAACAAACTTACTAATCTCAGATCTGAAACTACACAAGTATCAACAGTTTTCCTTACCTCCAAAGTGATAACTCCGCGAAAATCTCGTTGTTCTAGCTTTTTAGTGTAACCAAGCTGTAGAATAAAGGAGAGGTCAAAGTAAATCCTACAGATCACAATTACAATAATGGAAGTAGCTGCATAAGCAATGACTAAGTGTATTATATTACAAGAGTTCACATGTCTAGATACAATAGAACCCCAATTTGTACATGTAAGTTTGAATTTGGCAGGCTTGGAACAAACGTTACAAACCTTTCCAGTCTTCGCATTCAAAACAAACCACCGCCGGCTCCATCCATTAGTTTTTGCACTTTTCTTTAACATATAACCTGCAGAAAATAAAACAAGATATGCACAGTTAATCAAATGCCACTTTCCAACGAAGTTGCGCTATGGCTCAAATAAGTCATTAAGTTCTCGAGTTATATGGTCATAGTTGCCCCCAAAAGCCAACATGACCACCAGAAACAGCTATTGTAATTGCCCCAAGAATTCTATTTCGGCACAAAATGCACTTCCTACACACAAAAGAAAAATGCCCCATAAAAAGGACCTAGAGCTAGTACCGCTGCATAAGAACATCATTTTACCCAGAAGAAATTATTTAGCTAAATGCTTAAGTAATTTTCATAACATGAAACATTTTAACAATGTAATAAATGTTATGTGACCAATGTCATAAATGTTATGTGACTAAACCAGCTTCAATCTCCATAACCAACATGTTTTCCCCTTTTTAATATTAAAATTAGGAGAGGAAGGGGTATGGCTTCCAGATCCCAGAACTCAATGACACCATGAATCAATGAACATGCTCCAAAGATAATTGTCCCATGGATTTCCTCTCATTCTTGTATCATCGATCAATAAGAAGATTTTAATTTTCAAAGACAACTGTCCCATGGATTTTCCTCCCATTCTTTTATCATGGATCAATATGGAGATTTTCATTCTGTGTACGCTCTTCCACTATTTTTTGTAACAAAGAAATTAGGAAGAGTATCAAAGACTAGTAATGATGGATTTTGGAACCCTAGTATCCAGATTCTCGTAAGTAGAACCTAGTAGCATAATGTGTATGTAATTTGCAAACAAACCTGCTGTTATTTCTCCTTCAGAACCTGCAGTCTTTAAACCCGAACCCTCCTGTACTTCTTTCTCTGCCTGGCCAGGTTTTTCCTTCATTGATTTCAAACTTCCACCAGTTTGCTGACCACCTGTTTGAGGACTAGTTGCCTGGGGCATGGAAACAAAAAAATTACAATGAGCAAAGCATACTAAGAAGGAAAAAAATAAGTGAATTAACAAGCTATATAGTTAAGGAAAGAAAGAGCAACAAAATCCACTCAATATACTTGTTCTTCTAAAACACGTATCCAATTTTTTTGGTAAGTACAACTCATATCCAATTAATATCAGAGAAAAGGGATCTCCTACCCTGTTTAGTATTCCTTGCTCTGCCTCTTGTCCTTTTTTTGAGGATCGAGTTTTTAGCTCCTCCTCTCGGCGCTGTCTCTCCATCCTACAGGATAAATTAACAAATCAACCAAATAAGCTGCAGGTAAATATTGGAAAAGAATAACAAATCATTTCATACATAAGCAACAATGACACAGCTGTAAAAGTATCTTCCTCAATAAATTATGCAAAACAGAAATAGGCATGCCACCTGGCAAATTTTTAGATTTTAACAACAATTTTACACAAATTTGCAAGCAATTAACCAATGCTAAACATGTTATAATCTGAAACCAAATGCTATATAACATGTTAAAATCTGAAACCATATGCTACAAAACATATTTTCAGGTGGAAAAAACAAACATTACCTCCTTTGCACCAAACGGATAAAATGTTGGGGGGGCACAAAAGCTCGCTCCATATCAACTAGTGCAACAACCATTTTCTTTGCTTCACTCTTAAACGCATCTAAGGCAGCACTTGCAATGGTCACAACCTTGTACAAGATTAAGATTGTGTAAATTTCACAAGACAATAAAAATAAAAAAGAAGTGAATTTAACCACAGACTTGTAGTAATAAAATTAAACAGAATAATATAAAAAAAGAAAAAGTTAAAGAGGAAAACTTTGACAAGAAACCAACGCCCCATACCTCTCTCTTGAAAGGAGGGTATCTTCCAAGACCTGGTGTAGCATTTGCCGCAGCAGAAACTATATCTACCAGAACACGGTGTACCTAATTTACCAGTCAGCAATCAATTAATAAGGAAGTGATCAGAGTTTACAATAATAAAAAATAAATAGTATACAGGAGTGCATAGAATGCATGTATTAACTGAGGACAAGCTATTTGAAATCAAATATCTAAAAACACTTCTTGTTCCAAAAGTTTATTCATCATCTACTACGTGAAGGCAGATTGGAAAGCCCAAGAAATGTTAGCGTCTTTTATAAAACAAGGACATGTAGTGTTCTACGGCCCACCTCCAGCCTTCAACAGTAGTTATAAACAAGGACATGTAGTGTTCTACGGTCATCAAGCCTTCAACAGTAATTACATAGCAGAAAACGAGACTTGGAAAGCCCACTAAAGATCATAAGTTAGAATCTAGATGGTCTACCTTTATGAACAAATAGAGTAATGAAGCTACAAGAAATTCAAATTATACTACAGCAAAAGGCACTAAACACCTAGATTTACCTCATCAACACAAAGCCGTGATGGTTCTTTTGCAAGCTCCAAGACACCTTTAATTAAGGATCTTAAACCCTTTTCAGGGGATATGAGATATGGCTGATAACCATCCGCTTCCAACACAATCTAATACAAAATTTGAAAATGAAAAGGTCATAGAAAGACCCAAAAAGAAACCTTGAAACCAAGGCAAGATATTCTTCAGTAAGGAAATTGGGAGAAAGAGAAGACAAAGTATACCCTCTTGACATTGTTGATATCAAAATGTCTGTCCAAAGGAAGCTGCTTGATTCTATTTGGAAAGTTCCCCTCGAAACTGGCAACAATTTTCCAACCAGAACCCTGCAAAAAAAATTAGTTTCAGCAACCGCTAGGACTCATGAATCAAGAAACTGAATGGCAATTAAAAGAATAATAATATTCATGATCATCATAAGAATATAATTAGCTGCTGAATGCTGCAACTAGTTTCAGTAACTCTAAAAAATGAGGCAATTGTTACTGCCAAAGGCTATCCAATTTTAAGAGCAGAGTCACCATGTGAACAAAGCTGGTGAAAGAACCAGATGAAATTGACAAATGGATTACTTTAACCAAAAACAAAAGTACTTGAAGCAAAATGACATATCTTACACAGAGCTTCATGAGGAAAAATACAGGAAAAGTGGAAGAGGAATTGATGAAAATCAAACGGTAGTAAAATCGATTTTGATCCACCCATCTTACATTAGCGCACCTATGTACCACAAAATTGTCTTCATACCACATACATGGTCTTCTTGAAATAAAGTTCAAGCAAACCTGCACCTAAAGATCCTTGACTCACTCAGTACACTCAATGTTTTATAAGGACCCTGAGCTTGTTAATCACAGCTTGAAAAACACCCAACTAAAATTTAAAGTTCTCTTTTGCAGTTCTTTTATTTGTAAGAGAATTCTTTCGCAGTTCTAAAAAATCTCTCTTTCAAATTCACCTTCAAAACCTGCCAGCTTTAGAGAATCCACTAGATTGGGATTGCCTCCATTTTTGGAAGGTAAGCTCCTCCTTGGAGATCAGCTCATTTCTAGTTGATAAGGTTGGTTCATTAGATAATTGGGGGTGCTTGTTATGCTATAATAAGATGAGCAGCAACTAAAACCTCCTGCACAACTTTGGACATCTCTCACCTTCTTTTAGGAAAAAAAAAATAAGTGAGAGCAAACTTCTTGACTAATGGTGAGGAGAATTTCTTGACTGTGAGAAGGAATATATAATAGATAGATTTCAGCGCACAATTATATCCACCTCAGAGGAGGGGATGGGTTTCTTTTTCTCTCTTTTATTGCTTTCCTTTGTCTTTTATCTGTAACTCCATAATGCTCTTAATTTCTGTCTCATGCAATACATACACTAAGATTGATCGCCCAGAGACCTTGTTGGCCAAAATACCGAAACACTTTTATCAATAAATTGAAGGAATTAGAAAGATATTTGCAACAAAATTCATCTAGTCATTGGCAGAAGAATTTTATGCTTGAGACTTATTTTAAAAAATTCAATAACTATACATATAAACAACAAAAAAAAGAAACCCTCACCTCACCAGATGTAACATGCAGGAGAAACTTATCCTCAAACTCACGGCAAAGTTCCAAAGCTAGAGCTCGGGTGCCCTCAGAGCTTTGGACCATCTGCTCACCAAGCCTCACCAGCTCATCCTGAACTATTTGAGACTTCCCCTGTAACCTGCATAAATGTAAAACAGGCATTGATAGAAACCCAATTAACTGGAAAAATAATATCATACTTGGCAGAAGAAAGATTATATGCATCCACTCAAAAGAAATTGTTTCAGGAAAGGGTATTCCATCTGATGATTATATGTAGGCATCCATATTTTCACGTGTAAAACACTTGCTAAACTGGATTTATTGGTTCAATGCAACCTGCATGCCAGCACTACTTGTAAGTCTCAACTCTAAAACCAATTTAGACAGCTAAAAGTTTAGCAGAGATTTAAATGAATCAGTTATAATAAAAAAAATTAGCATCTGAAAACTTCTTCAGCTAGGTCTTATCCTGCATATGTAGTTAAACTCCAAAATCCAAAGTTCTCATAAATGATAACAAAAGAGAGGAAACAAAGTCACATTTATCAGTACTAAAAACATTAGGGATTAAAAGAAAAAAAAATACTATAAAAAAAAACTAATCTAGAGGATGCATGAAAACACAAAAAGGTCAAAACAGAATGTCATATAGTATCAGCAAAACACTCACCCAGAAAGGAGATTCGGAAGCCGAACTTTCATACGTTTGCGAATCTGCTGTGCCAGGGCATCCACCAAAGCTATTCTCCCAAGCTTACTTTGTGGGGCTCCAGTTAGTATGGACTTAAGACTTTCACTCTCTGCTTTCCATGCAGTTTCCAAGGAACTCTCTGAGCCAATAGATCCAGATTGTGCAGAGGCAATCGAAACTGATTGACCTATTAAAGCAACCCATGGAATATCGGATGTCCTTGATGGCCCCTGATTTAACAGGAGAGCCTGAACTGCAGCAAGAGATTTCTGGTCTGATGCAGCTTGATCTATTTTACTAATTACACCAATGGTTCTGGTACCTGTAATCAACATTTAATTCCCACTTAATTACTTTCAAAATCAAATGATTAACAAAGAGAAACATGAGAGGGGAGGAAGAGGATGAATGCATTGGACACCAAGGGGAATAAAAGCGCATGAACTTTAGGACAGCAAGGCTCCATATGCACCAATAAGGCACTAATTGCAGTAGAATCAAGTTCATATGAAGGGATAAAGTCAAATTTAACCTCCTTTCCCCAGGAAAAAAGCTACAAACATAAAATAAATTTACCATCTCCATCAAATTCCTTGACGATTCTCAAGGCTCGAGAAGAAGCAATTTCAGGCGCCTGAGCGGCAGGTACTATAACTAGCAGAATGGCATCGCTGAGCTCAGCATATTCACTAACCTAAGCAAGGACCATTAAAACATTATCAATCAAAACAGTTCCATTTCAACTACTCACTCAAACGCACTAAAACTATGACAGGACGATTCATCACAAACCTATTTGTTGAAAGTAGATAAAAAGAAAATATGAACCAAGCAAATTAGACACATCAAAAAGAACTTAATGCAAGAATGACAAGCTCTAGGGTCTAGGTCAGATAAATCCTTGAATCAAACAACAAAGGAAGTAGTACCCCCTACTTACCATCGACTCGTCCATTATCCGTTGATCCAGCCCAGGTAAATCAATCAACTTCAGGGGAGGTGCTGAGGAGAATCATGTCAGATGAAAATTTAAGAAATAACATCAAAGAAACCAATGAATCAAAGAATATACATGATATCAAGGAAGCAATGAACCATGTACAAACCCCAAGACATATGTCGGTCTAAGAACTTTAACAATATCTTCTGATGTCAGATCATAAGAATAGCATACAGATGCATGTAAATACAGAATTTCTATAAAGTAGCATTCATAATTACCATCCAAAGATAATATTAATCAATGCTGCCAAATTTCAATATATGCATCTACTTATGTTACCATTTGAGAGTTATCCCACAGTTGAAACGTAATAACCATGCAAAGAAGCACCTAAAGTTTTGATATAAATGTTTCCACAGTTTGCATGAGTTTAATTCCATGTACAGAGAAACATACTTAATACATAAAGCCCAAGTAAGATGGGCTATATATATTTCCCTCAGCATGTCTTAATTCCAGCTACTGAAAAGACAGATGAGACAAACTATCATAGATATCCCTGTTTTTCAATCATAAAAGTTCAAACACAAAATTTGCAAACTAAAGCATTTTGCTTCAAGGAGCTAAAGTACCCACAAACTGAAACATGAAGTTCAAGGAATTGCTTGATATATATAATAGGCGAGTTATCTCTTTCTAATCAGATTCATAACATGCATTCTAGAGGAAGAAAAGATAACAGAGCATACAAAATTACTTACAGTCTCAGAACATATTACTGAGAACAACCAAATATATAGTTTACATTTTTCTATTGTGAAATGGCTGGTCAGCATCACAGCTACTAATAATCTATGCAACTATCAGAGAGAGAAAAGGAAAAGCTACGATAATAGTAAAATCCTAAAAGTTTCTTTGCACCACAAGATATTGTCGGTACTACTAGCCACCACAAAATCTGGAGCTTAATCCCTTTCAACATCCAAATGTTGTTTAATGCCTCCACAAATTTTAAGTACTCCTGAACCTCTGGCAATATCAATGCAAGAATTTCACTTCTCATTTCCCAAATTAGGAAGTCATCCAGCAGACAAACATTTCTAGTTGAATCTTAAGCGCAAAGTGAAGAGAGGCAAGAACTATTATGAACCAACCTGTACTTGTGCGTAGCTTCAAATATATTTCATCTCGAGTCTTCCCTGATAAACCCTTACTCAATCTATCCTGTAGAGAATGCCGTAAAGCACCTGCAGAAAAACACGACAATCAAATAAGGCACATTAAACAGTTAAAGCAAACCAATAAGAACTCTTGCACAATGATCAAAGGATAGATATTTGAAACATTCCCCAGTATTTGTTACATTATCATAAACCCTGGTAACACAGGGATTGAAAGTGATGCAGGCATCACAAAGTTACTGCCTCGGAAGATTTTATTGGCCATTCTAGAACTGCTAGGGTAGGGCATTATACTGCTGAAGTCCTCAGAAGAAGCTTCTGATATTTGTTGTATTGAACAAAAGCAGTTGTAAACATGAAGTTATGGCTATAAGTGACAAAAAACTGTTGGTACTAACTTGCAGAAACTTGTTGAGATTTATTGTCAATCTGCAAAATGATTGATTTGCTGCTCAAAGATCCATCCCTCTGTAAATCAATGCTTATAGGAGCTCGAGTGGCACCATTTTCACCAGTTGGCTGAATGAAGAAGAGAAAGGAAGCTTAAGAATAAAGATTAAGCTTAACTGGGTTCTACCAAATATAAGAAATAATCAAAAAGAAAACAGCAAAGACTTAAAATCCAAGCTTACCAGAACAGGATGCCCAATTAAACTGTTCAGAACTGCAGACTTACCAGCACCCTATCCAATTTGTGGCAAACCGGCAAAAAAAAAAAAGTAACAAAAAAAGCAAATACATCAGGATCTCCAAACAGTGAAAACAGTATTGGACAGCATAAGAATGGCTACAATAAGAACAAATAACAGCCCAAGTCTGAATTGATCTTCTAACAGTTTCTTCTACCTTGTAAGCATAAATTAAACACAAAATTTGGAAACTCCACTTTTCAAATACAAAGTTTGGTAGCCGCCACCACCAAGGCAAAAAGTATGAAATAAGCTTACCCCAATTTGAAATTCAACATGCCCTCATTTAGAGTAAATATTTAAAAATAAATTTATCTAAAGGATATCAAAAACAGTTAAACGCAATTTAATCAATAGCAAAAGCCAATTCTATCTCCATAGTTATCAAAAGCCCCAATAACACTTTCGAGTAATTGAATCATAGTTCCTCAAGAGTAAAAGCTGTTTATACAAATCCGTTACAAGAATTAAGTCACAGTAACCACTCAAAACACAGAGCCATTAAGACATATACATATAGGGTCACATCAAATACTGACAGCCGAATATTAAATCTCTCTCCCTTTACATATGGAATTCAAAATCGAAAAAAAAGACTTAGGCTTACACAAATCAAAGTGATATCCCTCTCCCTAAACACAAATCTAAATTATCTAATCTACCTAGACATTGATACATGCATACATAAAGACATGAAAAGAGAAGTAGAATAAGAGAGATGACCGGGTGGACTTACAACATTGCCGAGAGCTACGACATTGAGGAAAGTGGAGGCCCTTCTAGAAGAACCGGAGCTTGAGCTTTCGTCAACATCTTCATCGGCAAGCAGAGCCGAGGCTTGCCGCATCGACTCCGACAGCTGAGTCAACTCTTCGATCGCCTCCATCGACACCAAACCGCTTTCCAAGATCACCGATCTGATCCCAACAATTAAATAAAAGTTCCCTTCAGATGATAAAACCCAAAAATACTGTGAGGAAAGGAGGTGGAGACGGATCGATCGGAGTGAAACGCTAAGAGACGGGAATGGAATCGTAGAGATCTGAGGGAATTAGATCTCTTTCTCTCTCTCTCTCTCTCTCTCTCTCTGCCTGTGTTTAGGGTTTGAATTTCAACGAGTCGAAAGGGAAAAAAATGACGAGAAGAAATGCGCAGAGAGCAACCACTCTCTCTCTCTCTCCACTTTCTCTCTCTATTTTATTTTGAATCTTGTTTTAACTCGGGGATCCCTTTTTTTCAATTTTAAATCTCTTTGCCGAACCGTGCTGTTTTCTCTCTTCTTCTTTTTTTCTTTTTTTTTTTCTTTTTTGTTTGGATCTGGATCCGTCGGTTAAACTTTTATTGTGTTTTAATTATTCAAAACTGCCTTATTTGAATCTATAGTAATCCAGGAAAAAATAAATAAAGATTGGAGCAAAAAGGTTGAGAGAAAAGAAAAATAAAATTGAAATGAAAAATAAAATTCACAGTTGCGCTCATGTACTGCGCGTGATTTCGCGGCCACATCAACCTCCGAAAAGACCCTACTCCATGCCAAGTGCCAACCCAAAAAAATAAAAATAAAGCAGACCTAATGCTTGCTAATATTTTTTAAGAATATTTTTTACTTTTTAGTAAAAAATAAATAAAAGCGCTAACAAGCAATAGAACCTATAAAATAGTTACAAAATATTTAAAATTATTTTCACCGTCACGACATATGGCAATCAAAAAATAAAGATACCATTTAAAAAGCAATATCAAACAAGTTCAAAGCCTTACTCTTTAAGCAAGAGGTATTAAAGCTTATCTATAAATAAGAAAAACATCTCTCTTTTTTTTAAATCAATAAAACTTTTCTTGACAATTAAGGCTTTCGGTTGTTTTCATGTAAAATATTTTTTGTTAAAAAAAATCAGCTAAAATTATTTTTTGAAAAAATTAGTTATTTTTTTATGTTTGTTTGCAACCTTAAAAAAATTTTGGAAAACATTTTTCGACTTCCGCTCGTACAAAAAAATGCCGAATATTTATTATAATTTCATAGTAATATGATGAGCTGTAAGAAATAAAAAGAGACAACGAATATGAATTGCATAGAAAGAGAGTGTGTGATAATAGAAAGCCTTCTAGAGTAAAATTAAAATCTAGTGCAATTGGTTCGATAAGAAAAATGGCTACAGATGGCCATTAGTTTAGTCATCGATGAGGGTTGGATATGGACCCAAAGGATCAGTACTCAACCCTCCATTAAAAGGTGAAAAATAAAGACTCTTAATTAACGTGTGAGTGATCAATTGTGCAACAAAATATTAAATGTAAAATTTAAAATAGATAAATATTTTATTGACAAAATTTAAACTCTTATCAAGAGAAAAAAAAAACTACTATGGGGCAACTAAACCTGAAAATTCACTAGCAGAAGACAAAACAAGTTACAAAACAGTAATACTCACATAACCCGATGCAGTAGTCCTACATCTAACTATAACACGTACCTATATGTGAACGCCTCCCAACCAGACCTCTTGTCTGAAAGGGTCTTCAATGTACTCATTTAACTTAGGACTCATCTCTAAACTAGACTTCAATTGATCAAATCACACAACATAAAAACTATAAGAAAGCTAGCAAATCTAAAAATATCTACCTAAACACCATCTCTTAGCACAATGGAATTCAGTCTCAAATTCTGTAAAAAATACATGCATAAAGACCTCTATATATAGGCTTTAGAAGACCTAATACAATATTAATTCGAAGTTCTCTGAGCGGCGTCCGGATCAAGATAGTGGGCTTCCGATCGGCAAACAGCAATTGACTTTCTTTCATGCAATATCACACATTTTTTCATTAATCTTCTGTCTCCGCGTCCGAACGATGTTATCTTAGTGTCCGGACGGTTACATGTTGTCTTCACTGTGGTTGATGTCTACTAGTTGTTTAGATACTTCTCGAACACTGAAGGGCGTCTATACGCTTCCTCTAGGCCGTCCGGGCAGTAATAAGGAAATCGCATTTGTTGAGCTGTACCACGCGCATAAGCTTCCGGACAACCGGAAAAATGCCTTTCTGAAGCCGGTAATACTGAAACTTGTCATATTAAGGCTTTTCATGTTGGAAAAATAATATCTGAATATTCTGAAGACTCCGAATAATTACGACATCCATGTTATAGTAGCACACTTACAGTATAGTGATTTTGTCAACAGAATGCAGCCAATAAACTAACACAATAGCTAAATAAAATTTGCTCCAAGCATTTCGCTAAAAAAAACCACTTAAATAGCCTTAAGCTTTCATTCTTGTATTTCCATTATCATTATTTGATAATTTATATGTTTATCTTCGTGTAACATATTTTCTATCAATTGAGAATTTTTTTTTGGAAAAATCAGTGATATTATGTTGTTTGGCTTTTATAAGTTAAAACTTAAAACGACCCTGACAATGTTTTTCTGCGATCTGGCTTGCATTGAAAATCGTCATATATGTTATTGTCCTCTCTCTCAATACCTACATCCCTAGGAGGCTAGGACCCCCAATTGATGCTTTACGAATGGAATCTTAATGATTTTTTATTTTATTTTTTCTCATTTTTCAAATGTGATGCACCCGAAATACTACAAGTTCCCCCCATCCCCCCCCCCCCCCCCCTAAAAAAGGTTAATATTATGGCATTAATATTGAATAAGAATGCATACCCAACATCTCTTATTGATTTAGTAATTGAAAATGCAACAAAATCATTGAAATATGATTTGCTCCAATCAAGCAATGATATTATGGAAAGTAAAAAGTTGATTAAGCTGTTCATACTAATTAAATTTATAGTAATAGTAGATTAGAACCTTAAGATGAGTGATGGATCCAATAATTTTTTTCTAAGGGGCCAACTACGTGATCCAAAATTCATAACTAAGTTCAAATTCAAAACTACGTGGTACTATGTAGGCTTGGCAATTCGGGTTGCCGTGTCAACCCATTTAGTTGGCGTGTGAACCCATCGGATTAGCATGTCAACTCATTTAACTAATTTGGTAAAAAATATGTAATTATCGCGTCATAAATGTGTTATAAACGGGTTGATGGGTCATAAACGTGTCATAAACAGGTTGGTGGATCATAAACGGGTCATAAACGCATAAACCCAAACCCTATATATTCGTGTCGTGTTCGTGTCGGATTCGTGGGTCGTGTCAAAATTACCAAGCCTAGTAATATGGGGGAATCAACAAAAAAATAAATAAAAAAAAAAAGAAGGAGAAGAATAACCAAGTGAAAAGAGTGACCGTCGAAGCCCCTTTTAGTAAATGACTGACCCTATTAATATGAAACGATCCCATTAATATTATAAGATAGTTGTAAGATGAAAATGTGATACATACCGTACTCTTTAAAAATATTAGTTTAGTCCTTTGTTTTTTTTATTTTTTTGTTCTTTTTCAGAAATTTTGGGTTAGGGACCCTTGTCTCCACTATTGCCTAAGATATATATATATATATATATATATATATATATATATATATATATATATATATTTTATTATTATTTTTTTTAAAAAAAATAGACTCATATTTTGATTGTGATATGAATTCTATTATAGACAATTCATGAAAAATTGAAAGCTCATTGTCACAAGTGTTAACTTGATCTTTTCAGGCACCAATCAATACAAGCACGTTACATAAATAAATAAAATGGTCCCAGAGTCGATCGTGTTTTTTGGAGGGTAATAATAATAATAATAATGGTCACATTCATGAATGATGAATGGCCATTGTCAGAGCTACATTTCTTCGATCCACGTAAGCTCTAAGCACTCCATCGAACAAAATAATACATCAGAGTAACACAGAGAAGTTAAAATTCATTAACGCATAATAAATATATTGTCACATTATTTAATAATTTAAATAAAATATAACATTATATACAAAATTAAATACAACAAAACAAATTGCTATATATCATCGAATCCCTCTTACAATTAGAGAGATATTTTTACTGGAATATTGCGTTAATGTAAATCTATTCGAATTGCAAGAGGAATCCAGAACGACCAGACATTGCAGAAAGGTTACGTTGCGGTCGGTGTTGGACTCTGTGATTTAAATAACAATAAATATGATTTCTTTTTTATTTGTGGCTTTGAATATGGTCGGCGTAGAAAAATGAGGAGACTGGCTAATAATAATTAATAATAATAAGTGGTTGTCCCACATCGTTGGAAAATGACATCTCCTCCATTCAAAAAAGGCCTTTAATCAAAATAAAAATAAAAATTAAAAAAAAAAAACAAAAACAAAGGGCCTAGCCATGGGCCGGGTTACCATAAAAGGTTGGGTGGATGTCAAGGATAGCTTACCCAATGTTTTTCGAAAAGTTTGAATTTGCCCTTAAAAAACCAAAGCCCCATTCAGCCAAGCGGGTCTCTTTCACATAGACCCCATGTAACTTAGGGGTGTTTAGTCTATCGGTAGTCGGTAACCGAGTATTAATTGATAACCAATAAATTGATTGACCACTTTTGTTATCGGTTGAAAATGACTGGTAATCAGTCCTATCGGAACGGTTATCGATTTTAAAAAATATTTAAACCGGTAATCAGGTGTGTATATATATATATATAATAAAATTATAAGCTCTAGGGTTTTACTTTTCAGTTTTCGTTCCAACTTTTCTGGCCAAAAAAGATGCATGGAAATGTTTTTTATAAAAGTGCTAAAAACGTGTATATGAAGCCCAAAAAATTGGCTCAACCAAAAGACCCGGTGTTTTTAAAATTCGGTTACTAGTGCGGACTAACCGTTTAACTGGCTATCCAGTTACTTAAGTGGGTTGTAAATTTTGGCCAACCGGCTACCCCGATTACGGTTACGGTTACTAATTTTAGCTAATAACAGGTAATTATAACCGGGTTTTTACCTCTAGCCATGTTTAAGGCACTGCTAGCCTTACACAGCTAATTAACCTCTACAAGTATTTTAGTTGAAGGAGTATTTTTGTATGAAATTTGTGAAAGAATTTGAGAACTTTGTTTTGGTTGACTTATAACAGTAGTAGCAAATACCCAACAATTTTTCCTGTATTTAGATAATCAAGCTACGTTTTGCTTCTCTTGGCAAAATATATACCACAATAGATTCATTTAATTTTTTAATATATCATTAAAATAATATTTGTTACTTTTACTTTTTTTTCTTTATTCCATAAACATTTTCTTTTCACTCTCAATCTCTCTCTCGTCTAGTCGTCTGTGTTTCTCTCATCTTCGTCTTCTCTCTCAATCTCTCTCTCTCTCTCTCACATCTACGTCTCTCTCATGCCAGGAGGATGGCATCTTTAAACCTACTCCTCATCCTCCTTGCATTCAACAGCTGCTCCTTCGGCATGAGATTGACCTGAATGGCACTTGTAAATAACTGGAACCTCAACCTCAATTGTTCAATGTTTTGAATGTCATCCAAGTGTTGAATGTCATCCAAGTGTTGAAATAACTACACGGCTGCCCCATCAAAATAGGAATAGATTGACTACCAAATCTGAATGTCCACGACGTAAATCAGAACAACATGAAGCCACAACAGCCGAATAATTCTAAATGTCATATAAGTGTTTATAAAAAATGAAGTGGCTTATTCATCAAAAAAATAAATAAAAAAATAAGGTGGCTTTTAAAATTATTATTTGATCAAAATTACTATTTAATCAATCAGACACTCAAATTTTAAAAACCACCTCATTTTTTGATTTATATAACATTTAGAATTACTCACCCAACCGCTGATCTGTTGCTATGTTTGAAAATCAAATACCATTCATAATGCAGGTCCTTCAGATCCTACAATGCTTTTGTCGAAGTGATCATGGGTTTGCCCTGGAGAAAATAGCTTAGTAATCACCGCAACCCAAAACAAAGAGTACTTTATGTTATCCACAAAAGTCGTGTTCTGAAACCACCATGACAACATGTAGAACGAGAGTACAAATCTTAAGACTTTAAGGTGATGGAATTGATGAAAATCTGGAACTGCTTGAAATCTGAACAAATTCTTGACTTGGACTTACCGGTGATGGAATTTGACGGCCAGTGGAGAGAGGCGTTGCTAAAACAAGCTTGGACTTGGAAATGTGTTGGAGAGATCGAGGCGCAATAGTGGAGAGATAGAGCGGCGTAATTGGAGAGACATCCGTGTTTTTTTTAATTATTAAAATAATGCATTGGGTAGCTACAGTACTACCGAATGTATTGGGTAGCACTGTAGCTACCAAAGGGTTTAGCATAAATTTAGAAAAATTGATGTGGATTGTTTTTTTTTACTTTTTTCAAATTTTTTCTATATTTATAAAAGGAAATCACGTATAGAACACATGCTACTAGTGTTCTTAGTCAATAGCCAAAATGAATGTCATTCTTATTTATAACCAAAGCTCTGTACAAGAGATTTACAGAGAGTATAGAGACACCAAATCCTAGAGTGCACAGTTGTCGCATGAAACATGAACTGAGTTGGACCGTAATTGGCAGGTGGTGAATTTGCTGTCACGGGAAACAAAGAGGGTGGCTGGGCGTGAAGCAGGGAGAATACTCTTATGTATAAAGGATCCGTTCCTCTCCCGTTGAAAGAAACAGGAGAGGATCCTCATGCATGGAGGTGGGAGTAGTTTCAGCAGATGTGACCCTGCAATTAATAGCAAGACTTTCTGTGGTTGACTCACGTGTGATCATTCACGTTAACAGCCAGTGCCAGTGGCATGGCATCTTGGAGACACCGGCGGACAAAAACCAATCAACTACTGCAGCATCTCAGTAGTAGTGTCACTGAAATCTAAAAGGAATATAGAACATCCACAATCGTGCCAACATTTGTACATTTTAGTAAGACAAACCAATCATAATGACAACACTGACAGGGCCAGGGGACCCGCTCTTAACAAGTAGAAAAAAAAAATGGGTGGTTTGTTTTTCCTTCTAAAAATAAAAATATTAACAAATAATTCAAATACAAAATATTCTTAAAAGTATAAGAAATGGGTTTGGAGGATGGGCTAGTTCCACAACAGTAGAGTTCCTTCTGGGCCTTTTTGTGGGTAATATTGGGCAAAATATAGGTGTATACTTCTATTTCAGAATTTTCTTATCTTAATTATGAGTGTTTAAAGTTTTTTTTTTTTTTTTTTTTTTGATGAATATGAGTTTCTAAAGTTTGAATATTAAAAAAAAAAAAGGTGATAATAGGATAATTTTTTATAAGTTAGGATCATATTAGAATGGTTAAAATAAGTCTTAAAGCTGTATGGAGATCATGAGTGGATCTTCATATGTATATGTAAAAATGAACATGATTATTTCCTACCAAACTATTTTTCATAAAAGGTAATGTAGGAATAATTCCTTCTTAATTTTCAAGAGGTGGCTAGGGTTTAAGTATAGGCTTTCCTATATTTTATTTTTTTTAGGGTGGATTAGATTTTTAAAAAAATAAAATTAATTTGATATTAGGGTTTTCCAAATAACTTTAGAGCAACTATATTTTGTTTGTTTGTTTTTTATTTTTTATTTTATTTTTTTTACAATATCGTATTGAATCTATTGATGCATGGGTAAACTCACACTTGAGCTGTCACACACCCAAGTACTAGGTCAGTCAAGTATTCAAATCTTGACAAAATAATGTTGAAAGCATGCTGACTTGTCAATCAAGGCAACCCCGAAGGAATGTATATATTTTTTCATTTTTGATTGATACTACCATTTAAGGAGTGATATTAGGTAAATAAACGTTAACAATGTCTTATCGTGGTAGAGCATATTCACAATGTTCTCTTTATAATTTTTTTAAATTTAATTCTAAAAGTTTATTTTAAGGACTTTAGTTAGTTACTTTTTTTAAACCATTAAACAACAAATTTTCTAAAAGATTATTACTTTAAATAAATACTATTTTTTTTCTATCATTCACAATAACTACCATGCATAAATACCATTGTCTTTAAATAAATACTATTTTATCTACGTTGGCACAATTTGCGAAAAACATTATTAAAAAAATTATAACATTATCTTTTTGGCCTTTTCAATCTAGGGAGAAAATTTGATAAATATTAAATTTAACATTTGCTAAAGAGCCTGTTATATGGGCATATATAGTTGTGGTTTTTGTTGATAATATAGAGAAAAACTAAATATGAAGAGGCTATTTTTTTTTTGAATGGATATGAAGAGGTTATTGTGAGTGCTTTTTAAGGTTTAAAATAATTTAGATTCATTTCGATCAACACTATCTTATTTCTCAATAAAAATGGGAGGAGACTGGAGAGCATATTCGACCTTGAAATTCTGTAATTTTTTTTTTCTTTTTACCATTTCTCATTTTACTCAAGACTGTTTCATTAGAAAAATGAATATATATATATATATATTTGTTAAAAATGAAAAAATGGTGGAATGAAAAATAACGTTAGAATAACCATTAATTTTCATGGTACATAAGAGAGTGACTATTCTAAGTGTTCAGGAATAGTCATTAATTGTGCATACAAAAACGTAACCTTAATGAGGTGATGTTACATACTAATTAATAATGTTATTATTAGGATATGTTCCAGGGGGTTCCTGTGATTAAAGAGTAGTAATAATTGCTGATTAAATAATCGAGAAACATATGATCAGGTAATTAACCATTTCCATAAATAAAAAACATACTGACATAATTAATTAGGTAATTAAGTACTATTCGATCTGTATATATAATTGTGAACGTGGTACGGCCTTTATTTTTGAAACAAAATGATTAGCTTGCACTTTATAACCATGTGTACAAGTTCAAATTCATTGCACTTCGACTGATAAACAAAAAAAGAAAGCAAATTAAGCTACCAAATATATGAAATAATTAAAAATAATAACAAATGGGGTGATAACATGCACTAATTAGTTGACATATATAGAGGGATTAGAATTACAGTATAAATAGTGGTATTCTCGTACATGATGATCCACAACCGGGAAATTAAGGTTTAGATCAAGAGTACGTGGGAGTAAATTATATATAAGAAAGAGGAGATCGAGATATCAGATATGGAAGGAATTGGTGCAAATTATAGAGTTGTGGTTGCGATGATGTTATTGGTTTTGGTTGTTGTAGCGGAAGCTGTTGACCCTTCTCCTTCTCCTTCTCCTTCTCCTTCTTCTCCCTCGTCGATACTGCATTTGAATAAGATTAATGCAAATAGTGATCGTTGCATTTTGAAATGCGGTGCAAAGTGTGCGTTGAAACTAAAACTCACCCTTATCACCTACATGCTCTGCTTCGATATATGCATGGTAGATTGTATGTTTTTACCACCTAATGCTGTCTCTACTTGTACTCGGAATTGTGCACATTCAAGGATCGCCAATTACATGCCTACAGGTATATATATATATATATATACATACAAGATAGATCAGTTTCATTACCATGCATGCATGCATAGCATCTTCTTCTCACTCTCTCATATAGTTCAATACTTCAATATTCCTTGCTAGAAAATATGGTAATTAAACTTCACTTTACCTTTTTGAATTATTGTCGTTTTTGCAATTAATTATCTCATTAAACTTAAAAAACTCTTAATTTAGTGTATCAATATTTCAACTTTTTTTTTTCTTTTTCAATTTCACTAATCCCTTAAGATTTTCTATTAAATCCCGTCAAAATTCTTAAAATATCTTTATATATTATATATTTCAAAGATTCAGTCGTGAGTATTTTTGTAAATTCTGTTAAATCCTGACCGATGCCTAAATTCTTGATTTTTTTTTTAAAAAAAAAATATGAAGGGTGTTTTTGAAATTTTGACACCCCTCAAATTAAGATTTTGTGAAATTAAGAATTTTTGAAATTTAAAAAAATAATTACAAATATAGTAAAAGTTTAGAGAGATTAAATAAAGTTTTCCTTAAAAAAAAAAATTAAATAAATAAGAATCTCATAGTAATTGTGGTCTTCATGTGACAGGTTTGCAAGAGGTGGAAAGTCACGTGGGGTCCTGCTACTCGGAATGCTCCAATAAGAATTAGACATTTGGTTCTGAAGACCTGTACAATTGTATGATCAGTCAGGAATGTCTTAATTAGACTCACAGTCACAGCCTATGTAGGGAGGGGTTAAGTTAATTTGTCATACAGTCATTAAATAATAATAAAAGTACTTAATTTTTAGTATTATGTATATATGTTCATTGCTTGTATGTGGTATGAAAAGGAATCTTCAAGTCCTACCTCCCCCACAACTATACAAGTAAGCATAAACAAAGTCAGGAATTGAAGTTCCCTTGCCAACCTGTAGAGGAGGTGAAAAATCATTTTCATCTATATATTTTTAAAAAAATTATTATTGAATTTATATGATCTCTAATGATAAATTTGAAAAAAAAAATGAATAGGAGATATTTGTTCACAACAAATATTGAGATAATTATTTTTTTAATAAATGAGAAAAACTTCGTATACATAGCTAATCATGAAATTATATTTAATTTACACTGATACATATATGGGTAAACTCCGAGCATCTTCAGTAGAGACGCGCGTACTACTTCTTTATCTCCAATTTATCTCTTATTCATGCTTTTTTAAATTTACCATTAGATCTCATTGAAATTCAATAATAAATCTTTTAAAAAATATAGATGAAAATGAAAAAAAAATGTGTTTCTCACTTTTCTAAACGACAATCGCATGTCGTCTCCCTTTTCCAACGACGGATCGTATGAAAAACGAAACGCTGTCGTCTCCGTTTTCAATGTCGTCTCACGACCGTTAAGAAAGCGCACTCCCGCCGTTGAGACAGTCAGTCAGTCAGACACCGTCACTTTTTTTGTGAAAGAACGCACTCTGCGCCGAAAGCTTCAACCAAAAGTCCAAGCCTTCATATGGCCACAAAGGTCCCCAACGGCAACGTGGAACACCCATATTTGACCGTCCCAATCCCAATCCCAATCCATCCTACTTGCGCTCTCATTCACAGGCTCTGTGCTTTATCTGTCGCTTCGGTTACGTAGACGAACTGCTTGACGAAATGTCCAGCTCAATCGGGTCAACCACTGATGAAGTGGCCGACTTGGTTTGCGGCTTTTGAATAAGAATAACAGGGCTGCGATGGGGTAGGTTACCAGTCTAACCATTGACATTCCTCTCTGTCTTTCCAGTGAAGCTTAAAGATAACAACACCTCACAAACTCGATATATATGCCGTCCATTAGTTAGTTACCAACTTCCAATCATGGCATTATCAATATGTTTCTTTCTTTTCTTGTCCCTCTTCTTCTGCTGTAATGCATTAGCAACATCTCATGGACCGCCAGCCACTCCATATCTCTTCCCTGTAACCAAATCAACAGTAGTTCCAAATCCTCGGCGTTTCTTCTCGCCCCATCTGCTCTCGGCTCCTCTTCCGACCAACTCGTTTTTCCAAAACCTCGTCGTCGGAAAAGGTGACGAACCCGAATACATCCACCCATATCTCATCAAATCTGCCTCCTCCTCTCTTTCCCTTTCCTACCCATCTCGCTTGTCCAACTCCTCCCTCATCAGCCAAGTCTTTGTCCCAGACCTCACCATCACTTCCTTGAACAAAACCAGCCGATCAGCCATTCCAAACACAAGGCATAAAATCTCTTCTTACAGTGATCTCAGTGCCACTTTGGATCTTCCTTCCAATAATCTCCGATTCTTCCTCGTTAGGGGAAGTCCTTTCTTGACCTCTAGTACTATCACTCGCAGGACTACACATCTTTCCATTTCAACCATCCATGCCATCCTCTCCCTATCTTCCGATGATTCTCTCACCAAATACACTGTCAAGCTCAACAACAGCCAGACATGGCTCTTCTATACTTCGGCACCTATACATTTCACTCATAGCATATCTCAGATCATTTCCTCCAAGTTCTCTGGAGTCATACGGTTTGCTATCTTGCCGGATTCCAAGGAAAAATACGAGGAAATACTCGATAAATACAGCTCATGTTATCCAATTTCAGGCCATGTGGAATTCACTGAGCCCTTTCGTTTGGAGTACAAATGGAAGAGCAAGGGAAAAGGAAAGCTGCTGCTGCTTGCACACCCTCTCCATAGCCAACTATTGTCAAGGAACACTGTCCTAGAGGGTTTCAAGTACAAAAGCATTGATGGTGATCTAGTGGGTGTTATAGGAGATTCATGGGCGTTGAAACTAGAACCAGTTCCAGTGACTTGGCACTCCATTGGAGGAATTAAGAGGGAACACTTTCCTGAAATTGTTTCCGCGCTTCGTGAAGATGTTGATGCACTGAATTCAACAACAATATCAACACCATCATCATATTTATATGGCAAATCAGTTGCAAGAGCAGCGAGGTTGGCATTGATTGCAGAGGAAGTGAAGTTTCCCAAGGCAATTCCGCTGGTGGCAAAGTTCTTGAGAAATGCAATTCAACCTTGGTTAGATGGAAACTATGGTGGCAATGGGTTTTTGTACGAAAGACAATGGGGCGGTCTTGTCACTAAACTAGGATCCAATAGTTCCTCCGAGGATTTTGGGTTTGGAATATATAATGATCATCATTTTCATTTGGGGTACTTTGTTTATGCAATTGCAGTGCTTGCAAAGATTGACCCTGCATGGGGGAGGCAATATAAGCCACAAGCTTATTCGCTCGTGGCTGATTACATGAACTTAGGCCTGGGATCATCTTCCTACTCGTATTATCCTCAGCTTAGATGTTTTGATCGGTGGAAATTACACTCCTGGGCTGCAGGGCTGTTTAATTTTTCGGACGGCCGAAATCAAGAGAGCACGAGTGAAGCAGTGAATGCATATTATTCTGCTGCGTTGTTGGGATTGGCCTATAAAGACAACAATCTTAAGGGCATTGGGTCAACACTTGCTGCTTTGGAAATTCTGTCTGCCCAAACTTGGTGGCAGGTGAGAAAGGGTGACGATATGTATGGGAAAGAATTTACCAGGAAGAATAGGGTGGTGGGCATTTTGTGGGCTAACATGAGGGATACCAAACTATGGTTTGCTCCGGCTGAGTGGAAAGCTTGCAGGCTTGGAATTCAGGTTCTCCCTATATCACCAATCACAGAGATTTTGTTTCCTGACGCTGGTTTTGTGAGAGAACTTGTTGAGTGGGCATCCCCGTCTTTGAGCTTGAGTGGAGTGGGAGAAAGCTGGAAGGACTTTGTCTATGCTTTGAAAGGTATCTACAACTACACAAGTGCTCTCAACCAGATCAGGAATTTGAAGGTACATGATGATGGGAATTCCCTTTCCAACCTTTTATGGTGGATTCACAGTCGTCGGGGGTAAAATCTGTCTTTAGAGCCTCAAAACCATTTCTTTATCTTTCTCCTCCAGCTTCCCAGGATTGTTGTACTAAGTTCATCAGGGGAAAAAAAATTGGTGTCAGCTTCATTACTCATTAGATTACTGGTTTAGTGAGTCTAAATTGGTTGCCTGTAATGAGATGGACTTCAATGAAATTTTAGCCAGTTCAAAGCTACAAGGCTGAGAGACTATATTGAATATGCTTATCAATTTGCTTGATTTTGTATTTTAGATGTTGAGTTTTATCAAATCTTTTAGGCATGGAAATTTATTTGCAGAGAAAAAGAAAGAAAAGAAAACGAAAAAGAACTGCAGAATTGTGGTGCCGGGAAAACTCGCTTGCTTAGTTTAATTTGTTCTTACCCAATTTTGTTCTCTTTTTCATTTTATTTTTTCTCAAATTACTCTATTTCCACAAAACATCTTCATTGTCTTTTTCTTGGTTTAAAACTCTTAGAGATAAGATCCATCAAACTATCTTCTTGTTTGAGTGCACGTTCTTGTTCTGTGATTCCCAAGTGTGTACCATCTGGCTATATTCTAATTCAAAAAGGCACAACTTCTAGAGAGTTGACATAAATGGATAAAGATATAGAAGAATATGAGATAATGTTGGCGAATATCACTGGGAATTCTTATTTTGAAAACCAATGAGATAATAAATCCTAGTTGCTTCATGGAGAATGGGTCCTTCAAATAATTATGCAAGTTAAAACATTTGACTCTTCATCATCTTTGACCATAACCTAACTGATGAATAAACTAAATCCCTTTTTTTCTTTGCAAGTTACTAAATTCAATTTTTTATCACCTATATTTAAGCCTTGGAATGACATGAAATACCATACACAACATATTTAACAATTAAGTTAATAACTATTTATGTTAGAGGCTTGATCAAAAGTCAATTTCTTATTGATAGAGATCACTGTGCCAGCGGCCCAGCAGATTGGACAGCATAAACAAAATCAATTTTCTATTTTTAAGTTTGAAATGTCATATATGCTGAGTAAAAGTCTAATAATGGAAGCCAATCACCGATTCTTTAAGGTGGCTTTCCAAATGGGAAACGCTACCTTGAATGGTCAATGGTTCATGGTCAGCGTATCAACAGAATATTTTCAGGCCGAATTCCATCAATTTTATTTTATTTTATTTTTTTGTCAAGGGAAATATAAACTTAGTTGTTCATCATCGATAACCAATAATCTATAAAAAATTAAAAAAATAAATAAAGAAAGAAGAAGAAGAAGAAAAAGAAAAAGAAAAGAAGAAAGAAAGATAACCATCACAATCTGATTCTCTATTTTGTAGCTTTTGGCTTTTTGCAAACTGAGTGGCAATATGTTATGCCTCGTAATTTAAAAATGACATGGATGACTCACAACAACAACAACAACAACAAAAAAAAAGAAAAAAAAAAGAAAAAGAAAAAGACATGGATGGAATAGTATAATGTGAAATTTAATAGGCAAGATTGCCTTGCATACGATTATATATATATATAGTTAAAGAATCAAAATTTAATTTTTTGGAAAAAGTATGCATACCCTCTTTAAATTGCCACTTAATTGTCAATGTATCCCTCAAACTATTAATTGTGTCAATGCCCTTCTAAACTACTAAACAATATCAATGTCCCTTCAATGACAAAAATACCCTTCATAAAGTTATAATTTTTTTTTTAAAGATTATATATATATATAAACAAAAATAAAAACCAAGGTTTTTCAATTTTTTGAATTTTTTTTTTTTTTAGGTTTTGTGTTAAATAATTTATCAGTTTGGCTCAATGAACTAGAGTCTCTAACCTCATTTTCACTTTCTTATAGCTCTTACCGGGAGGCGTGTGGTCATTATATCTAGGGGTGGGCACATGTTGGGCAGGCCAGGTTTTGGCCATTTTGGCACTCGGACATGCACATGCGGGTTTTGAAAAACCTTACCTATGGCCCGTCTACTGTTCATTGTAGCCGCCGAGTTGCGGGTTCGGTAGGCCGGGGTTTGCGGGGGTGAGTTGTGCAGGTATTTTGTGTGCACCTCATACTAGGGTTGATGATTTTTGATATGACCCGCGAATTTGACATGAACACGACACAAAATTATAGGGTTATGGTTTATGTTAAATGATTTTGCGGGTTGACCCATTTACTGATACGATTATAAACGGGTTGACCCACCCACTCGTTTAATTTTCGGGTCACCCGTCAATTCGCAGGTTGACTCGCCAACCAATTACTTATTAAAATAAATAAATCAAAAGTTACTAGACTTGGTTATTAAAAAATAATAAATAAAATACAAATGCTGTTGGGGAAAAATATTGACCTTCTCGGATGTAGGGCCCAACCCGAGAAGTAGGCCCACTCTGATCCACCCGACCAGGCCCAAATATTAAAGGGGCATGATCCACCCGGGCCCGTTAAGGCCTCTTGAGCCCAAGATGTCACAACTGGCCCGTATAGGCGACCCAAATGCTAGTTGATATCCACATCTGCGTATATCTCAGCAATACCCGGAATCTAAGGGACACGACGCACGTTATAAAACATGATGGTGCCTCCGAGGTAAGCGGAACCCGAAGTATCCGTTCATCCGGGGCCACGTCTCCTCCAACCGCCTCATACACGAACTAAAAGGCTAATTAAACTGCTCCTCAACCTCTATAAATACTAGAACCACTTCAGATGTTAAGGTACATGCTAATCAGTCTTTTAGCATTATTCTGCGCATTTATTCTCAGAACCATACACTTACTTAAGCATCGGAGCGGGGTTGTCGGAACCCCCCGACGCAGTTTTATTTTGCAGGATCGTTTACATAGCTCATCCCAGCTTACAACTAATCGACACGTCACCGACCGGAAACTGTCTCAACAAATGCTCTTTAAAAAAAAAAAAGTAAATATCTTAAAACAAAAGCCATGATTCTTCAGCATCCAAGAAAAGAAAAAATAAATAATATATATATATATATATATATATATATATATATATATATATATATCGGGTTGGTGGGTCAAGCGGAGTGACTCAAACCCGACACGACAACCCAAATTGCCAACCCTACCTTAGACATTCAGGCCAAGGTTTCAAATGAAATGAAAGAAAGATTGAGAGAAACAAAAATATGTATGAGGGTTTCAGGGCGGGCGTTCTGGCTGAGACGGGCTTCGAGCTTGGGGTTGCGTCTATTGGTGACCTGCATCACGCCGTACCTAATCACCCTCGGAACGACGCTGCATATGGTGGAGAAGGCAAGGAAGAAGGGCTTGGACTCCTTTATCCTCCTCACTAGCCCTCCATGTCACGCTCTTCTTAAACAATATCAACATTCAATCTTTGTGACTCTTTCCGTCTCTCTTCCTGATAGAGAGCACTTCCGAGTCTGGGTGAAAATCATAGGAAATTTAAGAGAATCAGAGATTTAGAGGGGGTGAGCGATGTGCCAATGCGCACGGGGTAGAACGAAAATGTAGTTTATGGTATTTTTTAGGTCTTTTAGGGTTAGCCAGGCGGGTTAGGTACCTTGGGTTTTAAAAAAATAAAATATGTGACCCGCCTTGCACGGATACTTGAATTTTAAACTTGGATTCGCATTTTTAAGCCTAAAATTTGGCTTGTTCGAATCGGGGCGGGTCGGTTTGGGCGAGTGTTGCCCACCCCTAATTGTATCAACGTGGTGGCTTATTAAATGCTGAAAAATAAGAACTGTTATGATCATGCAGACATTTTTCTTGAATTAATTTTGTTTTTGATTACCACTAAAACTATTCATCTTTTCTATCTTATTAATAAAATATAAACTGCACAAATTCATTTAAGGGGTAATTACATTTTTCTCCCATCAACTACCAGCCATTGTCAACATGGCCCCATGAACTGACACCTCGACCAAAAGAGAGCATTCAACTACCAACTTTACATACTTTGCCTCATTTCGTCGGTTTAATTCGTGAAAAGACTTAAATACCCTAACTCAAATTCAAAAATGACATAAATGCCCTCAACTTTTTTAAACATATTAATTTTAATATTTTTTTTATTAATTACTGTTGGAGGGCATTTTGGTCTTTAAACCAAAATTGACGCCCAAAAATTGAATACTTCGTCCACGTTAATGGGATTCCTTGATGGAGGGGGCCAAAATATGTAAATTTGGTAGTTGGATGCTCTCTTTTGGTCAATGTGTCAGTTTATGGGGGCATGTTGACAATGGCTGGTAGTTGATGGGGGGAAAATGTAATTACCCCTTCATTTAATTAAAAGCTAATGGAGTATTTTCAAGATAATATTACTAAAGTGGTCTTTAGGAAAACGGTTAGTCATTCTTCTACAATGGTAAATATGTGCATATGACTCCTTGATGGCATTTCGTGATGCAAATTATAGAAAATATACAGCTAAAGTGGTAGAGAATATTTGGAGCTTCCCTGGAAAGCCCCGATGGCTAGGTTTGTCAAGATCAATTGGGATGCACATATGGATAAAAATTTAATGAAGATGGGTATCGATGTTATAATTAGAGACTACATGGGTGAGGTGATGGCCATATTGTCTTAACCAAAAGATTACATCATTGCACTTGATATTACAGAAACTACGGCAACATTAAGGGCAGTCATTTTTAGTCATGAATTGGGGTTCGATAAGATATTTATAGAAAGTGAAACTTTCCAAATAATGCAGACACTGCAAACAGATGGGAGAAATTCGAACAACTACGGCCATTTCATTTATGACACTCACGGACTTTTTAATGGTATGCATAAGTAGCATGTTATTCATATTAGACATAATTTTAATGGTGTGGCTCACCGCCTTGTTAAGGAAGTACTATTCATGTGTGAGGAGTAGGGGTGGGCACGGGCCGGATTGGACCAGATTTTAGTGTTTTCTAAAACCTGACGATGATGATGATCCCCGCAGTAATGAATGTCCAAGGATAACTTTACGATACGCTTATTTCCTCTATCAAGCATTAATTTTTTATTTTTTATTTTTCATATATAGATTATTAAGCTTTAAGTTGGCAAACACTAGAGTTGGAAGAGGTCTCCTTTTTCTCTCTCTTCTCTCCTATGTGAGAAGACTCTCCTCCTCCCCTAGCGAGTACTTCTTTCCTCTCCACCCCAGCCCCTCTTTCTTGAAGCAGTATTACACTAGTGATACCCACAGAGTGGACATGTTTTTAATAGTACATGTTGGAAATAACTCCACTTAGATCGGCCCGTCTAAAGAATTATGAGCCTTCAGGTTAGTACCGGTCCAAAGAGATGCATCCTTAAAGCCGAGAAAGTACATATTATAGCTTGGTTATCAAGCACGATTTTATAGGTTCAAGTGGCATTTCTTTTATGTTTAAATTTTTTTCAAAACCTTTCATTCATAATCCATACATGAGATAACCATGCACAACAATGATAAATAATATGGAATGAAAGAGAGAGAGAGAGCAAGAGAAAGTAAAGATACAGATTTACGAGATTCGGCAATGTACCTACGTCTACAAGAATATGACTATATTGAATAATATGATTTAGGGTTACAGTATAACATATTTATAACAAAACTCTACTTTATGAATAGATATAAAAAACTCCGAAATACCTTGTATCGCCAACTAGCCACTTTACTGGTACTCTCGTATTACTCTCTATACTCAAGAGAATATAAGCTACTTGTCAATGCAGAATTACATTCAATATATTCAGTTTCCATAATGCTTTTAGCCACACAATCTTGTCTTTTACTTTACTGCACTTGGAAGTGACTCCTCCTCCCATAAATAATATATAAGAGTCTTTTCTCAATATATAACTTGTTGTGCATCTTCCATCATCTGCATCAGAATATGCAATAACTTTCAAATATTTGCCATTATTATTATAAGTCAACTAATGACATTTTGTTCCATTAATATATCTCAAAATTATTTTACACCATTGGACCTCAACTGGATTGCTTTCAAATTACAAGGCATACGACAAAATTAAGGTCAGGTTTAGTACATAGCATGACATACATAATGCTATCAACAGCTTTAGCATATGGTTAATTTATGCTCCATTTTTTCTTTTTCTTTTAAAAAATGTTTTTACATCCAATTGATATAATTCCAAATCTAATGCAACAACAATAGACATTATTATAATTTCAATTGAAGTAAATTTAGTGACAGGAGAATATTTTTCTTCATAATCTATATATACCAAGTTTTTGTGTGAATCTTTTTGCCACTACTAGTCTAGTCTTGTATTCTTCAATACTACAATCACATTGGAAATTTGGAATTCTCTTTTTAATACCCATATACAAGTAATTGTTTTTCAATATTTAGCCAATTCCACTAACTCCATACATCATTTTTTGTTGAGTAATGTTATACATTATATTTATATCATACGACTGTCAAACAATATTAACGTGACATTCCAATTCAATCATTTAATCTTTTTATTTATTTATTTAACAATAATTGATCAAAGAGTTAATGAAAATATCACATAAATCTTATTGGATAAATGTTGGACAGTGTTAATGGGAGTATGAAACAAGTGGATTTGGCGCACTTGCAGACAAAACATAAATTTAGAAAATACAAAAAAAAAATAATTGGGTTGATTTTCAATTTGGATTTTAAAAGGAGTTTTTCAAAAAAGATTTTTTTTTTTTTTTTTTAAATTTTTTATTTAAGAATGATTTTAGTGTGAATTACGTCTGAAAAAGTAATTATTTATGGGATTAAAAAAAAAAAAAATTATTACAACGCAGTGTTTGGTGACGGATGGATACTCTTTGTCCTCTCGATTTACCATTGCTTTTAACAGTTACAGAGTTTACCATCCTTGTGAAAAGAAAGGAATTCTCTCTCTTTCACTCTAATTTTACACACCGCCATACTTCTTTCCGGAACTTTCCTATCCCCAAACATCCCTACGCACACAGAGAGAGACAGTGAGAGAGAATGTTCAAGAAGGCAGTGGAGGCGAAGTCGCACCAGAGACTGTCAGGGGCAGACAGGAAGAAACTTAAACGAACCGCCAAAGACCGCTTTCCTAGAGCCTCCGATGCCGATCTCGACATCTTGCTCCCACCCAAGGTTTCTCTATTTTTATTCTTTCCTTTTTTTCTGTGATTGATTACAATTTTGAATATCCTCTGGTATTGAGGTTTGTGCATTTGAATGCCAATTACCGTGACTGCAAAATGGGATTCTTCTGATTCTGAGTACTCATATTATTATTATTATACGGTATGCTATGTCCAAAAAATTAGCCCACTTGATTTTGAGTAGTAGTGTATGCAAATCCGATAATTTTGATTCTGGGTATTCATGTTATTGTTGTTTGTTTGTGCCATGCCCGTGGGTATGTCGGAGCTTTATCCATTTTGTTAAGGATGTTACCATTTCCGTATGTGGTGTAATGGGTTTGGCTCAAGTTATGGCATGTGTCAAAAAAAAATTAAAATTGTGGCATGAGCATTCCTTAATGATAACGAGGCATGTTTGGGTATGCCATTTGAGTTTTATAATTATAGGTTAATGAACTCTTAACATATATAGTTGTTATATGCAATTTTATGTCTTGAATTATTTTTTTGGTGCATTTCAAGTAAGCCCATTGTAATTGGGATATTACCATTTGTACTAAGACTCATGCGTTGTCTTCTATATTTTTGAATTAAGTGCCGTTTTGTTGAGCCAAGAGCCATTATCAATTTTATTTCAATTTCAAAGAATAATAATAAATAAAAAAAATCTTACCTAGTCATGGAATATTGTTCATTTTTACTTGTGACGCATGCGATATAAATAATTGGATGACCAAGTAGGTCTAACAAAGGTTTTTGTTTTTTGCTTTATGTTAGGTTTTTTTTTTTTTTTTTTTTTTTTTTTTTTTTTTTTTTTTTTAAAAAAAAAAAATTTTATGGCGAGGAGGTCTCTTTGGGACCTATCCCTGTCAGGTAAAACCTCGAATACATGAACCCGCCCACAAAAACCATGTATCAGGTAAGTGAAGAGACTCGAATAGACGACCACGTGGTATTACACCAAACGAGTGACCATTAGAGCTAACCCTGGTAGTCTTTTTTTTTTTTGGTTTTTGACGCTTCAAAAGGTGATATAGTCTTGGTTTCTATGGACACTAACTGAAGTTATAGAACTTCTTTGAAGAGTATTACTATCTAGATGGACAATGTTTATATAATTAGTGTCCTGGTCGATGCTATCTCAGCGAAGTAGTAATGATTTGATTTTTCTTCCTGCAATTTTGTAGTTGTGGATCCAATTTTTGATTGAAAACATGTCGCCTCAAGAACAACATTTTTATTCATGAAGAGTAGAAGGAAAACGATAATGTTCAAGATTATTATTATTATTATTATTTTTTTTTTCAGCATAGTATTTTCATGCCTTCAGTGCCCTTTTCTTTATAGGAACTGAAAGAATCTATTAGTTATGTACTAATAACTGTACTTTTTATTTAACAATAATATATCAGGCCGAGATAACTGTTTCAAAGTTTCAAAATCGAGTCCATGTATATGGTGTAGAAGGAGGGTTCCCTATGTTTTTTGATATTGATGGGCGAGGCAAAGAAATATATCCCACAGGTATTTGACCAGTTTCAATAACTGGTTTTGTTTTCTTTCTTTTTGTTTGTTTCTCCGAATATCTAACATTTCATCAGTGATCATTTTTCTTGTCCAATATTAGTTTACTAATGACGCAGTTTAAAGTATAATTGCTCTTATATCATCTGTTTTTCTTGGATTGCATCAAGTTGTTGAAGTTATTGTCTACAGACATGAGGGATAGACTTTTTAGGTAGTGTGTTTTCTCCTTTGTTGTGAACCTTCATTGAATACGGAAAATATGTGCATCTAAAGCGAGGTTAAATGGTCCTACTTTTAAAGTGTTATGAATTTCACCGAAGAAAGATGGTAAGAAGTGAATTGCGTTTATAAACTACTACAAAGTGAAGGATGAGATGGGCTAGAGCTATTCATCAAGGAATAATGGTGGTGGTTGCTTACTATGAATGAACTGCAACTTGGGCCACAAATTTTTGCTGCTACACCAGAGAATAGGATGCATTATTTTTTTACTTGAATAGAATAATACTTGAACACTGGGAAACATAGACTCCCACTAAAATTACCAATCAGGACTGATGAATTTTTGAAGAAGTGTTTGATGTAAAAGTGATAAAATGAGTAAAATGCTTTTTGAAATATTCCGCTGAATATTGATGTTTTTGCTGGATGCAGTCTTTGCTCTCTGGAATGTCCCTGAACTCTTGCCTGCTTTCATGCTGAAAGGGGGTGAGGTTTCTCGATTTCTCATTGGAGGGGCAGATTTGATGTTTCCTGGTATTAGTGTACCTGCAGAAGGTTTACCTTCATTTCTAGCTGGGGAACCATGGGCAGTAAAAGTCCCTGGAAATCCAGCTCCAATTGCAGTGAGTATTTTTGGACTCTTTTCATTTTTTTGGGGGGAAATTAACAAAATATGCTTTTGTACCAGCATTCGGAAAACTCTTTCGAAAACTAAGTTATCATTATTTATGATTTATCTTGCTGCAGGTTGGGGCGACCACTATGAGCAGCACTGAAGCCTTAAAAGCTGGTTTGCGTGGAAAGGCATTGAGAATCACTCACTATTATCATGACTTACTTTGGCAAGTGTAGCTGGAATCGTGAATTTGAGACCGATTTAAAATTATAAACGACTTTACAATTGACTTCTTGTGGACTCTTTTACAGGGAATCAGTTGAGGGCCACTATGTCCCGAATGCAGGCTTCTTCGAAGATGTTGTGTTTGAGGATCCTGCTATACTGCAGTCTTGTCAAACTTCTGAGTCGTATGAAGGTGCTACTGATGCTTCTAATGGTCAACAGAATGGCAATGATAACAACGAAGTGGGTGAACCTGTTGATGTAACTGATATCCTGTCTGAACATAATCATCCTTCGAGTTCATCAGCACAGATTGATGTCGAGAATGATACTGCTGAAGTAATTTCAGACATTGGTGATTTGAAGGTAGAAAATAATGTTTCGTCTGAGGAATCAAACGATCAACACACTCTATCTACTCAGGATGTGGACAGCCTTTTGGATAAATGCCTTTTGCAGGCGTTGCATACAACAGTTAAAGACCTTCCCATGCCTGGAAGCACACTATGGTATAAAGGAATGAAGGATGCATATCTCTTTAATTTTAAACTTTTTTCTAGGGTTTTTTTGGGGCTTGTTTTTGTTGGTTGGAAGCCGGCCGCGGGGTGGGGTAAGAATAAAAAAGATGGTGAATAGAGGTAAGAATAAAAAAGAATACTTGGGGTTGGGAGTAAAACAGGCTTAAAATATGGTTATTGCCTCATGTGGTAGTGGTATATGGCACTTTGCATGTTGTTTATGCATTCTTGCTCTTAAGATCAAAAGTGTTGCAGTATTTCCACATTTAGTTATTACTTCATTAGGCCATTGTTTGTAGTATACCTCTCCTTAATTGCTAATAATTGCTGCTGTTTTATTGTGGTGTAGGTCAAACCATGTACTACCTTGTAGGCCTTCAGGAATCACACTAGACATCAAGAAATCGTCCTACAAGAAATTGTCGAAGTGGTTACATGCTAAATCATCCACGGGACTGGTGTGTCTCCTACTGCTTCCCTTTGATAGAACTAATATATTAGGCTGTAAAACCTTACTCTATAGCTGAGTATTCATTGAATATTTATAGGAGAATTACAAGAGTTCATAATAGACTAGGACTCCTATACATGCTGATCAATAATAGATTAAGACTCCTATACATAGTGAAGGTAGGACTATTTAACTCTCATCTATTTAGCATACAATTAGACTTAGGACTCTAGCTTAGAACTAGGAGTCTGGATGAGACCGGATGAGATAGACTTCTTATCAACCACTTTTTGATAGAATTGTGCCGCACAAGACTCATACTTGGAGTGAGAGTCTTGTGTTATAGTTGCATTAATACCCTTGAGTTATTATTTCTATTTCCTCTTAGAAACAGAATGTTTTTAGGCACTTTTAATTATATAAAACTTGGAACTTCATAGTTGGTGTTCAATGATTTTGCCAGTGGAGTCATGTGATGTGTTTGGTTGGGATGATATTCCAAATTTGTCATTTTGGTTTTGCTAAAGTGGTATGATATCTGAAACATGAATTAGAATCTTCTTGATTGCAAAGTCCTATCTGCACAATGTACCTGCTTACTATTCATAAAAAAAACAATGTACATTCTTACTGTTCTGGAAGTTAATAATGTATTTTGTACAGGCGCCAATTATTTGGGCATTTTGTTCGACATGGTAAGAATTTAAACTAACAGGTGGGGGAGCTTGTGTAATATTATCTTTTACCTTGAACTCTGAGATATTGTGCGTTTGTAGCTATTTTTGTTGTTGCTGTTGTGAGTGTATAGATTTATGCATGACATAAGTGATATGTTTGCAAGTGTGGCCCATCTAAGTTCATTGCTTCTTTGTCATGTGATGATGCATGCATGATGACTTGGTGAGAAGCTGGATTTTTTTTTCTTCTTCTTTTACTTTCTTTTTTGTTATTATTATTTTTTTTGGTGGGGTGGGGGGTGGGGGGGTTGGTTACTTGGATGGGGAAAATTGTAGGTGTTATGTGATGTGGACAACATGCTCAAAGACATAACAAAAATGTAGTGGATAACGTGATCAGGATAAAATGGGAAGTGGATGTGGGAGAATGGGGATTTGGAAGCTACAGAGTGTATGACAGTTATTTAGGAGAGAACTGGAAACATTAGTATACAACAATGCAACCACAAATAGGAAGTTTTTAGAGGGTATGACGTTGTGGACTCTAGATCTCACTTGATACTGGAAACATGTGTAAACAACCAAGTTAAAATGTTAAAAATATATTGTTAGCCTCAACTTTTCACTCTTCTTTTTGAAGAATTGTGTTTGAGATTTTTGTAATAATTTGATAGATCTCTTCCACATTTTGTTGGTTTGATAGTAATAATAAATTTGAGGAGGAACAGAATTTTGGTAAATAGAGCTCAGATAAATATAAAATATCTATGCTGATCTATATGACCATATATATATATTTTTGATCTGATTCTTTTGAGTTTGTACATGAACTCCATGCTCATCTCTACTCATCTATTCTCATCTCAAAAGCCTTCAGTTAGGGGTAAAAGTGGTTGATGACCTTGTTTTGTGAATTTACAGTAAGTGAATCTAATAGAGAGACAGGGTTATATATTTTAATGTTCTAGGGCCTGTTGTGTGTCATGCTTTATAGTTATTCTCACTAATAATCGTATAGTGAACTGTTTACTTATCTCTTTCTTGCTTAATGATGATTCTACACGGGCAGATTTCAGTAAAAGAAGATAAATACAAAAAGGAAGTTATGCTATTATCCATTAACTGTAAACATTCGGATTACTCATCCTTCAAGCCTGAGAAACGTCAAGTAGAGAAAAATGATCAGGTCAGTGATCATGCTGCTAATGAAAGCCGGTCAAGTAACACTCTTGAAGTGACAGAGATCTATAAACCAAGTGTACATGTCAATCCCATTTTTGCTTCTGTAGGAGCTGATGTGGGAAAACTTTTTAGTGCCTCAGAAGCCACCGAAATTGTCTTCAAATACATTGAGCAAGAAAATCTGGTAAAGCCCACAAACAAGTCCATAGTGGTACTGGATGCAATATTGTGTGATGCACTGTTTAAGGGGGCCATTAAAAAGGGATCAACTTACCCAACGGAAATTCATAAAAAAGATATAGGGTCAGCATTTATAAGCCGGATGCAAGCTCACCACGTTGTGACAAGAGGAGGTGAGTCGATTGTTCGTAAAGGTGCGCTGAAAGCAATTCAGATACTGACAGAACGGCGGCAAGGTAACAAGAAGGTGACTAAACTTTCAGGGATGGAAACATTTTTGATGGATGCTGAAACCTTGGCATCAGCGCTTCAGAAAAAGTTTGCCTGCAGTACATCAGTGGCAGAATTACCAGGTATCTTATCTTGTCAGTCTTAATAACATTGAGAATATCATGTTTGGTGGTGGTTAACACTTCGTAGACAGTGAGATGTTCCATTTTCGATTTTCTATTTAAGTGTTTTTGTTCGTTTGTGGCAGAATTCGGCTAAAAAGCATTTTAAGGAACTATATAAACTTGTAATTTTGTTGAAATCTGTTTTAAACCTTATGGTGCTTCCACTTTCTTTTCTCTTTGAAAGAATTAAGACGTACTTCTTTGTATGTACAAAATTAATGGCTGGATTTTTCTTTATATCAAGTCACTGTAGCTCATCAATGTTGTCTCCGGATAGTTGATCTGTAATTCTTAGTGCCTTCATCTTTTTTGTTTCACCTCAGGAAGAATTAGAGATGTGTTTCTGTGACTTCTTATCTTATGTGGCAAATGCATGCAAATGAATACATATTTTGGTTGACCTTAATTTTGACAAATTTTCTCTCTATTCAGGTAAGAAAGGTCATGAGGTTTTGCTGCAAGGCGGTGTGATTGATGATCTCGCAAAACATCTGATTGAACAGTATGGAATTCCAAAGAGATACATTGAAGTTCTTGATAAAACCAGGAAATGAGATGTTGGCAAATGGTTAGTTTTCTCTGTTAGCATCCAAGTTTACATGCACATAATCAAATGGATTTCTTGTGTTGCAATAGATTTCTCTCCATAACAGAATGCTTTGGTGACGGGCTTGATCTTGGGTTCCTGTGCTGCATGCATGATGCTATCTATTATATTTATGCATATGTTCTTCAATTCTATAGTTGGCATTTGTCAATCGCTATAGATCAATGATTCTGCTCAAAATCGTCATTACCCTTTGTTTATATGCACCATCATCAGTAGAAAGGTCTAATTGTAAAATACTGGTAGCCTTGTATGCCTAGTAATGTAAGAATCTCTTAGTAGGATATCTTTTGTTTACCGGCATTGGTTGTGCTGGTAGTTTGACACACAAAAGATTATGCCTTTTCTTCCAAGCTAGTTTCATTGCGATTCCTGGGATTTTTTACAAGTGTCTATGTGCTTGCTTGAATCTAATTCTTGCATCCTTACATTTAGTGACATGGTTGGGTGTTTTGTAGTGCAATGAACTGTCTGTTGTTTTATGTGGTAAGCGTGTCCAAGATATTTGATATCTGTTAATACTCATGTAAAAGGTTTATTCATCTCTTACTTTCAGGGATACATTTGATGTCCATGTGGTGCGTTTTTCCCAATATTAATCGTGTGTTCAAAATTTTTTGCCTGACATGCAAAGTTTCCTTTAGTCATTATTGTGGCATCAGTATATTACCATTCTTGAAAGATAAATGTATTGATTCAAAATTTTAACATTTTTATTTCAGGTGAAAAAGTGAGGTGGTGATTGGGGTATTGAACTTTATGGATATGCTTCAAAGTGCCCGACACTGCCTAGTAAATGTTTTATGTTTTTCTTTACGCTTGCTGCAATACAAGAATAGAGAGGAAAATGAAGAGGAAGAGGTGTATAAGGTCGTCTTTTGTGCACCATAGTTTGCAATACTTCTGTCATGCCTAGGGTTTATGAGGTAGCACATTTTGAAGCTCTATAATTTGTTTTAATCAAGTCATATCTCATTATGTTAATAGTTTTGTTCTCTTAGTGAGGAGTAGCAACTTATATTGTTAGCTGAGCATAATAAATTCAAAAACTTTATTGAATTAAAATGCTGAAATGGAAGATCACAAAACATAACAAGAGTTTCTGAAAATCTCTCCTGTGCTCTTATAGGCACTTGCTCAAAATAAGATGAAATAAATCATAGCATGACATGAACTTTTCCTCAACTAAGTAACCATCTGGCCTCCTAATTTGTCTCTTCCTGACTTGGAAAAGAAAATAAAATGGACAATCGACAAAGCTCAGCAAGCAACATTCCCAATCAATTTGAAACTGGTTGGGTAAAAACATTTTCTTTAAAATCTATTCTTCAAAAACATTTATTCAGCATGACAGGAAAATTCTTAAAATATTTCTTTGCAAAATTGAACATAAGAAAATCTCTTTCTTATACTGTGGTCTTAGCATATTGTTAACCATTGCATGCATGGGTTTGCGTAATCTAACTTTCGAAGGTCATAGCAACATCAGTGGCCGTTGATGTGCCTTTTGGTCAGCTGATTAACTTCTGGGTGCATTTAACTTGGCAAACATGGTGATTATACACCTTTATGTAAACGTCTTTCGGTGTGTTGCGCTTTATCCGAACTTTGGTAATGTGTTGTGAATTTTTTTTTTTCTCTTGGGCCAAATAATTTTGCAAAGCGTCCACCTCTTCATATCTCCCCTTTAATTTTTCTCTCTTAAACTCTTATCTTTTAAGGCAATGTGAGAGGGGCTTTTCTTTCTTTCGAAATATTTTCTTTCATAGGAACATAAAGGTACCACGTGTGTTGGGGCACTTTTGGATTGCACTCGGGTTCATTGCAAGTTGAGGGAGTCAAAGCCCAACAGTCTCGTCAATCTATTTGATTGACAGCAATTGGGGCACTAATGGCTTGTAATCAAATCCGTTGGGGTACAAAATATCAAAATTGTTCATTTGACACTTGAATTCCTATTTTGAGTGGGGTTGTATGTCGACATGCTCAGGTCGAACGAGGATTGTTCATTTGACACTAGTCTTGGGAAAGGGATTAGTACAAATTACACAATTAATTCAACACCATTTTCGGTACCAATTATATGTTTATATATGGTAGAGTGGTATAGTATGATTTGTTTTCAGTATGTGGTTTCATTATTACTTTACCAAGCAAATAAATCGATCTATTTACATATTTACATGTTTGAATATGATATGGGATTATGAAAGTATCAAAGCTAGTACTGAATTTTAGTTTGATATTTTAAGCGAGAAGAAAAGTCTCTCTTTGTTTTATTTTTACGGAAAACGATTTTTACTGTAACGCTTTCACAAAGTGCTTTATCGTATTGATTTTTTTCAAAACCCATACATACACCTTTACAAAAGTTTTACCTTGATTTAAGAAAACCAGTTGTATTGATTTTTATCAAATAAAAGAGAGAAATTTTAAAGAAAAATGAGGCTCGTGTCACATAGTCATAGTTGGATACATTTATTTATTGAGCCGTAGATTCATAGTTCCACCTATAAAATTGTTTGATTTTATAGTTATAACTTCATAAAACGAATAAGAACCCAAGGACATTGACCCATGGATTTCGGGTAGAGGCCGAGTATTTTGGGGCCGCTTTTGCATAGGATTAATCATGCTTTTTTGAGTATGTAGAGTTGAGTAATGCTTCTTGTACATAAGGTGTACGCAATTTGTAATGTGTGTTTAGCAGATTTTTTTTTTTTTTCAATGAAAACTATTTGCCATGACACAATATGTACACTTTGTGTGTAAGAAATATTACCCATGTAGAGTTATATGTGAAATGAAGCATTTATTTAAGTGAGACGTTACAATTACACTATCAATTAATCGTTAAACAATCAAGAAAAATGCTTCAACTATATTATTAAATATTCAAAATATTTCAACTGCATTATTTTGATATTCAGAGTAATGTTTACCGAGATGTATTACTTGCACAACAATTACAAAATAATATTGATATATTCGATATTTTTTTTTTTAAAATTTTTTTAAAAAAATATCAGACACATCATCATTATTATTCAATTGTTTTATGTAGGTGCAAATATAATATCTTTATCTTACCTGTCATATGAACACAATTATAGGACCGATGATCAGTTGTCCCCGTAAAGGATGACGATGTGAAAGAACAATAAATAATTCAAAATGGATCCCATAAAAAAAACCTCACCCACTATTCGAACACGCTTACCCGCATTGACAACACGAAAAAACACCACCACCGGTAGCTCTGTAGCTGCAGTTGTCAACAGAGAGAGAGAGAGATGCCCCGTAGCGACAAAAATGTCGAACAAAGCACAAACCCAAAACCAAACTTCCCATGGAAGGTGAAGCTCCTCATGGGAGCATTTTCGTGGATCTCCGACGCCTCATTCCGCCCCAACGTGAGAGTCAACCGCCGCCTCTTCAACTTCTTCGACTTCAAAGTCCCTCCCTCTACCAATCCCCCCGATGGCGTTGCCTCCTCTGACACCACCTTTGACCCTTCTCGCAACCTCTGGTTCCGCCTCTACAACCCAACCCCCACCCCCACTGGCGGCGATCCAAACGACGTCGTCGGCATGCCCGTCATCGTATTCTTCCACGGGGGCGGCTTTGTCATCGGCCAGGCCAACTCGATTTGGGTGGACAAAGAGGCGCGCCAGCTCGCCCGAGAACTCCGCGCCATCGTCGTCTCCGTCAACTACCGGCTGGCGCCAGAGCATCGGTTCCCGTGCCAGTACGAAGACGGTTTCGACGCGCTGAGATTCATAGACGAAATGGACGGAGACGATCTGCCGGCCAATGCTGATCTTAGCCGTTGCTTTCTCGCCGGAGAGAGCGCCGGAGGGAACCTGGCCCACAACGTGGCCGTCAGAGCTGGCGGGTACGGCTTCAAGAGGGTAAACCTCCTCGGGCTGATAGCAATACAACCGTTTTTCGGAGGGGAGGAGCGGGACGAGTCCGAGATCCGATTATCCTGGGGCCCGACTCTGAGACTGGACTGGACGGACTGGTTCTGGAGAGCTTTTTTGCCGGACGGGTCGGACAGGGACCACCCGGCGGCGAATGTGTTCGGACCGAATGCGGGTGAAATATCGGGCGTGAAGTTCCCGGCTGCGATTGTTATAATTGGAGGGTGCGACCTGTTACGGGATAGGGACATGAGGTATTGCGAGGGGCTGAAAAGATCGGGAAAAGAGGTATGCCTGGTGGATTATCCGAATGCGGTCCACGGGTTCTGGAGCATGGGCGTGAGGCCCGAATATTGTTTGTTTTTAGAACAAGTGAGGGAGTTCATGCAAAAGCAAATGGCCGAATAGGCGAATATTGAGGTACTCCGTACTCCGTACTCCAACCTTTGCTTGCTGTTGCATGCATGCATGCATTATGATCGAGCAATAAATAAATAATTTTCCAAATGTTCCATATATATTATATTATCATTTCATTTCTGTGTAAATATATATGCATTTATTTATTTTCTTAAATCGTTTTAAGAGGACATGAGATTCTCAGATTTCGATCAGATATGCTTGTGGAATGATAATTCATAGCAAAATTATTAATATATTAATTAAAAATTGAAACATATATATATATATATAATATCATTCGATCAAAAACGATATTTTGCCATAGAAGGATCGAGTTCCCTCCGTGAATAATTAACAACTCTATATATATATAATGGAATCCTGCGTGACATATATACATGGTGTGCTTAAGGTGGCTCCAACGTGTAAACAATTATGGACTAAATTATAATAAGACAAGGATCGGAGAGTGGAGAGATTATTGTTGATGTAGTTAATTGGTTACTTAATTCCACCAAAAGAGTTCCTATTAATCTTCATAAATATTTACAAAGGGTACTCGCCACGCCAGTTACGCCAATTTTGCTAGGGGATTCGATCACTATAGATCCCATTGAAGGATGGAGTTGATCTAGTTAACGTGCGCCCTTATAGATTAATGCTCCGTTTGTTTCAGTGTAAACTGTTTTTTGAAAAATATTCTCGACATTTTTCTATGTTTGGTAAGGGAGAAAATAATGATCAATGAAAATCATTTTCAATTTGATCGTAAAAGTCTCTTTAATTTTTAGAGGATTTTAACTTTTCATTCCTGCATGCACATTTGTGGGAATCTGCATAACCGAATAACCAGCTCTGGGTGTATAATATATTAAAAAAAAAATTAAAAAATTACATGGTTAACGTATGTATATATATGTATATAATGTATCAATTTGTGTGACTAGAACAATCTGAAACGTGATCATGCATTCACTACAAAAATCGCTGCAGTTTGACACGTGTCTACAGTACCCGTTACTGTAGACACGCGTCAAATTTGACACGTGTCACAAGTGACACGTGTCAAATTGTGCAAGCGTCAAAAATGGACACGCGTATGAAATACACGTGTCCAATTGGACACGTGTATTTTATACGCGTGTGCAAGTGGACACGAGTATAAAATACTCGTGTCAAACTGGACACGTGTCTTATTACACGTGTGCAAGTGGACACGAGTATAAAATACTCGTGTCGAACTGGACACGTGTAATAAGACACGTGTCCAGTTTGACACGAGTATTTTATACTCGTGTCCACTTGCACACGTGTATTAAGACACGTGTCCAGTTTGACACGAGTATTTTATACTCGTGTCCACTTGCACACGTGTATTTTTACACGTGGCAAATTGGTATTTTTTGCCAAAATAAACATTAAAAAAAAAATCAGTGTTGTATTAATTTTTTAAAATTAAAAAAAAAAATTAAACTCATTATCTTATTAATCATACAAATCTTTGAAAATACGGTGTACATAACTTATACACATAAAATTAAGTTTGAAAAGTATATGCTATATGTAAATTTTATATTTGAAATTTATACTTTTTAGGTTCTTTATTTATATGTATATAGTATACTATATTGTACTATATACATAATTAACCAAATTTGGTGCTATATATCTAATTAAACCAAATAGTTCAAATTAGGGTTCAGTTTTGTACACCATCTACGTGTAGAAACAAAAAAAAAAAAATTTAAACATAACAAAGTTAAAAAACCTATAATTAATACTATATATATATATATGCATGCATGTAAACGGTTTAGAAATTATATACAGTAACCTTTTTATTTATGGCTATATATAGTAATTGCAATTATTTTTAGAATTCTGCGCTACATAATGAATTAAATACTTATAGTTTAGTCCCTCATATAGTACATATATACATTTAGGGTTTATGGCTATATATAGTACATACCCTTAGGGTTAGGGTTTATAGCTATATATAGTATATACACTTAGGGCTAGGGTTTATACCTATATATAGTATATATACTTAGGATTATGGTTTATCGATATATATAGTATATACACTTACGGTTTGGGTTTTAGGGTTTATAGGTATATATAATATATACACTTAGGGCTATGAATTATAATTTAATTGATTTTACGTTTAATGAATAATAATGTCAATATATTTTTCACGTTTCATTATTGTACACTTTTAAATATATATATAATCATGAGCAGTTCAAAATTAAATAAAACCGATATATATAGTATATACACTTAAACTTATGATTTATAGCTATATATAGTATACATACTTAGGGTTAGGGTTTATCGCTATATATAGTATATACACTTAGGGTTAGGGTTTATAGCTATATATAGTATATACTTAGGGTTAATGTTTATCGCTATATATAGTATATACACTTAGGGTTAGGGTTTTATGTTGTATAGGTATATATAATATATACACTTAAAGCTATGGGTTATGATTTAATTGATTTTACATTTTATGAATAATAATGTCAATATATTTTTCATGTGTTATTATTGTATACTTTTAAATATATATATTAAATCACGAGGATTAGGGTTAGGGTTTATGACTATATACAATACGTACCATTAATTAGGATTGTAGTTTATAGCTATATATAGTCTATGCACTTAGGGTTAGAGTTTAATTTTATGGTTAGGTTTTAGTTTTTATTTTTTATTTAGCTATATGTACGGTATATACATTTCAGGCTGCATGGGTTTATATTTTTTTTTTATGTGGTTAAATTATATATATATATATATATATATTTTTTTTTTTTTATGCATGCAAATACATTTCGGGACGTGTATTTAAATACAAAATAATATATAGTACATATACTTAGGGTTATGGTAGTATAGTATATATACTTATACTTAGTGTCATGATTTAAATTTAGGGTTTATATTTAGTTTTAATTTATAGTTTATGTTTTAGTTTTAGGTATTAGGGTTTAGCAATGTGTACATGCAGTACATGCAGTGCATACACGTTATGGGTTGCATGGGTTTATATAAAATATATATATATAATATATTAAAAAAAAATAAAAAAATGACATTTGGAGACGTGTATTTACATACACGTCCCCAATTGGGCACGTGTACTACGTACACGTGTCCAATTGATTGGCCAGGTACTGCGCGGGAGTTCTCCCGCGCGCCACCTGGCCAATCTTAGGATATAAATTATATTTAAATTATATATTATTCAAATTATATACTTTTTCAATATATTTTAAATTCAAAATTTTATATTTAATTTATATAAAAGAAATGGGTAGCTTCCAGAGGAAGCTACCCATTTCTTACGTAATTCTCTCTCTCTCTCACTCTGTCTGTCTCTCTCTCTCTCTCTCTCTCTCTCTCTCTCTCTCTCTCTCTCTCTCTCTCTCTCTCTCTCTCTCTCTCCGTCGAGCTCTGGCCGGCGACGACAGCCCATTCCGGCGACCCTCCCTCTCTCTCGCTCTCCCTAGCTCTCTCACCTCCCGTTCCGGCCGGCCAGTACTGTCCGGTACCGGCCCTCTCTCTCTCTCTCTCTCTCTCTCTCTCTCTAGCTCTCTCTCTCAGCTCTCGCCACTGTCCCCCGCCACTGCACAGCCCTCGCGTCCGTTCAAGGTATTCCCTCCACTTCCGGCCTCTCACTCTCACTCATCTTCTCAATCTCTCTCTCTCTCTCTCTCTCTCTCTCTCTCTCTCGGTTTACAGTGCATATCTAACATTTTGAGCTTTAATTTTTTTTTTTTTTTTTTTTTTTTTTTTTTTTTTTTTTTTTTTTCTGTAAAAAATTCCAGGTACACGTACAAGCTTGCACTACAAAAATCACTGTGAGTTATTTTTATTTTTGTTTTGAATTTTTTGCTATAAGTTTGTATATTTTATTAATTTTTTTTGTGATATTTGTATAATTTTTTTCATTGTCTAGTTTGTGGAAATATGGAATATATACTTGCAGATTTTTTATTACTGATTTTTTATTACTGAATCATTGTCTAGTTGGTGGAAATATGGAAAATATGGAATATGGAAATATGGAATTTATTGGTGATTATATTTAATTTTTTTTTAAAAAAAACTCTTGATGTGAGGATATTTGAGATATATTTTAGTGTGCTACTATGGATTTAATGTGCTATTGTGAATTTTGGTATTTTTATGAAGTGGCAAAAAGAAAAAATATCCGCTATCATCTTAATTTTATAAAAATATGATCGTGAGCAATAATGGCAAAGTAAAATTAAAATACAAAATTATAATCAACATATTGTGCTATGAATATATATAAATTGTGGGGAAAATAAATTGTGCTACTAATATATATAAATTGTGGTATTTTCGGGAAAAAAAAAACAAAAAAACAAATATTCCACTGTCCACCATTTACAATCATATTCGTAAAAAAAACCTTAAAACAAACGTCATAAATCATCAATTGCGACGAATTTGTTTTTTATCTTCCATTTTTAACGTTAACTATTCATGTGAAGAGACTACATATTTATAAGAAGAATTTGGTATCTTCGGATAAAAAAACTCAAAAAAAAAATACTAAAATTTCTCTCATATGCATATATAAACTTTATATCCTAAAATCATAACCATAAAACCAACACAATAATAAACCCTTAAATAAACTTTGAATCCTATACGTTCTAAAAAAAAAACCCTTACCCTAAACCCTAAACCCTAAGCCCTACAAAAAAATCCTACACTTTCTAAAAAAAACCTAAACTGCTAAACCCTAAACCCTAACAAACCCTAAACTCTTATAAAAAGAATAAAATAAAACCCTAAACCCTTTAAAAAAAATAAAAACTTACTACACTTTCGAAAAAAACAACGAAAACCCTAAACCCTAATCCTAAATCCTTACAAAAAAAGATTCCTACACTTTCTTAAAAAAAACTCTTAACCCTAAACCCTAAACCGTAACAAACCCTAAACCCTAAAACCCTAAACCCTAAACCCTAATCGCTTTAAACCAAAATAAAACCCTAAATCGTAAACCCTAAACCCTTAAAAAAAAAAAAATTTACCTAAAACCCTAAACCCTAAACCCTTAAAAAATAAAAACCTAAAACCCTAAACCCTAACCCTAGACCCTAGACCCTAACAAACCCTAAACCCTAAACCCTAAAAAAAAAAAAAACCTAAAACCCTAAACCCTAGACCCTAACAAACCCTAAACCCTAAACCATAAACCCTAAAACCCTAAACCCTAAACCCTAATCGCTTAAAAAAAAAAAACCCTAAATCCTAAACCCTAAATCCTTGAAAATTTTTTTTTTACCTACAACCCTAAACCCTAATCGCTTAAAAAAAAAAAAACCTAAAACCCTAAACCCTAACCCTAGACCCTAGACCCTAACAAACCCTAACCGTAAACTCTAAACCCTAAACCCTAAACCCTAAACCCTAACAAACCCTAAATCCTAAACCCTAAACCGTAACAAACCCTAAACCCTAAAACCCTAAACCCTAAACCCTAATCGCTTTAAACCAAAATAAAACCCTAAATCGTAAACCCTAAACCCTTAAAAAAAAATTTTTTTACCTAAAACCCTAAACCCTAAACCCTTAAAAAATAAAAACCTAAAACCCTAAACCCTAACCCTAGACCCTAGACCCTAACAAACCCTAAACCCTAAACCCTAAAAAAAAAAAAAAACCTAAAACCCTAAACCCTAGACCCTAACAAACCCTAAACCCTAAACCCTAGACCCTAACAAACCCTAAACCCTAAACCCTAAAAAAAAAAAAAAACCTAAAACCCTAAACCCTAGACCCTAACAAACCCTAAACCCTAAACCATAAACCCTAAAACCCTAAACCCTAAACCCTAATCGCTTAAAAAAAAAAAAACCCTAAATCCTAAACCCTAAACCCTTGAAAAAAAAAATTTTACCTACAACCCTAAACCCTAATCGCTTTAAAAAAAAAAAACCTAAAACCCTAAACCCTAACCCTAGACCCTAGACCCTAACAAACCCTAACCGTAAACTCTAAACCCTAAACCCTAAACCCTAAACCCTAACAAACCCTAAATCCTAAACCCTAAACCCTAAAAAAAAAATAACCTACACTTTCTAAAAAAAATACCCTAACCCTAAACCCTAAAAAAAAATCCTACACTTTCTAGGAAAAAAATCCTAACCCTAAACCTTAAACCCTAACTCCTAAACCCTAAACCTTAAAAACATTTTGACATACACTTTCTAAAAAAATACCCTAACCCTAAACCGAAAAAAAAAAAAAATTCCTACACTTTCTAGGAAAAAAACCCTAACCCTAAACCTTAAACCCTAACACTAAACCCTTAAAAATAAAAAAACAAAATCCTACACTTTTAAAGAAACAAATAAAACCTAACCCTAAACCCTAACAAACCCTAACCCTAAACCCTTTAAAAGAATAAAAAAAATAAAAACACTTACACTTTCTAAAAAAAAACTAAAACCCTACATAAAATAATCCTACACTTTCAAAACAAACCATAACCCTAACCCTAAACCCTTAAAAATAAAAAATGAAATATATTTGTACACGTTTATACTGTAAGCCGTATGATTTGTCTTGTCCTCTTAACCCTATACAGATAAACATGGACAAGTCTTGGATGTCAACACCTAGGGGTACGACACGGTATAACGATGGGTGTAGGGCGTTTGTGGCATTTGCCGTTAGTAATTGTACGGCCGGCGATGGAAAAATTTACTGCCCATGCAAGTATTGTCGAAATAACCAGCGTCACACTCCTGAGTACGTTCTTGCCCACCTGACTGGAGGTCGGGGGATGAATCCGGGATACAATTTGTGGTATATGCACGGTGAGACTACGACTGGTTCCGCTATTCCTGGTCAGTGTTCGAGTCATCACAGTGGCACAGAGGCCGCTGACCGTAGCACTGAACATGGTGATCATGTCACAGAACAGGAGGGTGTCGCCGTGGAACAGGATGATAACATGCACGCCATGTTGCGTGACGCCTTCGGCGTGCACGATGTTCCTGAAGGGGTCAGTACTCTTCCGCAACAAGTTGATGAAGATACCTCGTGCGGGGACGCATTGAAGTACCAAGAGCTGTTAAAGACTGCCGAGAAGCCCCTTCACCCTGGTACGAAGCACAGTAAATTGAGTGCTACTGTACACATGTACAACTTGAAGTGCGTTGGAGGTATTAGTAACAAGATATTTTCAGACATTCTCGAATTCATCAATCAGTTGTTGCCTCCTTGCGATGAGGCATTGCCAGATAACACGTATGAGGCGAAAAAGTTCCTAAGTGGCATGGGTCTGGGGTATGAGAAGATTCCGGCGTGCCGTAATGACTGTATGTTATTCTGGAAAGACAATAAAGAATTAGATTCATGTACCGTATGTGGAGAGTCTAAGTGGAGGGCTGATACACATGTAGATGATGATGGTGAGATCATATCAGCGAGGAAAAAACGCCCGGTGAAGATCTTGAGGTGGTTTCCACTCATCCCACGGTTGCAGAGGTTATTCATGTCTGAGCATACTGCGCCCCATATGAGATGGCATGCAGAAGGCCGCACTAGGGATGGCGTATTGAGGCACCCGGCCGACGGTGAGGCATGGAGATCGTTTGACATTTTACACCCAGATTTTATGGCAGAGAGTAGGAACGTCCGGCTTGGTTTGACAGCAGATGGATTTAATCCATTTGGGAACATGAGCACATCCCACAGCACATGGCCCGTAATGCTTGTGCCGTACAATTTGCCACCTTGGATGTGCATGAAACAGTCGTCCTTCATCCTTTCCATGGTTATCCCTGGACCGAGCTCACCAGGTATGGATATTGATGTTTACCTTCAGCCATTGATTGATGAGTTGCTGCAACTGTGGAATGTAGGGGTACGAACATTCGATGCTTCAAAGAAGGAAAATTTTATTATGCGATCTCAGTTGATGTGGACGATAAACGACTTTCCAGCGTATGCAGATTTATCTGGTTGGCCTAACAGGGGTGCGAAGGCATGTCCTTGCTGTATGCAATCGACGCGTTCTATACGCTTAAAGAACGGATGCAAATTTTGCTATATGGGGCACAGGAGATATCTGCCGCCTGAACATCTGTGGCGGCTTAACAGGAGGACATTTGACGGTACTGAAGAATTTGACAGCGCCCCGATTGTGCCATGCGGATACGAGGTTCTCCAACAGTTGGACGGAGTTGCGTTTGGGGATGAGACCGCGGGTAAGAAGAAGAAACGGAAGAAGCGGAAGAAGGGTGCAGGGAGTTCCGATGTTATATGGAAGAAGAAAAGTATATTTTTCAGATTGCCGTATTGGGAAGACAATTTGCTTCGGCACAATCTTGATGTTATGCACATAGAGAAAAATGTCATGGACAATATACTTGGCACTATTTTGGATATAAAAGGGAAAACGAAGGACAACTTGGCAGCTCGGCTGGACTTGCAGGAAATGGGGTTGAGACCTAAGTTGCATCCGTTCACGGCCGCCAATGGTAAAACGTATATTCCCGCTGCCTGTCACACCATGACTAGAGAGGACAAAGAAAGTTTTCTGAAGGTTCTTCGAAATGTGAGGGTCCCGGACGGATACGCCTCGAACATTTCACGATGTGTTCGGCTGAAGGACCGTACAATTTCCGGGTTGAAGAGCCACGATAGCCACATACTGATGCAACAGCTTCTTCCAATTGCACTGCGTAAGTCATTGCCTGATAAAGTTGTTAGACCTCTTGTGGAGATTTCGGCATTTTTTAGAGGCATATGCTCAACAAAGCTATCACAAGAAGATATGGACCGACTGCAGGGTGACGTCTGTATCACTTTGTGCAAACTAGAACAGATATTCCCTCCAGGGTTTTTTACGAGCATGGTCCACTTGGTCGTGCATCTTGTGCGCGAGTGTAGACTCGGCGGACCCGTGCAGTATAGATGGATGTACCCGGCGGAGAGGTAAAATTCAGCGTAATATGTAAATATATAATTTGATTTAAATGTAACCATAATTGACGACAATTAAATTGTCGTGTATGTGTGTACACCAGGAGTCTGGGGCATTTCAAGTCTACTGTGCGCAATAAAGCGGCTCCTGAGGGGTGCATTGCGGAGGGGTACATAGCGACCGAGCTGGTAACGTTCTGTTCAAGGTATCTGAATAACGCACCAACATTCCACAACAGACCTCAGAGGAATCCTGATGGATCCAAGGGGGCGGGCACGCGTGTTACCCTGAACCGGTTGATAATGCACCAGATTCATCGTTATATTGTGTTCAACTCTGAAGAGTTTCACAATTTGCGGACGTAAGTAGTGTTTATATATTTAACAGAATTCGAATAACGCATCTAATTGATTTTACTACATAATTGTATACGCTGAATGTAGGATGCACAAAGACGCGCTTAGGCGATCATGCACTAGAGGTCGCATTACGGAGGCTCTTATTGAAGCAGAACATCATGAGCAGTTCTGCGAATGGTACCCTGCATATGTAAGGAAATAGTTGTAATTTTTAAGTTGGATAAAGTTATGCGGGTTCAATATAATTACCCAATACACGTGTTTAATATTTGTAATTATAACATAGGTCGATGGCCTTGACGATCAACGTAGGGAGGAATTGGGCCACAACTTGGTTATGCGTTGTAGAGGGCTGAAGGAGACAGCGGTCAAGTACAACAGGTACGTGGTAAATGGGAAATTGTTTCGCACGCTTGCCCATGATGTGGGAAGGAGGACTCAGAACAGCGGCGTATGTGTTCCTACCGTTGAAGGCGAAACGTACTACGGGCAGTTAACCGATATAGTTGAGGTCGAGTACTATGACAGGACTACGTACGTCCTATTTAAGTGCAATTGGGCAGACCCCACGATGGAAAGAGGATTCACAATAGACGAGTATGGCCTAGTGTTTGTCAACTTCAATCACCTCGTCCACAGGGGAGAACTGATTCAGGACGAGCCGTACGTGCTTACATCTCAGGTGGATCAAGTATTCTACGTCGAAGATGGAAGGAACCCAAATTGGGTTTGTGCGGTTAGGACCAAACCGCGCAACGTGTACGACGTTGGCCAGGGGGATGGGAGTAATGAGGATGGTACAACCTACCATGAGTGCGTACCGCTCGTACTAGCCACTGATGACCTACCTGATACGAATGATGAATTCGAGTACGACAGGCCCGACATTGATCCGATTGAAGCTCCTGTGATACAATGATTGATGTATTTCTTGTGAGTATAATTAGCTTGAACTCAACACACTTGACTGATATATAAATTGTTTGTACAATTCGCTTGAACTGAATAAGGGTTTCTATTATTTGCATAAATTTCGTTGTATAATTTGCATATTCATTAAAAATATATTACAAAAAATATTCTAATTAATTTGTCTACATTTATTCGCAGGTATTGATGGACCAGGGACGCCATCCTTATGCATATCGGGCACCTCGCCCACCCGTGCCCCCCATGACCACGCCCACTGATTCGACGCCAGTATATACTGCGGCGTGGCCACCCCACCCAGACGGGGCTTATAGACCATTGTTGCCGGGTATGGTGGCCGTGCCCACGTCAGATCACGGGCAGACCAGCACAGCTGGAGTTGGCAGCTCTCCATTGTCGGAGCTGCCGACATTATCTCAGTTAGGGTTCACCCAACCGGGTAACGCCTATCGATGGTGGGTGCAAGAGGGGGTGGGGTCACAGGGTTATGCGCCGTACTTTCCGTATACGTATAGTCGACCTATGACGTGTAACCCTGATAGTGAGACGCAGGATTGTAGATTTCCACTGTCACAGACCGGGGAGATGCAGATGCCGGCTGTGGGGTTGGGACAGATACCGGCACAGGCGGTGATGCAGGGCCAGATTTTGGGGCCGAGACAGATGCCAGCATCGGGGGCGAGTCAGGGCCCGGGGCATGTAGAGAGGCAGATGCCGTTACCTGGTGAGAGCCAGATGCCGCTTTTCGGTGAGAGTCAGATGCCGCTTTCCGGTGAGAGTCAGATGCCAGATGTGGGGGGGAGCCAGACTACCCATGAGGAGGACGTTGCGATGTTGGGTACCGATCAGTTGGCCCCCGGTAGCCCCCAGGGTATGGATTCAGATGATGATCAGCATCCTCCACCAGCCGGAGAGGTTGGCGAGGAGGTTGCAGGCGACCCAGCGACGCAGCACATAGGGACTGGGCAGATTCGGTTGATGGGTAAGTACATATGTAGACATCCTTAAAACTCATATTATGTTACCAAAATATTTTTTTTGGTTTGGAAAAAAATAACTATTTGATTACATTTTGTTTATATATGTGTGTGTGTGTTATTTAGTGTTAACCAATTAAATTAATGTTGAATATATTTTTTCATTAGGGTACAACCCAGACGGGACCATTTATTATGAGGTGATTGACGACCCAGCGAGAAACTGGGTGCTCCCGAGGGGGAAGAAGGTTGTATTGCAGTACAATGCTGCTATACAACCTGTAGGACGAGCCTGCAATCGTTTTCGGCGGGAAGTGGGCAAGATGATCAGGAGTGGGTCCTACATACACATGCGGGACGAATGGGCGAGGGTAAATAGGCAGATTAAGCAGGCAATGTGGAACGCACTGATGGTATGTTTATGAATATAATTTAATTATTTATTTGAATTAAACTTGAGCTTAATGTTTAGGTTGAAGTTTTTAAACCTATAATGCTTTGATTGAAATGTGCAGGAGGAGTTCTATCTACCTGTATCAGTTGACATGCGCAGGGCACAACAGGAGGCGTGGAATGATATTGGACGTAAGCACCGCTCGTGGAAGTCGAGGTTCAAAACCCAACTAGGAATTGGAGACGGTGACACGCCCGAGAGTATCCGTGCGAGAATGCCGGAGAAATTTTTTGAGCAGTATGATGCAGAAGATGTAGAATTCCTGCTGAGAGATTGGTGCAGAGAGCATAAAATCGTATGTAGGCCAAAAAATTGTCAACTATTTTTTAATAACAGTTCATTTAATTTTAGTTTTAATTTAAGTGTGTCAATTGTTACATGTTTACTTTCATGTTCAATGCGTAGGCAACCTCTGAACGGATGAAGAGGTTGCGGGAGCGGAATGACCTACCCCATTGTGCGGGATCTAAAAGTTATGCCAGATTTAATCACGAGGAGGTAATTAAATATATATGTTTATGTTTTTAATATTTGTTGGTAATTGTTTTTCTTTTTCTTTTTCTTTAAACTATTTTTATCGCTATCTGTTTGTTATATATGTCAACTGCATGACGACAGGCATGTACATCTGGCACGCCCCCCACTCGCGCCGCGTCGTTCGTGAAGACCCACACAAAGAAGGACGGCACTTTCCTGAACGACCGTACACGGGTCTTATGCGTATGCTACTGATTTAGTTTACTAATATTTTTAAATTATGTGTGATATGTCATTATTCAATATATGACTTTTTCATGTTGACGACGTACAGGAGAGGATGACGCAGAGTTTAGCCAGTGATCCAGCCGCCACGCAAAGCGTCTCCGCAGACACGGTGCGTTGGGCACCGAACGACGCTTACGAACAGGCGATTGGGAGGCCTGAGTATGCAGGGAGGGTTCGGCAGGTTGGCCCGAACGTCACACCTGTTCGAGGGACATGTTTTTCATATAGGCCTCGGTCACAGGGGGGACCATCTCAGGGGACGTCTCGGGATTGGGCCGAACAGTCTCGGAAGATGGAAGAGATGCAAGCGGAGCTACATGCTGAGCGAGCGAGGAATGACCGTTTGGAGCAGCGCGTGCAACAGTTCGACGGCATAGAGCAGCGCTTGCGAGAGATGGAGGTCTTCATGTCCTCCATGGCAGTACCAGCACCATGTGTTGGTAATCAGTCTTCTCCTGCACACGTAGGTAGTACGTCGTCCGTTGGTAGTGCATCTGCAGGTATGGTTTATATTGTGTATAGGACAAAATTAATTTCAATTTGTTTTCATTACCCCTTTAATTTTGCAAGTAATATTATATACTTTAATTGTCTATATTATTTGCAGGTAATTCGACAACGGTTGGTACGTTGTCGCCTGTTGGACGACAGCTGAGCCAGCACTCCACTGTCGCTACACCTTCGCCCGCTACACCATTCATTGCGCAGCAATCGCCGGTGGGCGAGAACACGCGTGGGACGGTACCTCGTGATTCGCAGAGACGCCTTTCAGATTTGTAGATATTTTGTGTAATTATTTTTTGTTCGTAAATATTTGCTTGTTAACGAATATGTTATTAATTATTTGTTTGTGTAGTATGATTTCGTGTTGGTTTTGGGTAAAATAAATGCTGCGTTATTTGTGGTCGAAAATTACAAAATTTGAAAAATTCAAAAAAAAATTTAATTAACCCAAATAAATTTTATAAAACAATAAAAAATTTATTTTTTTTTAAAAAAAAACTAAATTCAGTTTTTTATTTAATTAAAATTTTTATTTAATTTTTTAATTGTATTTTTAATTTAATTAAAAATACAATTAAATAATTAAATAAAAATTTTAATTAAATAAAAAACTGAATTTAGTTTTTTTTTTTTAATTAAAAACATTTTGACACGTGTATCGGAATACACGTGTCAAAATGTGCAGTTTGTAACATGCACATTTGACACGCGTAATACGCGTGTCAAAGTACACGTGTCTAAATGTTTGACACGTGTACGACACTGTACACGTGTCAAACTGCACGTGGCTATTTCATACCATTTTTGTAGTGGTCATTGATGATATGCTGTCAACGGGGATAATCAGGGCAAACAACAGTCGCTTTTCATCACCTGTTCGTGTCAAAAAGGAGGATGGGTCATGGTGTGGGTTGATCCTTCACACTATTAAAATAGGCCGAAATAAGAAGCTCCATCCAGCTTATTTTTTGGTTGAGATGTGTGTTACGAAACCTATTATGCATTCATGTAACACATTACTTAAAAAATGGAAGTTTGGATGAAACCAACAAGCAAAAGAGGCATTTGTAATAACGCCAAAATAAATTAGGAATTGAAGATAATAATGGAATAAAATAATAAATTAAATATATGTTTGATGCCATGCAACCAGAGGCGGAGGAAGGGGGGGTCGAGAGGGGTCAAATGCCCTCTCTCACCTCCTAAAAATTGCCCTTACCTCTGCATGTATAATTTTTCCGGATTTCACATTTGCCCACCTTCAACCATTCGTTCATCATGTAGCAAATTCTTTAAGAGAATAGGGATGCATGACTCACGCCGATGGATTTGTCACTGTTTCAGATCTTCAAGCTCTTTGAAATTTGGTTAGACTAAGGTTGAAGATGATGTTTTTACTTTCTAAAAAAAGCACCGTTTTAAGCTTTGTGTTTGACCAAAATGAATGTTAAACACTCCGTTTAACATAACACGCCTATGCTTATATATATAAAAAAGGGGTAATTACCTTTTCCCCCTATCAATTATCAGTTATTGTCAACATACCCCCATGAACTGACACATCGACCAAAAGAGAGTACCAAAGTACCTTCTTTACATATTTTGGCTCATTCCGTTAGTCTAATTCATGCAAAGACTTAAATGCCCTAACTTAATTTCGAAAATGACCTAAATGCCTTTATCTTAAACAAAAATAAATAAATAAATAAAAAATTAAAGGAAAATGGTGCCGCCACCCCCTGAGGTAGCCTGGTGGCCTACGAGCTACCCCGAAAACAGGGGTGGTTGCGCGGCCACCCCAGCTTATCTTAGGCGTGGTTGCGTGGCCACCCCAGCTTATCTCAGGGGTGGCCGCGCGGCCACCCTAGCTTATCTCTAGGGTGGCCGCGCGGCCATCCTAGAAAAGAGCTAGGGTGGCCGTGAGCCACCCCCTCCACCAAAGAGGGTAGCTGCCACCCTTAGGTTTTTTTTTTTTTGTTTTTTTTTCAAAAAAAAAAAAAAAAATTTTTAATAATTTTTATTAATTACTTTAGAGGGCATTTTGGTTTTTAAACAAAATTAATACTAAAAAATGACATATTCCATCCAAGTTAACTGGATTCCTTGACGGAATGGGCCAAAGTATGTAAAGATGGTAATTTGATATTTTCTTTTGGTCGAAGTGTCAGTTTATGGGACATGTTGACAATGGTTGGTAGTTAATGGGGGGAAAAGGTAATTACCAAAAAAAAAAAAAAATGCGCCTCCAACAAAATCTCACGTGACACCCTCCACGAGCCAATAAGCTATTGGTCCTCCATGCCGCATTCATTCTTCTCCCCCACACCACACTGATCTACGCAGCGATAGAACGCAAACCGTTGTTATGAGCATATGGTCGGAGTTAGGGAGGCTGAAAAGAAGGAGAAGGAAAGGGAAGGACCTAGAAGCGTATGAAAGAAGCTAAAGAGGAAATGAAGGGAGAAGTACGATAATGGGAGGTGTGCGATGCAATGCATGATGGACACGTGGCAGAGCAGCTAGTGCTAACGTGGAAAAGAGTAGGTTAACTGTATGAGAAATGATTTTTCTACATTATATTATCCTATATCAATCCTACATCGAGACACATAGGGTGTGAGACCCATGCATGTGGGGCCCATATACATGGGTCTCACATCTAATGTGTCTTGATGTAGGGTAATGTGATGTAGAAATAACACATTCCTAACAGCATTATGTTGGTGCATTCTAGATGAGTCTAGATAATGGGTAGTGGTCAGACATAAACTAGCTTAGTGGGCCATGTTATCAAGTAGGAAGAGACTTTTTATTTTTTTGAACAAAAGTAGGAAGAGACTTTTTTGTTATTGTAGGGTTTAAAATTTGAAAAAAATAAAGAAAAGTTATATTCTTTGAAACTTTTTTTCAATTTTTTTTAATCTAGACCCCCGACCAAAAATCTTGGCTCCGTAACTGCATGCAACATCGTATGATAGATAATAAGTAAGAGCTTAAGATTGAAGGTTAAATTTGAACGTTAAACAATCAAGAAAGGGAAAAATACATTTGATTAAAAAAAAAAAAAAAAAAAAAAACATCAAACTTAAATCAATTGCCAAACGAGGCCAAAAGTGTTTCCAAGAAAAATAAAAAAAAGGGGATCAATCTGTACTACCCTGCACTCATGAGTCATGATCATCCAACTAGTACTATTGAAAGACTGAAGAGAGATGGCTCAAAAGATAACAATAATGAATAATATTACTAGTCACAAAGAAGCAAATAAGAGGCAATAATATGTCTATGGACTATGGTGGTCCAAGCGGAGTTTTAGTTTGAAGTGTTGCCCCTTCTAGTACCAACCAATATTTCAAATATGTCTGCAAGCAAAATTTCAAAATGGTCATCATTCATAAGCAGGGTCGGTAGAAGAATCGACGAGTCCCGCCAATGAAGCCTTTACAGTATCCGTCCTTGAAGGGTAATCAAAAGGCCTCTTGGGGATGAGAAGAGTCAAAAAGACTAGACAAAAGTAAACTTATAGGAGTTACAGTAGGGGAGTTATAAAAATCATTTTCAAGTGGCAGAGCCTTTTAAAATGACGTCGTCTTTTTAATTTTTTTGCCATTAGATCTTGGCCGTCCATTTTCATCTGCTGTTATTTTATAGCTGGATCTAAAACTCGCATTTAATATTTTTGACTGAGAAGTAGTTGACGCACAACAATCATACATGATACATTTAATGGATAACACAAAACACATGGCGGGATCCATCTGATGAACTCACCACATGAATCCAGCCATGTGTTGCACAAATTGTACAATGTTCTTTTTTCCTGTTTCACCCGATGTTTCAGTCTCAGCCACCCGACTTAACTATAAGAAAAAACACCACCAGAAGCTGCGTTAATTGTCTTACGAGTCCTAAATAAGGAGAGAGATATCCATTATCCCGCGCGTAGCGACAAAAAAAAATGTCTGAACAAAGCGCAAACCCAAAACCAAACATGCCATGGAAGGTGAAGCTCTTCATAGGAGCTTTTTCCTGGGTCTTCGACTCCTCATTCCGCCACGACGGGAGCATCAATCGTCGCCTCCTCAACTTCTTCGACTACAAAGTCCCTCCCGATGGCGTTGCCTCCTCCGACACCACCGTCGACCCTTCTCGCAACCTCTGGTTCCGCCTCTACAACCCAACCCCAACCCCCACTGGCGGCGATCCAAACGACGTCGTCGGCTTGCCCGTCATCGTGTTCTTCCACGGCGGCGGCTTCGTCGGCGGCCAGGCCAACTCGATTCTGATACACAACGCGGTGCACCAGCTCGCTCGAGAACTCCACGCCATCGTCGTCTCAGTCAACTATCGGCTGGCGCCGGAGCATCGGTTCCCGTGCCAGTACGAAGACGGGTTCGACGCGCTGAGATTCATAGACGAAATGGACGGACGGGATCTGCCGGCCAATGCTGATCTTAGCCGTTGCTTTCTCGCGGGAGAGAGCGCTGGAGGGAACCTGGCCCACCACGTAGCGCTCAGAGCCGGCGAGTACAGCTTCAAGAGAGTGAACCTCCTCGGGCTCATAGCAGTACAACCGTTTTTCGGAGGAGAGGAGCGGGTCGAGTCCGAGATTCGATTTCCCCGCGGCCCGATATTGAGGCTGGACTTGACGGACTGGTTCTGGAGAGCTTTTTTGCCGGACGGGTCGGACAGGGACCACCCGGCGGCGAATGTGTTCGGACCTAATGCAGGTGAAATCTCGGACGCGAGGTTCCCGGCTGCGATTGTTATAATTGGAGGGTGTGATCCGTTACGGGATTGGGACATGAGGTACTACGAGGGGCTGAAAAGATCCGGAAAAGAGGTATACCTGGTGGATTATCCGAATGCGATCCACGGGTTCTGGAGCATGGGCGTGATGCCCGAATATTGTTTGTTTTTAGAGGAAGTGAAGGAGTTCATGCAAAAGCAAATGGGCAAATGAGGTACAGGTACTCCATCGTTATAATTTGCGTGGCCTACTATCCCTGTTACTTGTGAGGCTGTGAGCAGCTGAGCTGCATAATATAAAATATGCATTTATTTTATATATTAAATCGTTTTTAAGAGGAAGAGGATATATATATATATATATATATATATATAATATCTGAGATTCTCGTTCTATATATGTATAATAACATCTGATTTCTCTCTACCTGCACAACAATGTAAAATTCCCCACATTTATAAATGAATTATTTAAATAAATTAGAATTTGAAACATATCCTATCAAACACGACAATAGTCAATAGCCATCCATATCAGGGGGAGTTCCCTCCTACTTAATTGGGTGGAGTAATTCTACGCGTATATATCTTATTATGTGTTTAGGATTGCGATATTTTTGATAAAAAATGTAATTTTAAATCAAATTATAAAAAATAAATTGTTTGAAAATTATATTTTTAAAAAATTACGATTTAAAAACATAGAAATCTCACTTTTCAAATCGTAGGCAATTTGGTTTTCTTTTAAAACACAAAATTTTAAAATGCTAATATGCTATTTTGTCGAACATTTAATTGCGTTTTTAAAAATAATTTTTTTAAAATTACTATTTTTAAATCTACATTTTTAAAAATTTTAAAAGACTAATATTTTAAAATTTTAAAAGACCGACCTTAATTTGGTAAATTGTCTTTTTTTTTTTTTTTTCCGCCGGTTGCATGAATTTCGGGTTCTTTTCTTCTGGTAAGAAAAAATAACTAAATAAACCGACAGACGCGTAGTTGGTATTGAAAAATCAACTACATAATCTTATGTGACGGCCCACCAAAGGAAAAAAGAATTATTATGGACTGAACTCTTTTAGTATAAAGAAGCAGGCATGCATAAAGCGAGAAAACAACTTTATTTTTCTTTAAGGATGTTGGTTTGTCGACCATTAAAACACAGACCCCCATTAATCCCGGGTGTCGGGGCAGTGCTTACCACGGTGATATTATGGGCGCGGTGAGATTTGTAATGAAATAATAATAAAAGTAATAATATGGCACTTCAAATACTAAAGTCATTTTTTAAGTACACGGCTGCAATCTTACGGGTCTCGATTCAAATACTTCGAGATCTCCTTTACTGTCTTGCCTGAACTTATATACAAAGTGTGATGAAATAACGGTTAACCCGTAACTCATTATATAAATCACGGTCCAAAATAACGTCACGTGACTGTCACATATATATATATATATATATATTTTTAAAAATATAAAATTGAAAATTGTTAGGTGTGGTGTGGTTGATGTGGTGATTTATGTGGCATATGGGACATGTGTCGCGTTCTTAATGGTTTTAAGTGGCGTTGATGTAGCATCCCGTTGGTTTTTTTTAACGGAAAAACTAACGGAGGTACCAATTTGGTTTTTTTCAAAAACTTAGTTACCATATGTGATACGAATTGAACCATAGAAGGCAAAAAATAAAAACTTTAAACCACATGTACCAAAATCCTATTTAACCCTTTAATATATTAAAAAATAAAAAAAATAAAAAAAAGTTCTTAAATGCCAACTCTAATTGGGACCTTCCAATGGTATCAAAGCATGGCAATTGGCAACCAATAAATAACATATTGAGAAGTTAGATTCTGATGTGCAAGATGTTGGAGAAAGGGTTTTTCGATTGGCAATTGGAGCCAATTCTACAGCAAAGCATATGCAGCAGATGGAAAAAGCTCTGCAAGAAATTTAAAAACTTCGCACACTCACATCCTCACACAATCACACGGATAGTGACACCAACGGATGGATTTATTGTAGCAGTGGCTTAGTGTGTTACGACCTAACAAATGGCTCAAGACCGGATAAATTTAGTCATTTAATTAATATTTTAATTTTCACAAAATTAGGTCTCAGCATAGGTTATTACCAGATTAGGCTAAATATGAATGACATTCACGAAACTGCATTTTGGACTCATAATGGACATTATAAGTATATGGTCATGCCATTTGGTTTGTTTAATATTCTTTGACAACATTTTAATCTATAGTTCATATTAGTTTTCTACAACCTTTCAAGCAGAAGAGGCATTTGTAATGTTCGGGGCAAATGAAAGCTAAAGTTAATTAGGAATTTGAAGATA